>NC_031768.1:104521985-104759116 GCF_001522545.3 Parus major
TATTTGTCTCTTGACACATCTTGGTGTAACACAAACTGTTTTAGACTTTGTGTTGACATTTCTTCAAATATATATCTAACTTTTTGTGTATTAATGAGGTTTAGATGGTTTTTCATCTTTATCCCTACTTATTTTAGATTATATTCCCTGCAGTATGTTATCCGCTATGAAAACTGATTTTTTTTTTCTTTGTACTTCTCGGAAACATTCACTGTTTGTATTACTTCTTTTATCCTAGGGGACCAAGCCAAATGTTCTAAGAATTTTGGATTTCTGTGACTTCCCTTTGAATTTGCTTTTAAAGAAATGAAAAAAAAAAAATAAGTCTCTTATTGTTGAATAAGTGAAGCTGTTAATGTAGAGGCATTTAAAATTGCTTGTGTAATTATTCAGGCACTAAAAAGATAAGGTTTTACGAAGTATTTCTAGCACAGAAGCAGCAGCAAAGTGGTTGTATTAATTCTTAACTTAGTCACCAAGTTAGAGTGATCAGTAAGCAAGCCATTTTGTTTATTGACATAAAAGAAACCCTGTTTCGGTCTTCAGGATGTGTGGGTTTAGTTGTTAAAAAGTTGTACAGTTTAAAATTGATCAGAAGAACTTAGACTTCCATTTATCTTTCTTCATCCATTTATAAATTTGTATTTATAAATATATTTATAAATATATACATATAGTGATTATAGTATTACCCAGTCAATAATGTTAGGGGATTTTTACTCCAGAAACCAATTTGAAGCCGTACATCTCCATAGTATTGGCTGGATATTGTCTGCTGCAAATCCTGCCCATTCTCCAAAAATCCATTATTGCATACGTGTATCAAATTGTTTATAGTCTCAGCAGTGCAGATTTTGCATCAGTTAACATCCAGAAAAACAAAACTCCAACAGACGTGAAGTTGTTTCTGCAAATGACACATACTTAAATATTACATCTGCTATCCACAGAAAAGGAAATACAAGATCTGACTTTCCTAAACCTAATTTAATGTAAAGAAGGAAGAACTGGCTGAAATAATTCAGTCTAGTTATATGCCTTTATAGTTAGTATTCTCCTACCATTTAAATATTTCCTTGGACCTATTTAAACTTCTCTAGCTCTTGCTATAGGAGAGAAGAGCCCTGTGGCCAATGAGGTGATGAAAAACCCATGTTTGGATGCCTTGGACCTCTCACTGGCACAGAGAATATGTATTTCCAATGATGTGTCAAGTAAACATAATCTGATGGAGGAATAAGCCTAATAGCCCATAGAGGAGTAATTTGTGTTTCGAACAGAGATACAAATTATGCTTTCCTTACAAGCCAAGATACTGACAAGGTAAGAACATTTGTAAACGTTGAAGGCAAAGTAACAAAATTCACGGTATCTGCCCCATCTTGCCAATGTTATTTTTATCCAGGTCTTTTAGAACATGTTATTTGTACAAAAATAGCTCATTTAGGAAAAAAAAAAAAAATTCACCTGGGGGGATACCTCTATCTTACTGCTATTTCAACTCACTTTTATTTTCTCCTAATTTTCTGTCATTAAATAACAAAGTGCCACCTATTGAAGTGAGGCCAGAATACCAAAAGCTGAAAGACGCAGTAAAGGTTCCATGTAGAGTTCTGCCATTGACTTCAGTGGGAGTAAAAGACACCATAAAACCTTCATTTGAATTCACTAGAGGCTTATAAAAAGCATTCAGATTTTCAATGGTTTGATTCAATTTGCTAGTGCAATTTGGTATTTTGGTTCTGACCATTTCTTCACATGTTTCCTAATAAAAGTCAGGTCTTAATTTCTCTGGATCTATTGATGTGCATACCCTGTACATGTCTATGTCACGGACTGCACAGGGTAGAGAATCTAATTCCTTGTGCCAAAGTTATTCCAAGTTTCATACTTAAAGGTGAATGTCTATCCTTTGGCTAATGAAAACCACTTTTTTTACCTCTGTGAATTTCCTTATTTTGTTTTTTAACTCTGAGTTGATCCTTTCCAAATGTCATTGTGCCACGTGAAGATCTTGGATTCATTAAAAATGTTCCATTGAGAACTGGTAGATATTTTACAAATGTTCCACTTGTTTCCAGGTGACTGAGAAACCCATGCAGGCAGCTTATCAGTCAGCTTTTTATAAAACAGTCAGACAGACAGTTTTTAGTAAAACAGCGATTTAAATAGTTGAGGGTTTGTTTGATTGTTTTTCTTTTCCTTCCCTTATGTTAAAGTATTTTCACTCAAATAGTAAAGCAGAGCATGGGGCAAGAGAAGGAAAATAATGATAAACAAACCCCTTGGTCTATCCGAAAATACATCTGAATTTTTAAGTTGTGCTCTTTGTGTTGGTTTAGCCATACACTGAATTAGCAAGTATTTCATTCTCTTAAAAATACCACATTTTTCAAATAGTAGTTGACCCACAAAATTCACAGCTCTGCTTGTCTTGGAAAAGATTAGAACTGCAAAGAAATTTCTGCCATAGCAGTTACCTCCATTCTCTTCAAGAACACAAAACATGCCAGCGTTCAATTAAGGAAATACTTTATTTCTCCAAATCCACGTAGTGAGATCATTAGTTTGTCTTCCATTTGTACAAATGACCCTCTGGTGGCATATGGGCACCATTGTGTGGCACCGGGTCAGTCTTCCTGCCAAGGGAAAACATTCAGCAGCTAAAACACAGCCCTCCATAGCTGCAGTGCCCTCGGGGTGCTTGGAGAGATTTCACATTGAAGTATTTTCTTAGCCCCTCCCTGCTGAGTGTGTGAGAGCTGATGAGATCACAGCTTGATATCAGATAACTGCAGGCCAAATATTCTCTAAGAAGATAAATAACCCAGCTATATAGGACTCTGGAAGAGAGCCCAGCTTCTCTAAATCCAGTAAAGGCGAGGTTTCACCTTATAGGTATGTAAGTAATCAATTCTCTGTCAAGATCTATTACGAAAAAAAGAAAGTTTGCTTTATTTGCAAAGGTATTTAGTTTTCCCTTCTTGCTAGTGAAACTTTGCTTCAGCATTTTCAAACAAGTTTTTAATGTGTTAAAAGTAGATCATAATTAGGCTCAGTAATTAGTCAAATAATAAATATTCAGAGAGCAGACCATCATAAAGGCCTGATTAGGCTGTGCATAAATATATATGCATAAGCTACCCCCCTTCTGTGTTTTTATACAAAGTAGGATACTTGCATTCAGATTTACAGAATCTGAAAAATTGTTACATTTTTTGACACATGAGAAAACAAACCAAAGCACAGAGGGAAAATGCAATATTTTAGAGAGATATGTGTGGTATTTTTAACATATAGATTGAAAACATCTTGAGGTTGTCATTTGGGGAAACCAAAACCTTCCACTGTGTTAATTTACAATAGAAAGGCAAGGACTTTATTTCCATTCACTGCATGTCTCACAATATTAATTTTGTTAAGACTCTTATTTGTGGTTTGGTTATAAAATCAGTTACAGTAGGATGTTTGAATTGATTCAATGTTTTTTGCCTTCCACTGTTGCCTCTGAACACCAAACACAAATGTTTCTGAAGTCTGGAAAGTCCCTCAGAGCAATTAGAGCTTAAATATATTTTTAAAACCAACCAGTTAAAGCAATGGTTTGCAGCCTTTATCTCAGCCTTCTGCGAAAGTGAAGGGGCTGGTCAAACAGCCTTTGACAAACTTCTATTTTATATCAATTTTTATTTTTTTTTTTTATTTGAAAGTTTTCCAAAACCTTATCGGTCAAGTAGGCAGTTAAAAATTTTTGCTCAGAGCCTGAGATGACACCTCAAGTGAAATGAGGCAGTGAGCTGGAATAGGCACCAGTCACCAGTGAAATTACACTGTCCTGACCTCAATGGCAGCTTCTCATCCGTGCAAAGGAAGTGAGATCCCAGGGAAAGTTCTCAGTTCTTCAGCCACCTCCAATGAGGAGCAAGTGGTCTGTGAGCATTTTCAATCTAGCAGTGTGCATTTCCTTGCCACTGTAAGCCTTAAATGAAGCAGCAAATAAAAAAGTGCATTAAGGAATTAGGAAAACTCTCTGGAATGTCTCTTAAGAAGCTAGGACAACCTTGGATGTTAAAGGATGCAGATATTGTAAAATGCTGTGTAGAAAAGTGGCCGTGACAAAAGTAGCTCTACAGAAACTAGATTTATTTTTTCCAAATGTCCTTCTGTCCTTAAGGTTACGTAAAATTCTTACATTAAAAGCACTACTTTGTAATTTTAAGTGACGCTGTAAAGATCTCAGGTCTTGAACTTTAAAGATGAGTTAAGGCCTCAGTAGATGCATTTGATTTAAAATTCCAGAATTTTGACATAAATATTTCCTATTCTTTTACGCTGCACTATAATTTGTTGCCAAATTTTGTTTTGATCAGTTTAGGTCTTACATTAAATCAAGGTTGCCTTCCTAAGGAAATATATTTCTAATTTTTCAAAGAGCTTCAGGTCAGAGGAGCTTTGGAAACTCATATTTTGCTTTGCTTTTATTAATAAAGCACAGAACAACTGAAAAGGCATATTTTTAAAAGGTTTCTCTGCCAGCAGACAGAGCAGGACATGGCAGAGAACTTTTTTCCTTGGTTTGAGTGTTAAATTTTATGCAGATTCTGCAATCACTTTGTGCTTATCTTTGTATAAAATCCAACTGCCCAGTAATTTTCAAGGCCTGCCGAGAGCAGATGAGAACTCAAAATAAAAAAAAAGAAATCAGAGTCTGAGTAATGAAGAGTGAATGGGGCAAGAAACAAGGCAACCTTGTGATCTATTTTTAAAATAGATATATATGATATATTATAATAGATGTTATATTCTGTCTGCTTTATTGCTGCTCCCCCTCTTGTGCTCTGAGCAGAGATGCATGTGGGAGGGAATTACCTCTCACAATGGAGGAGCACAATGGTATCTCTAGAACTGAGCAAGAATCCTCTTTTTGTATTTTTCTCCCTCCATTCATGTTACCAAAGGCTGGGGCTTTTCTTCTTCTTCTTCTGCTTCATGATTAATGTTGTCATAACCAAAGTTAAATGCTGATGCTTTGACAATCAGCTGATAAAGAATGTGCCTCTAAAACTGCTAGGCTGCATTTGTGGAGCACACACAAAAAGCTATACAGTATCTAGTTAGCATTGCTAATCAATACATAATGCATAGCCTTCAGCTAATCTTTTTGAGCAATTAAAACAAATTCAAAAGAGAGATTATCATGTGTAAACAATGACGGCTTAGATATCTTGCCTACTGGCCTAAGGTCTCACCACAGATCCTGCAGAGTTTACCTTCTGTATCAGTAGTTAATTAAGGTGAAACATGAGGTAATTAGGGCTAATCCCAGTGCTATCCTGCTGGCCTATTGCCTCTCAGGCCATGCCCTAAACCAAAGCATTTTCACAGCTTGTGAAATGTTGCCATTTTCAGAGCAGATTTTAAAAATTGATGCCCGTGTTTATTGCAGACAGTGTTCCTAATCCTTTAAGGGAGCTACAGTGAATGTGGTCCAAGTGGAAAAAGGGAAAGGATGGCTTCATTTATTTTTCTATGGATTTGAAAACTGCACTGTTGATACAACTTTACTCTAGGACATTCCTTGTAATTGACAAGGGATTAGGGGGATTAAATTTGTACTCTGCACTTGTTTCCAACTGCTTGTGTGAAGCTTCTCTTTTTCCTTTTAATGCGTTACATTTGTCAACACAGAAGAGGGATGCACACTCATGGAAGGTGAGTTTGTGCAGACATTCCAGTGTGATATAAATTAAAAGATGTATGGTGGTACCTGTAAAAGCTACCTCAGAACAACATGGCTTTTTCCATGGCTCAGAAAAAAAAAAACCCATGCTTTTCCTCAGAAACAGTTTGGCCCTCATGAAGCATTAAAGAGGCCCTGCTGAATTATGTCTGATCTCTGTCCTTCAGGATACATTTTCTCTTTGCATAAGGAATATTTCAGATGCTCAAGATGGTTTTATTATTGAAAGAATGGGTTTAACTTCTCATTATATATATAAAACTACACAGAAAGGCTCACCTTTTTAATAGGAAATACAACAGATTTATTTTAACCAATAATAAAGTAAGTATTCATCCCAGAAGGCATTTTATTAGGCTTTTAAATTTTTAGCTTTGCTGTATGATCTTGAATCATGTACCAAATAAAATGACTTAGTTTTTCTAATTAGCTGCAAGTTAGTATAAATACATTGTCAGCCAATGACCCTTGATCCTTTGATACTTCCTGAACCTTTTCCAGTACTTCTGACTGGTATCTTATGCCAGGGAGGAATTTAAACCTCTACTGGAGTAATGTTCAATAGGCTTGGCTCCATGCAACTCCCAAATTAAAAAAAAAAGTAATTAAATAGAATAGGAACATGTAGTCAAAATGTGATATTCATAATTTAGGGAAGGATTTTTTTGCTCTCAGTTCGCATGTATTTTGTTAATTGTAAAACTGACATTGGTGTTGATGATTACACTTTGGTCACTCATCCCTGCTTTTCCAGAAATAGTATTTTTCTCAATTCTGCTGTAAAGTTTCAGGTGTCTGATAGAGCATTTTAATGAGCAGAAGAGCTGCCCCTCTTAGACTCTGTATTTACAACTTGTTTGTTTTGTTCTTAATACTGCTTTCCTCAGTTTTCAGGAGCCAGGGAAACTGAGACTGTTCAATTTTATATCACTTCCCTGCCTGCTGGGCTTTTTTAATTGCCAGACAGTGGATAGATACATGTCCTTAATTCCTCAACATCCTTTTTTTGTTTGTTTTTCTCTAGTTGCAGTCTTTATCTTTCTGAGTGTTATAATCCTTACGGTTTTTAAGAATAGGCGTTAAAATCGCAGGCATAAGAATGAAAGGTCCTCCCTTAGATTTATTGTTTTTTAGACATTTAATATGCTTTTTACTTGATTTCAGCTTCTAAAACTGGAGGAGGGTCTTTTCCGTCTGCATAAATGCAAAGAGGATTTGCAGCATGACATTTAGAAGTATATTGTGTGAGGTTTGCTATTGATCCCTCTGGTGGGGATGAGTGCTCAGAGGGAATAAATGGGCTGCTTTTATGAGGCTCTCTGTCATCATGGATTTAGCTGTTTCATTTGCAGATTCCTGTAAATGTTTGCCTGATTTATGGCCAGTAATTTTCGATGGAGAAGGAATCGACGTATCGTCAGCAAATGATTGCGAGTTGTTAATACTTTCAAGTGGCATCTGAAAATGTTCATGCACTTGCATTGATCCAGACTGCTTCCCACTTTACAGCTCCAAATGTTTCAGAGTTTTGTTAATATTACATATATGAAGCTTGGGATGCCTTTCATTAGTGGGGTGTGGGAAAGCATTACAAGAATAAATCATAATTCAGATTCATTGTGTCAAGCTAAATTTAAGCAAAAAAGGAAGAGACTCAACTTCAGCATGCAGCAGTTCCACCTGGTAGCCTGAAATTATTTTTGTGGTATTCCACTGAGAGTTGCTGGAGGTACTGTCCTGTGCCTGTGTTATCCTAGTGTGAAGATACCAGCTTTGGGTCTTTACACTTAGAGTGAGATTTTTTTCTTCAGGGAGTTATTGATATAAATGTGATGGCATAAATTTATGTTGTTTAATCTACTATTGATAGCCATGATTTTTATTTGCTGGTAATGCCACAGTAGTTGTTGGGCAGGTGATTTTACTGTTTATTTTTTTCTGTATATGCAATGCAAGTAAATTGGTGATTGTTCTGATGACATGGTTGCTAACTACACAAAGAATAGTGGACGTGATTTTTTTTTTTCCATTTATTTTTATTTTTTGGTATGGGCTAGGCTATGTCTGCTTGGTGTAGCTATTCGTTCCCAAAAAACCTGAAGTCCAAGGCAAATGTACTTTACACTGTGTGTTTATAAAAGTGGCAACTACCTTGCTTGCTAGCCCAGAGCTGTGATACTGTTTCCTATTTTGTATAATCTCTAGGGTCTCTGATACCCATGCAGAGTGGTGGAGTGCATTAATTTTAAAAATTGAGATATCAAGTACAAAAAGTCCTTGTGGAAGCCCACATAAAATTATGAATGGGTGCAACCGTAACAAATAACACCAAAAGGCGTCTGTTTCTGTGGGAAGTCCTACTCTGGCCTCATTGTGTGCATACATATTTAAATTGGAAGTTCTTGCCCTGCTTCCAGAATAAAAGACAGCATCTAAATTCACATCCCTTTTTGTCATTATCATTGAATATGCATGGAGGAATACAGGAATTAATTGCTCTGAGAACAACTGTTAGAGATGGATACATCAGGTAAATCACAGTTTCCTCATTAAGTAGAGTTGTTCTCCAACTTGGCCGTACTATTTGTGGTAACATTTATTTTTAATATCAAAACAAGATAAGGTGAAAGCACATTACCCAGGTAGTCTTTTACTTCCAGGTTTTCTGCTTAAATCCAATTCAGAATCAAGACTGTTACAAAACAAAGCCTTCAGCAAGTAGGATCTGTCCTTTTTGCTGGAACACAAGAGTGCACAATTTTTTTGAGCCCTGATGTAGTCACCAATTCTGTGAGGATCACAGGAGGTGCTGTAGAAGGAATAAGAAGAAACAGGGAGGTAGGCTTTCATTTCCTGAATTAGTTAAGTCACCCAAGTCAGACTTACTTGTGATTCTTGGGTCACATTATCTGAGACCTGTAGATGTTAATATTCTTACTCTGAGTGGTTTTTCATGAGCAGAAAACAGGCCTCCTTTTTGCAGCGAAGCCAGCTTTTCTTTCTGCTTTGTATGGCCAGTTTCAATCACCCTTTATTTAGTCTCAGAAATAATAGTCTCATGTGGAACATCAGCAGGTGGACTTATGTCTGGCAACTAAGTGGTACTAAAGAGGAATTTTTATTGTGAATTTGAAGGAATATGTATCTTGTTTACTCTTCTGTTCAAGTATTCCTCTTGTATAGCCAGTGCTCCTGTGGAGATATCACTTAATTAGTCAGAAATTTGCTGCGTGTTGCCTTTATTATTCCTCACCGTGAGTGCTCCACCTCTTTCTCACCACCAGCCTTCAGCAAAACAAACCCCCCAGAAAGATGAGCTGCAGGAAGCAAAGGAGAGGATTATTCATTATTAGCAATTGTTATACAGAAAAAAATGCACTCTCTTTCAAGCCAGCCAGCTGCCTTGTACATTAGGAACTCTGTTTAAGAGTATTTTAACCTGTCTTTAAAAAAATTAACAAGAATGTTAAATTTTCAGAATAAAAGTACAGCTGGTTGCTATGCAGATGAAACTGTTATCAAAGTCTGTGCATTTCTTTAACAAGGTATTCCTTCCAATTGTATTATGAAAATGCTAAAGGAGAATATATGTATTCATTCCCAAATTGTGACCCTTCAAACACTTTGCAAGAAGCTAGTGAATTTTTTTCTACTTTATTAATAGGAGTCCTGAAACACTGATAGATAAATCTTTCCAATGCCCAATTAGCAGTTGAAGCAAGTCAGCATCCACAGTTCTTCATTCACAGACAACACACATCCTATTGTTATGCACAAAAAGATAAAATATGTTAGTAATATTTTATACTTACCAGGTATTGAAGGATCTCAAAGTTCTTTGGTATTGTTAATGAAAAATGTCTCACAGTGCTCCTGACAAAATGCCTGTACCAGTTTGTGGATTTGGATGGACAGTGAAATTGTTTTTCTAGATCACTGGATCATAAAATCCTTAGATTGGAAAAGACCTTTAAGATCAAGTCCAGCCATTAACCCGGCCCTGCCAAATCCACACCCCCAGCTCCCTCAGCTACTTCTTACCAGACTTGTGCTCCAGACCCTTCCCCAGCTCCATTGTCCTTCTCTGAACACACTCCAGCACCAAGGTCTTTCTTGCAGTGAGGGGCCCAGAATGGAGCACAGGATTGAGGTGTGACCTCAGCAGTGACAATTACAGGGGTGACAGTCACTGCTGCAGTCCTGCTGCCACACTACTGCTCACCCAGGCCAACAAAAACCCCACTTCTTTTTTTTGGCCACAGCTGGCTCATGTTCAGTCAACCAGCATCCCCAGGTCCTTTCCAGCTGGGCAGGTTTCCAGCCTCTCTGCCCCAGCCTGCAGAGCTGTGTGGGGTTGTTGTGACCAAGGGTAGGACCCAGCACCTGGCTTTGTTGAACCTCAGCCCACGGGTCCAGATTCCCTCTGCAGAGCCTTCCTGCCCTCACACAGCCAGGTGGAGCATTTCCTTCATTTATTTCTACTGCATATCACACTCTACTTCATATCTGCTTCATAAAACTGGGAAAGTAAATGAAAGAGTGGTAATTCCCAGAGCAACTTAACTTCTTGTTTCCTTTTCAATATCTCACACAGTCTTGATTATCTAAAGATGCTTTAATTTTCAGAGCCATATATGTATCTGTACTATGACAGGGATTTTATTAATGTCTGATGAAAATATAAAAAAGGAGCATAATTAAGCTATGCTGAGTTATAGCTGAAATGAGAATCTTATGTTTATATTCTCTAATTAAGGTTCTGGCTTTGCTCTTACTCATAATTTCTGCTAATATATGAAATTAATCTTGTGCTACTCAACCTTAAAAATGGTAGACAAAAGAAAGTGTAGTTTTATTAAATTTATATGTTTTTTAATTGTTCAGTGAGGATGGGAGTATTTAACTTGGTGGACTGGTCATCAGTGACAAGTAATTGTCATATATGACTTGGAATACACCAGGATCACAAATTTGAGAGAAAAGGGAATGGATGCATGAATGCTCAGGGAGTGAATGATTAAGCTGTACTGCTAACACATGTATTTGAAGGTAACAGAGCCTGTTCACATCCTGCAATCACTGTCATCATGGACAGACAATAAAACAGGTCAGTGTTTCAACCAGTATTTCTCAGCCCCACCACAGAAAGCTTTCAGTTCTGCAGTACCTGGAGCTATGTTCTTTTAAGTAACTAGGTGATTTTGGTAGCAATTTCTGATGATTTATTTTTAATAATAATTTTGGAGTGTCTCTTTGGCAGTTTCTTCCAAGCACAATTTTAAGGGAGAAAGCATTTTTGGAAGCCTGAGTCCTGAGCAGAGTTGCTAAAAGCTTCATGTGAAGTCTAACCCTGAAAATAACACTGAGGTGTTTGAGCTTTAACTGATGCATTAAACCAAACCTACTGAGATTACTTTCTGGACAGAAGACCTTGGATTACTCTAAATTTTCAGTTTTCCTGCTATTCTTTTCATTTTGTGTCTGTCGGTGCCTATTTCAGCACCTCCTAAAGGCTGATTAATGAACCCCCATTGCTGGCAGTCATGAAATATGTTGCATGTAGCATCCTCCCAGCAGGAGGAAATGTTGCTTGTTGACGGTTGGCTGCACATGAGGGAAAGCAGCTACCCAAGGCTGAAACCGTGGACATTTCCTGCAGATAAAAGCTGGATGGTGAGTACTGGCAGAAAGAAGAATAGACAAAAAAGCACAGCAGGGTTTTGGATCCATAAAACATTTGCTCCCCAACTGTCACACTCACAGTCTCTGCATCTGGTGTTGTGTTGACTCATTTCACCTGAATCAACCAGCCAGCTTATATCTGTTTAAGTTTTCAGTTTGAACACAGAACATCA
This sequence comes from Parus major, assembly GCF_001522545.3. Taxonomy (NCBI): domain Eukaryota; kingdom Metazoa; phylum Chordata; class Aves; order Passeriformes; family Paridae; genus Parus; species Parus major. The sequence continues at coordinate 104,533,581 of NC_031768.1, forward strand.
AATCCTTTTCCCCAATACATCTGTACTACACTAAATTCATCGTTTTCATAGGCAAAAATTAATTTGCTTTCTCTGTTTAACAAACGTGAATTATGAGTTTCGGATTTTATCGGTTTTTTTGTGACCAGTGTTTTCATTTGGGAGGACAACTTTTGAACACCTTTAACTCCATTAGATAGCTTATAGAATTATAAAAACAATACGAGTTGCTTAAACTGTTCTTTCTGGTTTTTGTGCCTTGTATTTCTCAGGAATGATTATTTTGCAGGCTTATGTGGACTAGTCTCATAACACTGGAAGATCTGTACAGACTAATTAATATAAGAGAGACCAACACATAAAGGAGGATGATTTAATCTGTAAGGCTTAAGGAGAAAATATGTATTGGCTTTTTCTCTTGAATTTTTAAAATTTAATTTTGTGTTTGCTTTTAATGGACAGTAGCTTGAATATTTTTCAGTTTGATAATATTGGAGTCACTTCAGGAGGTATAAACATAGTAAAAGGGGGAATGGTGAAGACAGAGCTGCTCATGCATACATGAGCTCTGTTACTCATGTCCTTTATTAAACCAAGCTCAATGGCTGTATGCTCATTCCTGCTGAGGACAGGGAAGATGCACAGTCTGCCTCAAATACTCCATAAGGCAAATTAGATTATTGTGCTGTGCTATTTCATTGCTTGTGGTTGGCCAAAACCACCTTGTGGCTATTTAGGCAGCTCTGTACCTGACTATTCTGGACTTAGTGGCATTAAATGGAGGGAAAGAAATGCAGAGGAAATGCAGAGCGAGGAGGAAGAGTAGAAAGAAGACATGAATTACCCACCAAACACTGCTGTGAGGGAGAGAGGGTTTTGTGGAGCTGCACTTGTCTCAGACCATTCCACCTGGAGGTTCTTGCTCCATGCAGAGCCACCCTATGGTGGGTGTGGCATGGTCCCTGCCAAGGGAGCAGGCTGACAGATAAAGGTAGGGGAGGATGCAGAAGAGTACCAGAGAACAGCAGGCAGTGGTGGGGCCTTGAATCTGTATTTTGCTAGAAATACATGATGCATTTGACTGGATTAGACTTAATGCTTGACAGGAGAATTGTGCTGTGTAATGCATAAGGTAGCACATTCTGCACAAGCAGTTCAGATTTTCCTTTTTTTTGACAAGTGAGACTGAATGTTGATTAGACACAGAGAGGATGGGAAAAGATGGGGTTATGCAGGAAACGTTTTTACAGTCACAAAATGAGTTTTTGGATTTAGAATGAAGTGGAAGAGTTGCTGTACTGTGCTTCTGTGCCTCTCTTTGAACCTAGGGCTTCACACATACATTTGGGTGTATGTGCTCCTACATTCCTAGTCATTTTCACAAGAAAGAATTAAAAATTAACAGCTTTCAAAGACATCTAGTTCAGTGGCTTTTAAGTCTTCTTGCAGTGCGAAAAGTAGTTTCCCTGCAGGATTAAATGAAACCAAGAGTATTTCACATGTGGCATATTTAAGAATCTTATTGCATGTCTGTTATTTCCAAATCTAAATTGAAGTAAAAATAAAACCATTGAATTATCTTTACAATTTCTGACAGAAAGTAATTAGAATTAAAGGAAAGTAGATCTCAGAATATTGTGCAAAGATGAGTGCTTCTGGACAGAGATAGAAAATAACAAAAAATTCAGTTCCTTTTTTTTTTTTTTTAATGTACTGATGCATAGGGTTGTAGTCTTACCTCAGTTTTTTTGGTTTTTTTCTCCTGCCATGAAGAAAAGATTAGATATAACTAACAGTGTCATTTCGACTGATGCATGGAACTTTCAAAGCATAACATTGAATGAAAAAAGCAGATTGTCTATATTTGGTTTATTGTTTGAGTGGTAGACTGCCTATAACCAAAGCAAGAGGAAGAGTAAGAAATGTGTTGTTTTTGATAATGCTGTGAAAAACAAAAAAATAATTTAAAAACTCCATATATTTTAATCATGCTGTAGAAGAGATTTTTTTTTAAAATTAATAATTTTTAAACCTAGAAGTACATTGAAACAAATAAAGGTAACCTCAAATTTTTAAGGTTCCAGAGTGGAAAAGACTTGGCAGGATACTCAGAATTTTCATATGTTTTCTAGAACAGTGTACTCAATCAAATGCTGTTTCACTAATTCTGCTGACATTCCCCTTCCTTTCCATAAGTATTATCTTCCTTTTTCCCCCCTGGAGCTTGCACAGACAAGATCCTTGGACATGGCAGTGAGCCTGCACACCCTTGTGCCCCACAAAACCTCACAGAGGTGAGCAGCCCCAAACCAAAATCCTGCAGCTCCTGTGCTGATGGAGCTTGGGCACTCTCCCACCCCCGGGGTGAGAGCTTTGGGAGCATCAGGAGAAAGAACCTTTCTTGATAAAGAAGGATAGGTGGGTTTGAACAAATTGTTTTAAATTTCAAACTCAGCATAGCTGTGGGGGTGAGAGCAATGTCCTGGCTCCTTGGGTTGGCACCTGCCTCCCAGGGCTCCTGGTTATGCTGGATCCTGGGAATCTGCAGGTGTGGGCACGGCCCCAGCCCCGAGGCCCCGCACAGGGACGGCGATTCACAGCCCTGCTGCTCCCAGGGCTGCTGGCCCTGGCCATCTGTGTGAGAGCAGCAGATGCCATCCCGATCAGCTCGGGCACAGCGGGACCTGTGCTGCTGCCTGCTCACCTTCAGACATCTGTCACTTCCTCCGCAGCATCCAGCATCCTCGCCCCAGCGAGGGCAGCCCCGACACGCGGCTGCGCTCCCACCAAGCCGGTAGGAATACGCATGAAGTGAGATGGTGGTCATTTGGACTTTGTGTAGTTGAATCCAAATGAAAAATTACTGCTCAGCTCTCTTGTGTACACCCATTATCTGATAGAAAGAGGCACCTTTGCACTTTTCCCTTCAATTTATATTTATTTAAAGAAAAATTAAAAAGCGGAGCCACTGCTCTGCTCGTGATTTTGTTTATTTTCTTTTTACAGGACTTTTGTTCTCCCCTTTCATGTCACTTAGGTTTTTTCTTCCTTCCCCAACAGTTATTGAAGAGTTATGCTTTCAGTGTGAGTGGAGAGTCAAATTACAGGACTCACAGATTAGAATTTTACTTCATTACCTGTGCAGTCTTTCCTTGATGTCAGCAAACACTGTGGGCTTGGGACCCGAGTTAATGTGATACTGGGAGGTGAGTTCATAATGATGAGTGGTAGAAAAGGACAGACAACCCATTTAAGACAACTCTGGGATCAGATGTGCACTCACACTAAACCAGAATATATGAGTTTACTTCAGAATTACAGCAATGAGCAGTAGTGTGGTGTAATCTTCTTCTTGAAGCTGAGCATGTTGGTTTGAGTCTGTTCCTGTGGTGCTGCTGAGCCTGGCTTCTCTCCATAAAGTATTTCGATTTGGGTTCCTCAAACCAATGGTTTCCAGAGAGCAGTTCCATGGGTTTATTAAAGGAACCTGCGAAAGAACAGTGTGGAGGAATTACACAGTCAGAGGAAATGAGAGGTCTCAGAGGATGTTTAAAGGAGATTCTTGGCTAAGCGTGGGAGCAGGACACCAGGGAAGCAGTCAGCAGAATAGCTTTGGCCATGTTTGAGAGGGAAATACAAAAAACAGAGATAAGCCAGGGTGGAAGACAAGAAGCAACAGATGTCTGTGACATCAGGTTTTTCCTGAATTAAAGTTCAGTAACAATAATCCCCATCAACAGGCCTAAAGGTTTTGAACACAGCACTTCTAACTGAGAGCAGTTGCAAAGTGTTTATGGTTCTGCAGTCTCTGCTTTTTAAATGAGGAACTTGATCTGGAAAAGTGATAGTCCAGCAAGGAAACTTAAGTTTTGCTGCCTTTCTGTTACTCTTTTTCAATAACACACAAGTACTGCTCAGAATCTGCTATGTCCCTGATGTTGTGATGCTTACAGATTTTAGCAAATCTGTTTTGCTATAAATGTCTGTAGTGGTAGATCATCTTAATTTTACTGAGTTAGAATTAGTGTATTGCAATTAAAATTCTGCACTGGATGGCATCAATCATATATGATTTATAATTGACATGGTGGTGTCAGACACTTAAGAGTATTACATAGGCTTAGCAATATAATGAAATTTCAGTATAAAATTGTTACTCATAATTATATCTTAGAAGTGAGAGTTTTAGCTGTATTCACTGGTGGCATTCAGGTTTGATGATTGAATTTTGTCATGTGTTTTGTTTTAATCATTATGTCAATTCATTATCAATACAGGGTGAAAACCTCCTGTTTTCTTTGGGGGCATGATTTTTGTAGAGTCTATTGTTCCTCTGCATTTCTTTAAAATACCCACCTACTAACAGCTGAAGAGAGTTTGAACTGTTCAATTTAACTAAAAAAGTCTGCATAATATTTTAGCAGCTTGTTAACAGGCCTGCAGACAGGTACTAATTACACCCCAATCTACAATACATCACTTTAGCGCTATTGATCTGTTAAAAAAAAAAAATGAAAGTAAACTGAGCAAAAGCCAGTCTTGTTGGTGAAGGAATGATGTATTGATTCTATCTGACAGTGCTTTGTCTACAGATCAATGGAGATGTGTGGTATAGACCAGAAGAATGAGACAGGGTCATCAAAGGTCAGCAAAAGAACAGGGTGTCCCAGATTATTGGAGACAATGAAATGAACATATCATAAAGTAGACCTGATTGGCATTTGTAAAGGAATCCACCAGTAACAGGTTTTCTCATGTCAGAGAGGAAGAATATACTCTATTTTACAATTAGCTTTAGCTTCTCTCTTAAGAGATTTAAAGGGGATTAAGTTTCTACTCAGTAACGTGCTGATTGCAAAACGTCCTGCAAGTTTGAAATAAATAACTGCTTACAGGTCTTTATGTTTGTAAAAAGTGGAAGCTACACTTCTGAGACATGTTACTCGTTGTCCAACTTAATAGAACATTTTTAAATTCAAGTATTCAAAAACTTCTTAATCCCTAAAATCTTTGGCCCTTTTTTTCAATGGTTGTAATTTCTGTTTTGCAGTGCAGAGATTCTAATTCTGTTACATTTCAGCTTTGCACACTGAAGAAGTAGGTATGTTCTGGTTTAATTCAAAAACAGCCCTGAAGTGTACTTGTACCACAATGTGTTATTCATTCACGGATTTCTGGTGTCCTCAATGTCCTCTGAGACGAAGGGCTTTATATTTTAAATAAGGAGAAACGCTACTTTAATATGATTAATCCCTTACAGCTTTCATGCCTTCTAAATCCTTCCTCATTCTGCTATAGAAATGTAACTTTTACGATGAGGGGGATGTCTGTTCCACAGAAGTATTATAATTTAGGACTTAATCCCAAAAATTAATGTTTAATCTGCACTGCTGCCTTGTTTTAAGAGCTGCTGAATAGGTGTCATTCAAAAAAAAAATTGCTTCCAGAGCTTTCTAATCCACATTTTTGCATCACTGCTGTGATTTCCTTAGGTTTTACCATATTTTGTGGCTAATTGCCTAACACTGGATGATAAAAGGTTGAGGGTGCATAACTTCTAACATAATCACAGAGGAACAATTCACCACAGTGCCACTTTGGCCTCCTCTCTAAGGAATCAGATTTAGCACAGTTTAGAGTTAGAGATGCACAGTCACTGTATCTCTTCAGAGCATATCAGCTGGTTTGGTTCCAAGTGGCTTTGCAGCAAAGGAAACAATATCTGCATCTTTTAGCTCAATCCCTCTTTTCTGCCTTTTGGGAGAAAATAGTTTTTCTGGAATGTGTTCTACACCAGCATTTAACTGCTTTTAAAAATAAAATTGTTCATAATGTGAATTATTCACAGTAGAATACCCTGGGGACTTCAGGTCTTTAAGGCGGTCAGGTGTGATATGTCAAGACACAGTGTAAGGAGAATGTTTAAATTTTAATGAAAAATACTTTTTGGGATAGTGCTAGCTAGCAACAGTTGTAACTTTTCTCTAAAAAATCCTTTTTCTGTTTCTGCTGCATCTCTTCTGTATTTTTACTTTTATTCTTGGATTTCTCAGCTTCCTTTGGACTGAATTCTTTTGGGATCCTCCCTCGTGGGGACCCCTGCTTATCTCAGTATTTATGATTCAAAGAAAACTCTCAAGCTCGTTAGAATCTTGTTTCTCATGTTTATTAGAAGGTCATCACAAAACTTAACAGGTCTCTCCAGGTTGGCTACACAAGGTTAATCTTTGCAATCTGGTAAATTTCTTTCTTCTGATGGTACAAACAAGGCCTTGTGGCACACTTTGTGTCTGATGCACAAAATGGCTTCGAAATACGCAGTTCTTTTATCTTTATACCTATTTTTACCCAATTAACAATAGACATGTATATTATCTTTCTTAATGACCCAATGATCCATCACCTCTGTGCTGCACTGTGGCATTCTCTGTCCAATCACTTACTATTACCCAAAAACCTCTAGGAGAAAAACATGAAAAAGAAAGAAGGACAGGAGACAACACCCTAAATCTTCCATCTTATCTCCTGTTCTCTAAACTAACTTTTTCATTCAGTGATTTAAAAAAACTTTCTAATCTACACACACTTTTAGCTTTTTCTATCTAACTTTAACATTTGTTTTCATGTATCACCTTGAAAACATGCTCATGAATTTCACGTTATATGAAATTCAGTGTTTTTCTGGATCTTATAACTAAGTATCAGAAACAAGGGCACACACTCTGTATTCCAGACTCCAACAACAGTGACAATCTATCTAAATTAAAAATTGCTTAATATAATACACATATTTCTGGAAAAAAAAACAAAACAGACTGCTCCTAGAATGTTTACTACCTCTGCTTTAAAGAAATAAAGATGGAATAAATAGGTCAGTTCTTCAAAGAGACATTACATTTATTTTGTATTGAGTTTTTCAAACTAGTCATAATTGGAAAATCAGTTCTTACTCTTTGAAAAAACTCCTGCAAAGTTTTCAGAAAAGGAGACAAGGATGTTGCAATCGCTGTTTTGACCATCAGTCAGTTTTGAAATTCACTGCCTATGAAAAGTGATGTGTGGTGTCTATTCTTTGTTTTACTGATGTACTCTATTTGCCTTTGGAATAAACAGAGAATTTCAATTTTTTGGTATGATTAATCCTTTGTCATTTGTATGCACAGTGTTCATCACAATTTGTCCATGCATATAAGGTAGGCTAGAAATACCATTAATTTTTCTTCTTTATGAACATTACCTTATTAACCAGGTTGGAAATATCCCAAATAATCAATTCATTAGAGGTACACACTGTCTGAAATGATCATTTCAAAATCTGTCTCTGCAGGGTTTAGGATTTATACATACTGAGTTAAATGATTAGTGAAACTGTGACACATTAAGTGTTCAGTATTGCAAGTTACTAGGAAGTTTTCATAATAAAGATTTTGATTTAAAACATCACAGTCAAAATTTGTATTTCCATTTGTAATTGCCTCTTTCATTTCATTGCAGTGATGAATGACATTAACTAAGTTCAATTTTACCAGGTGCTGACCCTCCTAAAAATACTGTCTTAGGAGTTCATGATCTCACTCGGTTCACAGGGAGACTTGATTGCTTTCAAGTTTTAATCTGCTGAGATCAAGAAAAGTTGAACTAAATAGCACAAAAATGGGAGTGCTGCATTTTTAATTTTGTTTTTGAGGGAGAACTCAAAAAATCTGATATATGCTACATAACATAACAGACATCTGTTTAAAATAATACTTGTGTCTCTTCCTGTGAGGTGAAAGCACTTCTGGAGTTTTTTGCCTTTAAGATTCATAGCAATATTTCTAAGGCTGTAAGAGAAGGAAAGAAGAGGCTCAACTTCAGTGTGAATGTGTACTGGAGGTGCTGTGATAAATGTTGGATGAACATGACCTAGTGACACACTGACACAGCTTTGAGCCTCGTGCCACACTGATGTTTCTGTAGGTCTTGAACTTCTGTGCACCTGTGAAGGTTTCTGTGCACTTTTGAGAACTCAGATTCAAAATACCAAATTTCCCTAAGCAGTTACTTTCATATGGAAAGCGTGAGCGGGCCAAAGATAAATCATGCTGGCTTCAGGAAACAGAACATATTTCCAAGTATTTTCATAGTCCTTGCTAGGAGGGTTTCTTACTGATAAATATTAACATTATTGATATATCAGCTTGATAATCTTCAGAATGACTATGTCCTCTGTATGTAAAATGAGGTAAATGTTCTACTGAAGTAGATGTCTTCTTTTGTATTTAATATCTTTTCATAGTTGACCAATTTATTAAAAAAATGCAATTATTAGGTGAGTGTTTTGATAATTTATGGAATAATAATATGGAAAATGAGGCTTGTGTGTTCAGTGTTAGTCACTGTGTGTGTCTGCTTACGGACCTTCTTGTTCTCTGATTCTCATAATTTCAGTCAAATTTGACAGAGGTAGAAAAATTTTCACAGTTTTGGGTTTACATTTTGACAGTAAATGCAATATTGAAAAGATGTATTCTATGCTAAAGAGGGAGAGGAGTCGTCCAGTGTCTGCACAGCAATCTGCAGAATTAATTGTCCTTTTGAGAGGATGGAAATTAGACAATGTGGGAACAGTTACTGCAGTGTTCTGTAAGTTGGTAAACAAATTCCCAAGCCCTCATATTATCCTGATGCAATTTATCAGCTTATATGATAAATGTTAGAAGAAAAGAAAAGAAAAAAAAACGATTCATGTGGCTTTACTCTGGCTATTGCTGTTATTCCCTCAGGGAATGTTGTCAAGTGGTTTGGGTAGAAAAAGACATTTAGGAATGGTACATCCCTTAAGTGTAAATGAAGAAGAATACCTTACACCATCTACAGCTGGCTGAGAACCATTTACTTTAATAATGACAAATTAGTCAAACCTTGTAAATCATTAGCAAGCAATTAACTTTCTTTCTAGAGTTTCAGCAGAAGGAGCTGTTCTTATCACTGTAACTGCCTAGGAACTTTATCTGCCTCCCGAAGCAGCTGACTCTGTTAGATGGCAGAATGTGATAAAGGGCTGTGCTATGTCACAGGTGTCTTGGGAAAGGAGACTGATGCAAAAATTGGCTTTTTCACCTGCTGCTGAGAGACTCTAAAACTGTTGCTGAAGTCTCTCTCAAATGCAAGTCTGTTGGTGCAAGTTAATTTGGGAGCTGTACAATCAATGCAGTGCATTTGGCCAGTACAGTATTAGTATTAATTAGTGTTTCCAGGCAGAGAGGACAAATAGACCTTTTACTTCATTTTATACCAGTCTAAAAAGCATCTGCAGCAGACAGCTACTAAGATAGTAAGACATTTTTACATAGTGGCCTGGACTAAGGTTTATCATGCATAATAGAAAATGTTAATAAAAGCAATGTTAATAAAAGGTTTTCACAGCTTCTTACCTGAAAGTAAGCTGCTACATCTCCATTAGTTGGGTGAGTTTAAAAGATGCTAGTTAACACTGCAATGTATTCAAACATTTATTTGGATGTGTCATGGGGATGCATTTGGTGAGTTACATCTAAACTTCTCTAAACTCCTAGTTTATACAATTTTATGTATCAAAATACTATATGTCCTTTTGCAAAGTGTTGCATTTAAAAGAAACTACAATTATAAGTTAATTATTGAGTTGTAAGTAAAATGAATGTGTGCAATGCAAAATGAGTTTAAGGAATTATATGTCTCTTTATTTAGCTATTTAAGAAAATCTTTAAAAACAGCAGTAGATACCGATGAATCTTTTCTAAATTATGTTTTCCAAGATAGAGTTGAAATAGATCTCTTTAGTGTAAACCAAGGAGCAGCTAAGCTTATTTCTGCATGGAGAATTACTATATGCTGTGTCTTGTATTAAAATGTTTGTTTTGTTATAACTTTTTAATTAGTTTGCCCTTCCTATGAGAGACTCCCACTATAGTATTAAGAAAATATTATCCATCTTGGCATAATTTCTAACTTCTGCCATGGTCTTTGGATTCAAAATCCCTACATTGCAAATTAAATTAAGTACACCTTTCCCAGAGAACATACATAACCTTTCTGAGGTGTAAGACAAACACACATCATTGTTTTATCTCATCTGGGCTTTCTAATCCAGCCCAGGTCTAAGGAGTCAAGCCTCCACTGTGCCTAACAACCACCTCAGAACAATTTCTCTGGAGAAAATAAATGGGTTTCTTGTCAAGGCCATTGTAACAGAGGAGCTGGGGGCATTGATACTGAAGGGGTCATTTTTTTCCTGTTGTGCACTAATTTGAGGGTGACATGTTGTAAATGTTGCAGTTTCATAAGTTGTGTGAGACATCACTTTGTCTTTTCCTTTCCAGATATTTTCTAAATGTGTCATCATCAGTCATGTATAAAACACATAATCTTTTATCATCACTATGCACATTCTGACACTCTGGTGATTTAGTCTTAATACCATCCCTATTACTCTGTAAATGAAAATCCCATATTGTATTAGACACACAGTATCTTGTTTTCCTACCTCATCATTTCCACTGTTTCTCTTCTCCATCATCCAGTGCTGCTTGTTTCTGTGTACTGAGGTTTGTTGGTCAGCTGTTTCAAGGAGTAATTCAGGATGTTAATTTAACTGCAATAAAACACCTATGAAAGTATTTCATGGTCAAAAGAGGTAGGCCAGTGATTTTCCCACAGAAGAGAGTTGTGTGTGGTAACTATTCTCTAGAGAAGTGACTGAGAATGAGTTAAACAACTGGACAGCCTTTAGGGAATCAGAGCCTCAGGACATTACTCCAGCAGAGTATTGAAATCCCAGTGCCTGAGGCTTATGTGTTTATGTAGCTTTATGCACTGTGTTCCACTTCAGTGGAATTACTGACAATGAATATAGTTAAACATGTGCATAAATCTTTAGGACATACAGGTTTGTAGAGTTTTCTGTTTGTGAGCATTTCAAAGCTTATTTTGGAGAAGATCATTTTTATCCTCCTTATCTGAGGGTTTAGAACAAAGCAGGAGCACAGCCATTCCTGTTTCAAATTTCAGCAGTTGTTTTCTGTTGTGTTCATTTGGTATATTTTTTCAGTACTTAAGAGAATATTTATTTTGCAGATGTAGAGGCATCAACTAACATGTGATTTTGGCCTTCATACGCGAAACAGGCAACCCCTGGTAGCTTAACTGGCATTTTGAGAGAGAAAAAAATTAATGTCACATAGTTACAGAATTTGGATTTAAAAATATACAGATACACCCAGGTATACTATCACACACAGGCACACATGCCCACATGTATGATATTTATATAATTTTCGTGGGGAATTGGGAGGGTTTCTTTAGTGTATTGATTTTTACCTTTTCCCACATTTACAAAATGGGCTAAGTAAATACAAATAAAATGCCACCAATTCTTCTGTGTTCTTTTCAAACTTTGGATGGAAGGTCTCTGTATAGCCATTTTAGGCAGAAGATTTTTTTTGAGAATGCAGGTGTGAATTACCAACAGAATACCAACCACCTAAATACTAAAGGTGACTTTTAACTGAAAAACTATAAAGTACTTTGCTTCAATACTGAAGATAGCTTTTAATTGAAAAGTGTAAGTGAACCTACAAAGCAAGGTTAACGCTTAGTGGTATAATTTTATACATGCACTTTGGCAGTCACAATGGCTTTGATTCAACCTTGACTTCCTACAAGATCATAAAAAGGCACAGAATAATTTGTTATAAAAGAAATGAGAAGTGGAGTACAAATATGAGCCGCATAACAAATTCTGAAGATGAAATGGTAACGTTCAAAGGAAATGTAGCATTTTATGCCAGTGCCATAATTCTCAGACAACATTACAAAGAAAGAAGTATGGCCTGCAATTTGACCTTCCTCCTCCTCCTCCGCACTTCAGCTCCATAATGATGTTTAGAACTTTATAGCTCGGTTAGAAAAGGTTTTAAGGGAACACAGTGTCCTGTACCCTTATACAGGATACTGAATTCCTAATCACCTTAAATTCTCTCAGTAGCTGGGCTGCTTCTTGCCAAGGACACTGCTAAGCAATTGCTATTTTCATCCTCACATTAAGAGGAACCCCACATAATTTGATTTTTGGGTAATCTTACATGCCATGCAGCTTAAGAGGACTGCTCACATCCAGTCTTGCCACTTCTCATTTCTGCACACAGACACTGAAAGACTGGAAAGATTTAGCGAGTGCAAATAAGAGCTAATGGTCCAGTGAACACCACAGAAGATACTGCCCCTGTAAAGGGCTTGCTGAAAGCCTTTCACAGCCTTTCCTGCACCAGCTGGAGTAACCACTGCTCTGTTCTTGTCTGATATTACACTGACAAGGAACAGATAAAATCTGCAGGATCAGAACAGTTTCTGTATAACAAAAAAAGAGAGGATGCAATCTGAAGAGTATAACGTCTACACAGGTTATAGAATTCCTGAGTAGTACTTAGCAAAATCAAGTCTGTATCTCAGTTACCCCAAGGTGCTGGTTTTTTTTGGAGGTGTATCTTGAACTTGTGAAGTTGTTGAGATAAGCTTTTTATTAAAGTATGTCTAGAGGACCTTTAGCTCAACTGAAAGATACCATAACCTTTCTTTCTAAAGACCAAAAAAATCACTGAATTATTTGCTAATTGTGAGAAAAATCCGTATTGATTTCGTGTGTGTGCCTGTGTCTGAGTGTAGGCCACTAGCTATTTCTCAGTGGCATTATGTGCTGGAGAATCTCTTGGGAAGACAAGAGCAATAAAAAATGGGTGTAAAAGCCAAAAAAAAGGACAAAAAAACCCCCAACCATCCTGTGGTGATATACAACTGGCAGACTGCATGTTTTCATGGCTTCTGCTTTCTCTTGTAAAGGTCTGTGAGGGAGGATGTAATATATAATATATTTAGGTAATAGCCTAAGCTGGAGACAAATTCAACTCTTACATGCACTCTGTATGCTTATAAAATCTATTGTGATTTTTTTGGTTCATACATCTAAGGGAAATTTTAGCTTGTGCCCTAGAAATTCAAGCTATTTCCACATTTCTTAGGGAAAAAATAGAAGGTGTGAGCTTCTTAAGAGTATGTAATGTACACACAGTATAATGTGTTTCTGTAGCAGTGGGATATGTTACTTACTAATTCATTTGGGAATTTTCCCTAAAAAGCTACACTAGTTGCAACGTTTTAAGAGTTTTAACTTTTTGGTTAACTACAACAATGGCTTTCATTTGTAGCTGAGCTATTTTAACATTTGAGGTGGAAAGTCATATATGTGTATGTGCATATGAGTTTCACTTTTGTTTTTAGTGTGTTTCACTCCAGAAACAGAAGTGGTTGCTCTTGACAAACAGCTTTGTCTGTCCAGAGTTGTAGTGGTTATAAAGTTGTGACAGTTTCACTCTTGCAATCTGACTGATACTGCCACAATGAAGTGCTTTCAGAAAATAATACATGAGCAGCAGTGCTTTAGTAAACAACAGTGACTCAATATCTGTGCAAAAAATTTAGGAGGATATAAACATGGGAAAGAATGGAAACGGGTTTTGCTGGATTACTGCTGTGGACTTTTTACACAGGGAAAAACCTATTCCCACATGTCCCCAAATAGGTATTAAAACCAATGTACCTCTTCTTTGACATCTGTTAGAACAGAATGAGTCCATTTGAAATCCCCCAAACACTCACATAGTGACAAAGTGTAGTAAATGAAGCAAAATGGTTTGGGGAAATAAGGATGTGTAAACAAGCCAGTCGGATGTCATTTGCTTTCTTGGATCACACTGGTGTTTTTTGCAGGTCTGGCTGTATTAAGTCTTTGTGCACAAAGCTATATTTACTACACTGAACGTAGATTTTGTGCCTTAAAGAACAAGGCTGTTTAAATTATGTCTGATTTGGAGCTGATTCTTTCATTTTTATTTTTATTTTTATTTTTAATAAGCAATGCAACCAGTGAAGTTCTTTACTGTTGTCACTAGAGACTAGTCTAGGAGTGGAGATGTATGTTGTATGTTCTAAAAATTGTTGTTGTCCTCTCTTAGCACACATCAGCTCACTGCATGTATTTCAGGAGCTCATCACATGCATTTTGCCTTTGGATGCTTAAGGATGATGTTTATATTGCTTTTTGTTCATATACCATTTGACTGCAGCATAGTTGAAAGTGCCAGAAGAGTTACAAATAAGAGCACACATAACTCTGTTCAGTAAACTCTAGTTGTTTGCAGTAATTAAGGACCTTTCTTTATCTTTAGAGTGTTGATTCCTTATGCAGTAGCATTCCTGTTTTAAAGGAAATGGCGGGGAAAGAGCTTTAGTGGATGGTAGATCTATTTTATATTTTCATGGTATGGCTTTGCCCATGTTGTAGTTTAAATTTTGGGGGACATTGGCCAGGAAACAAGTGAGATATTGGGGCATTTACAAGCTTGTCTTCAAAAGGAATTAAAATGTCACTCAGCAGAACCTGTGACTTACTTGTTGACTGTCCATAACTCGCAATGGAGCTGAGAGTCAATCAATATAATGTAATTTACCTCTGACTTGAGTGCAGAAAAGAGTTTCACCAAATTTTGTGAATGTTTTTCTTCTCTAATCCCTTTCCTCTCATAAACACAACATAAAGTGCATTAGGGAGGATACAGACAGTGTTTATATACAGAACTCTTCCCCAAATTGGTATCTAATACTTTGTGGGTTTAGGGAAAGTGTCTTCATACTACAGATTTCACATTTATTTATAGTTGTCAACAATGTTTTCAGCATGCTTTGAACTTTTCTGAGGGTGCACCATTTTTTAAACTGATACCACTTCTTGGTAGCTCGAGATGTGCTTTTTTAACAGCACAGGATGGAGGAAGCAGCATCCAAATCCAGCTCTGTCTGATACCGTTCTCCTCTGCACTATCTGCTCCAAGGAACTTCTGGTTTTGTTCCTTGTAGTCATTACTGAAGAACTGTACGTGTGCATGCAAACTTAAACAACCCCACAAATGCCCAAGTGCAGAAACAGTAAGTTTTACGTTTAAAATTTATGTCACAGTTCCTCTCACTTTAATTTTCTCCCCTCATTCACATTCTAATTTTTTTAAAATCTAAGATGTGACCAAAAATTGTACAAGCTTGGGAAAGAAGGATATAACAGTAAAGTGAAAAATTGTCATACAGATGCCCCTATAAGGAATGATTCAAGTATATATTTTCTTTAGCATTCTGAACTTTGATTTTAACTCAGGACTTGAGTTAAAATCAACCACCATGCTAAATTGTATTTTACTCATTATTTCCATTAAAATAAGGATACTGCTTGTGAGGAAAACATTTCTGAACATGGCTAAAAGCTGAGGATTCAGACTGCTTGGTACATTTGAAGGGTATTGGAGAAAAACATTTGAGAAGGTGAGAATAGGAGAATAGGAAGGTGACCTTAGGCTCTGGGGATGGCTCTGCCATTCACATGAGGTACAACCTGGACAAGTGATTTGGTCTTTCACTGAGTCTAAGTTTCTTGTAAAGAAATGCAGTAAGAGTCAACTCAGAAGTGTTAAACAGTTTAAGTTACCTGAGCTTTGCTGTGAAAAGGCTACTGGTAATGGTGTCAACATTAATGTTTATTACTAATCTTACTAGCTTACAGCAACAGTAACCAGTTTTGCCAATCCCTATCCAAAAATGGACTGCATTTTGACTTAACCAGTTTACTTTGGAATATTCCTTTAGGATAAATTGAACATTCCAATATGAGAATTTGCATGCTTTGAGTGATTTCCTTTGCACAGATCTATGCTGATTTCCATAGGAGCTATGAGAACAGACTAGTGCTAAGGTAGTCTTTTAGGGTTTCAGGATGAAATACACCTGTGGATTTTAGAGTATTTCAAAACAGAATTCTTTTTTTTAATGGTTCTTTAAAAGCATAATAACTTTGCCAAAAGGATGTGCGATTCTAAGGCATGGCACAGTGGAAAGCTGGGAGATCCTTAAAAAAATCCAACCCTTTGAAGTGTTGTAATCAATGAGAACTCAACACACCAACAGATGATGTCTGCAGGCTCTTACTGATAAGTGTTTTAGAGAGACATATTTTATATAGAATATGCATGTGTTATAATTACTGAAATACATATAATAAGAAAAATAATTTACTGACTAGGAAGTTTGTCTATGTAGGCTCAAGGTATGGTCTGCAAATGGATTTATAAAGGGTATTTTTACCCCCCAGTTGGCAACTGCTCTTTCTACAGTTCAGGTTTGGAGCAGAAAATTGCATATTTTATCCATCTGGCAAAGGTATATTGAAAATCGTAAAATATGTGCATATTTATTTTTTTTAATTCTCTTTAATGGGAGGTCTGTAACTTTTATTAAAATTGTGGTTAAATCACATCTATCACAGCTCAGTGAGAAGCCTCATAAAACCACTTTGCTGGTACCTTTTAACACTAACAGCTTTGCAACTTCTTTTTTTGTTGTATTAAATTTCAAATGTGTGTACCCTGTGGTTGCAAGTGTTTAGTACAGCATCCATGTGCTTAGCTTGCAACATTTCAATTTAATTATATCAAGTTATTGCTGTGAAAAAAATTGTGAGATTTTGTGTTCCACTGACTATCTAGACTCTTGGAAAAGCAAAGAAAGACTACTGGTAATCTAGAAATAATTCAGTATTAAAAGAATGCTGTCAGGTTCCTTGAGACAGTGGTATCATGAAGTTGAATTAAAGATGGTTTATTTTGCTTTGTCTGACATCTTCACCCTTGTGTTGAAAATAGTTTAGGAAAATAGGATTGAGACCCACATTCTGAGCAATAAATCTATTATCCAGCTATTCTGGACATGACATTTTATCATCTCTTTCACAAAGCTGTTAAATGAGCTCCATCTAAAAATCTGTTTTATGCCTCCACGACTCTTGTTAGAAAGTCATTTGAAGATCTGATAGTTGTATTAGCAAGGGGGGCTTTCTAGGTCTCAAACATAAACTTATTTAATGGGCAACCTGTGGCTTTTTTTCCTCCCTCATAAGCCCTAGTTTAAGTAGATTTTTTCCCTCCCTATTTTTATTTTTTCATGCATAGTTTTAGATTATGTATTAGAAAAAACACAACATTCCACATTATTTCTTAAAGACCACCTCATATAATAAAGCAAAAGCTATTTAAATGCAGGAGGAAAAACATACACAACTTTCAAGTCCTTATTACATTTCTGAAGATTTTTTTAAAAAGAACTGTAGAATATTCCTGTTCCATTTTGCTGAAAGGAAGTCCTGCTGCAGAACACAGTGTTGCTGGAAGGGGTTGAGCTGAACTCAGCTTGAATCTGATTCCGCCTCTGGAAAACTTCCATTACCTTCAGCGAGGCAGTATGAAGCATCATGTTATTAGATAAGTCTATAATGATAAGAGAAGGCAATATTTTGGCTAGGTGCTGTGGCTCATGCAGTGATAGGAGCAGAGGAGGCAACAAACACTTGCCTCGTGTGGTTGACCCTGCATTTAGCACAGAAGGGACAAACTCAGAGGAACAGGTGGTGGTGGATATATTTCTTCTGCATTTATAGCTGTTGTGGAAGAGAAAATGGATAGAAGTACCATGAGATTGAGACATACAAAAGACTTAAGTGCCACTCAATTGCCTTAAGGCATCCCCATTAAACATAATTACCCTACTTACTAAGCACCAATCATAGCTATTAAGTATCATCGGGTTTAAATTAGTTCCCTGGGAGACATCCCGTTAAAGCAGATTTCCCAGTTAAGCACAGGAAACTTCTTTTTTAATCATCCTTCCTCTTCTTGTCCTCCTCTTCACTTTACCTGCTGTAGAGGTGGCTGTTTCATAGTTATCCAAACAAAAGAATTCCCAGTGTGTTTATTAGGGGCACCAGGGAATATAGAACTTCCACTGTAAGGTGAGGAGGGATCAATTCCTTCTGCATGCAGAGGATACTGCTGTGGGAATGACTGGAAATCTTCAGGCTGGCCTTGTTACCCCACATCCATTTTTCCTCCTTTCGTTCTCTTGTCTTAAAGACTCTTTGGGATGTCAGTGTGCACACAGAGTGCTTATTTTGAAGTAGCCATGGTTTGTTACAATATATATTCCCCTGGAAGTTCATCAGATGTGGTTATTCTGATTTGTCTGATTCCTCATCTAAGTCAGTTCTTCAGCAGAGAATCACAGCATTACTGAGGCTTTAGGGGACCTGTACAGCTCTCTGGTCCAGTCTGCTACTCAAAGCAAAACTAAGGTCAAGTGACTCAATATGTCTAGCTGAATCTTGAAGTCCTCAGAACACTTCTATAGCTGTCCTATCTTTTTGTTTCTCTTCTGATCAGTGGTTTTTGACAACATAAGTTTATTTTCCTTGGTTGATTCTGCTAATAGAGATGTGGGAGGGTTTTTTTTATTTTCCAACTGAGGAAAATCACTCTTTTTTTCAATATTTTCAATATTTCTGTTAAGCTTTGTTGCATTATTTTCTATTTTTTCTTCTTTAACATCATGCTGTAAGTCCTCTACAGCGTCTAATAAATCTGTTTGTGTCTTAGAGCAACACAAAATCTGGAGAGGCTTGTCTGCCAAAGAGTTATTGTCTAAGTAGTGGTTTGTTACAATTCTAGATTTCCCTCTTCATCTCCTCCTTGCATAACAGTTTAAACAGCAAATCTCAAAGGTGTCCTTTAATTTAAAGAACTTATTTTCAGTTTCCAGTTTTCCCACTGTATATAACAAAAATGGAAAAAAACCTGTGGCTATTTTTTGCCTGCCACGTTGAATATGTTACTGATTCAAGTATGGATTAAACCTTTACCTGTTTAGTACATGTATTACTTAAATATTACTTGATAGTTGACTAGTATGACTGTCATTAAAGTTATAAGAAGATAACTGCATCCTAATTATGATGTGATTATGGTTTCTGGATGACTCACCATCTATATGTGCCAGTGCTTCTAGTTTACATACAGGAACAGATTTCAGGTGCAAGCTGCAAGTGGGATATTAAGGTGAGAGCTGAGGAAAAAAAAAAAAGAGATGAGTTTCAGAAGTTGGAAAGCTTTCTGAAATGCTGCCATGCCCTGAGATATCTGGGGTAAATTCTGTCATGAACCTGCAGCATTTTAAGACAACTGGGGTGTTTAAAAGATAATATGAGATTCTGTGACTGTTAGTAATATTGTTTATGGAACAGTCTTGGGTAACAGCAGTCCTTAACCTAGTACTAACAAAGTAAATTTAATAGCAAACAAAAGATAACATCCAAAGAAGAATCTGTAAATGACAACATAGTCATGACTTTTCTTATGGAGAGCCCTGCCTCTCTAATTTACTATTAAGTGGCAGGAAAACATTTTTAATATAAATTGTGTGTCAGGCTTTAAAAATATGCATGTAAAAGACAAAATAATGTCCTGGATTGCAAACTAGGAAAAAGAGCTAAAACTAGGAAATAAGGATAGAAATAAGGAATTACTTTTCATCACAATGACAAGATAAAAAATAAATTGCCTTTAGTTGCATACTAATTCCAGCAATGTTTAACATTTATATTAAAGAACTGGGAAGGAGGAAGAGGAGGGGGCAAAGTAATAATCTTGCAAAAGATTTAGATGCTTGAAAGGTGGGAACAAATAATGAACTTTAAGAAAATATAACTGGATGAAAGGCATTTCTATTGAATATCTATTGAAAGGATCCAACAATAAGTGTTTCTGAACATTTTTTTTTTAATGGCAAGTTTTTATGAACTTTCCAGAGCAGGTAAAAATATATACAGGGTAAATTCAGGTCTGCTTATGTATAGTGAGTACACACAAAGTTAAGATCCTGTAAATAAATGAATTTTCTTTAAAGGAAATACAGGACTTAGGGGGAAAAAGTAAGGTTGATATAGCTCTCTTGTTAGCAAGGCAATGTCTTCAGTTACATTTTGTGGGTAAGAAGGCTGGTACTAGGACTAGCAGTTGTGGAGGTTCTGCTGCATGTTTGGTATGCTTTTTAATCCCACACAAGTAGCTTGCCCCTTCCTCCAAACACAGCATTACATGTGCTTGCTCAGCTATTGAACCTGCCTGTTCTTCAGTTCTCATCTTCCTCACCCCCATTTTTGATCATTTTCCATTGCTGTCTTGTCCTCCTGTTGTCTCAGTCACGGGGGTAATACAGGTCAAAGTGGGGATGGCAGCACTTCCTAGCAGAGTTTTTCTGGCCCCCATTACATGTCTGCACATCCAGCCAGCTGTGCTCAAGTTACAAGGTGAAGGGATGAAAGAAAGAGAGCTCTGCAGCAGTGCACACTGCTTCCATCCCACCTAGGAGCTCCAGGGAGAATTGACTGCTGAACAGGGGAAAGGAAAGAGAAAGGAAGGAAGAGAATTCATATATATATTTAATATGTGACTTTCTCAGGAGGCTGGCAGGCCAGAAGCACCACATACACCTCCAGACTCAGTGTCTCAGTTGTGACCTGGGTGCAGGGGAGCATGTTATATACAGATGGAGAAAACTCAAACATCTCAAATCCCTTAGTGGGGTGACAGTTGGCAAAGAATAAATTTTTAATTTTTCTCTGGATGTGTTAAGGCAAGCATTTTTTTTTTCTTTGCATTTTTTCTGTGTCTTTAATGCTCTCTTTTTGATGAATAAAGATAGGTTTTCAAGTTATTTTGTGCAATGGAGATTACACTTCTTCTCCATATACAACAAAACTTCATGTCATATGTGGTCTAACATGCAGAAAGTCCCTGTGTGTTGCTGCAGTACCACAAACAGAACAAAGCACACACGCAAAGTTCCTGTGCCCTGTTGTCCTTTGAACCTGTGTGCCTTTTATAAAGGATTGTTCCTCTGCTTTTGGTACAACACTGCTGTATTTCACTTTAGTAGGAGGAAAATTGTGTGCCTTCTCTGATAAATTAAGTGCTTTTAGTCTACTGTGCATTATTTAACTTAGTTGGACAACACCTTCCAGTGTTAGCATCAACATACATCAGTGTATGTTTGATTTGTTTTAGCTCACTCCTGCAAAATGAGCACAAAAGTGGATAAATTCAATATACTTCCGCATATCTGTACATGCTAAAAAGCTTTTCTCTACTTAACATCATCTATTCAACAGTTTTCTAATTATTAGGAACAAAATAGTAATTACACCACTGTTTCATTGGCCATGGGAACACCCCCAGTTAAAAAGAGTGCTTTGGAAGATAACAGATGTTTTATCTCTTGGCCTCTGACTTCAAAGGAAAACAGTTATCTGGAAGGCACAAAAAAAAGAGGCAGTAATCAATTGTTCTGTCATATTTTGTGAGCATGGTAATTGCTGACTCAGCTGCTTAATACAAAGCATCTCGGACTACCTTTTTAGGCAGGCTTAAAATCTTTTAGGTAGTGGCAAGAAGCTTGGAATGAAGTGTTAAAAGTAATGAGTTTGTAACTATTAATTATGGTGTTTTTTTTTTAAAAAAATCATTTTTACTATTTATGACTTCTCAAAAGTAGAGACTAAATGCCTCTCACATTGAATTTCACAGTAGTGGCTCATCATGCAGAAAGTTATTTGTTTACAGCAAAGTGTTTAAATAGGTCATTACAGGTAGATACAAAATCTAAATGTTGATGTAAAGCAAAACTAAGGGTTTTTTTCTCATTATGTCAAGTTTTGGTAAGTGTTAAAACAGGTGTTTCCTACTCCAAGAATCTACAACAGCTTTCTATCTTTTCATTTGCTGTTATTTCTCTTTTTCCCTGGAGATTTCTTCAAGGGCAAAATGGATATTATGATATATGAATGATTATACTAAATATGGAGAAAGGATTTAATTCTCAGAAAGTACAAGAGACAATCTGTAGTCTATGGTCAAAGGACCTTATGAAATAAAGATAAGATACAAAAAATTATGTGTTTCTTTAAAGTGACCAGAAATAATATACAATTTAAAAATAACATACTCAGAGCCATTCATTCAATTGAAACAGTTAAAGATCAGAAAGAAAAAAATACTAATTTCAAGCTCCATAGGAAACTGCAAAAACAGTATGTGCTAAACCATACAAGAAAAAGAAATGGTATTTAAATATTTCATTTCAATGTTTTTTAAAACATTAAGAAAAAAATGCTAGGAAGGTGATGGGTTAAGCTAATTGGAAATGTTCTGTACAAACATACATGTTAATTCTCCATTCTTGTACAAATGGATCACCCCTGGACAGCAGATACAGTTCCCACTGTGTTCACATGTGAACCTAGATAAAACCAGGATTGATTTTCTCCCCTTCCACATTGTCACTGGCTTACTAAGTCAACCTTTTCTAGAAAGGTGGGAGACCATAACATCTTGATGAGTCTACCTCT
This sequence comes from Parus major, assembly GCF_001522545.3. Taxonomy (NCBI): domain Eukaryota; kingdom Metazoa; phylum Chordata; class Aves; order Passeriformes; family Paridae; genus Parus; species Parus major. The sequence goes on from NC_031768.1 coordinate 104,555,908, forward strand.
GTCTCCTTTGCTTCTCTTCTCACCCAGTTCTCTCTCTGTTCTCCTTCCCCATTCTTCCCTACCTCTTTGTGCCATATGTATGAACAGTGCAGCAGCCACTCTGAGCCCTTGAGGTGCAGGACAAGAATGGGGTAGATCCAAACCTGGATCTCTACCCTGTGCCTGCCTCTTCCTGAGCATGTCCACCCTTCTCCATGGGCAACAGAAGTGGTGATAACACAGCACTGCCAGAGCAGTCTGACCTCCTGGAAAAAACAGATGAGCTTGCTACATGCAACCAGGCTCTGGGCCAGGATCCAAGGTGATGGGACACCCACTTCACTGGAATTTTGGGTGCACAGATTTAATAGAGAGCAGAAGAATAGTAGGGTTAGTCTGCAAAGAAGGTTGGAGCATGTAGTTATGTAATCAGGCATGGAAATGGGGCAGTGGGAAGGCAGAGCATGTGAGCACTGAGCTACCAGAGGCAGTTAGGGTAACCTAAATGGATTAAGAACTGTTGAATTTTCATTTTTATTGAAACACATATAGCTGGATGTATAATTTCTGAAAGGGAAGCCTTCTTTGGAAAAGAACTAAATTGAAATATTTTTTTACATATGTTTTAAATCAAGTCTTGCTTCAGTGCTCTATGTTGAGGAGACAGCTGGAGAGCATTGGCAGTCTTGCTTTAGGAAGAGCTCTACTCTCTTATATACCTTCCTTGGGCACTTAAAGCAAGCAGGTTTTTATGCATGACCACATCTAAACAATGCTGCCAATCTAACTCAGTCTTTCCAAACTCTTATTTTGAGATTACTGGATAGGTGGGTGTACTGCCAGGATTACTTGTATGACCCTAGAGAGGTGCAGTGGAGAAATTATGCATACATCATGGTTTAAAGAATAGTATGGTACCATTTTTTTAATGAGTGAATATTTAGTAACATATTTTGGGAGAAGGGTAGATGAAAATCTGCTCAGATTAAGCTTTGGCCATCACTCCAAGTAGCCATAAAATGGAAATGTTAATCAAAAAAGTTATTAGCACTGCCAGTTGGATGTTCTGCACATTTGGTACTCTAACTTCATTAACTGTCTACACTAATTTTTAAACAAGCAGCCTCAGTCCAGCTGTCCTCTTTGGGCATGTCTGCATGACAAAGGCATTAGTTGATGGTGGCAACATGATGTAAAGTCTCCCAGGATTTCTGGCAAATGCTCCAGGGTTGCTACTGAGTGCTAAAACTCCCGTCGTTTATCTTGACTGTAGGGTTGTCTGGGCCTGCTGGATTAGCCTGATGTAAATACATGGGGTGGTGGATCACACTCAGCTTCAATGTGTCTCTGTAGCTGTGCCCTGCAATTGCAGCTGGTATTTGATAGATTCTTTGTGCTGCTTTTTATTCTTTCTAAATTTGGATTCAAGGCAGGAGACAGAAGTACGTGGTTTTGGAATTAAATTTGGAAAGCGCTTCTAACAGATGTTGATAATTGTATGGCACTTTTGGCACTGCTAGACAAAAGGGTGAACACAGCTGGTTGAACTGTATTTATTGAAAATAAAATGCTGTGAAAAGTTCTCATTTTAGTATAGTGATTAGGCTGGGAAAATGCAGAATTATTTGAATAAAAAAAAAATGAGATTTTGTGTGTCAATTGTAAAATATTATTTTGGATTTCAGAAATAATCTAAATTGACTACAAGTCACACTGTTGCAATTCATTGCTTTTATCTTTCCTGACTGTTTCACCTCTTTATCTCCAGTTAGTTTGTTATTCCAAATACATTTGGAGCACATAGGTGACCTTCAGTAACCCTCCCAAATGTATATACCTTCATCTTTGTATAAAATTAAATGTCACCTGCTGTTTCAGTATTGTATCTCAAATTCAATGGATCCTTGTATGGATCCTGAGATCCTTGGATGTCTGCAATATTTATCCATTGGAGTACAGCTTTGAGTTGTTCACTGCTTTGCTTTTACTTTGAGTGTATTTTCACTGTGAACCCATTAATTGTATGTATTGAACACATGTCCTGTTTCAGATCCCTGAGGTACCCAGCTCTTAACTTCTCTCCACTTGGAAAAGCAGCCATTAATTGCTACTCTTTGTTTCCTCTCACTTAGCTAATTTTTAATCCACAACAAGAATTTACCTCTTACCCTGTGGTTATTTATTTTCCTTAATAGTTTCTTGTCAACAATCTTATCACAGGCTTTTGTCAAGCCAAGTAAGTTATATCTACCAAATCTCCACCATTCTCCCTGTTTCATTAACAATGTCCAACAATTAAATAAGGCAGGGGCAGTGTTTTCCATCAGGGAGGTCCAGCTTTATCAACGTGTGTTTCTCTGCTTTCAGCTACTCTATAGCTGAATGAAGACATTATGCCCACAATATGTTTAATTTCTTTTTCATAAAGGTCAGCTTTATGGTGCTTTAATTTGCTCTTTTTTTATTTTTATTTTTTTTTGGTAAATGTTTAAATAGGTATCTGTGACAGCATCCTGCCTTTTCATTTAGATCCACTCTTTAACATTCATGAATCACTACCTTCACAGTAGGGTAATCAAGTTGAAATCACAGGTGATTTTCCATTTTTCCTAATCTTCCTTGAAAACATTTTCGAAATGTTGTTTTAAAAGTACTTTAATTATTAAACATATTTTAGGAATACCTAGAAGATAAAAATATGCCTGTTGCATAGTGAAAATTAATGTAAAGGCATTTTGTAGGTTTTTTTGCACTAATCATCAAATTTCCCACTGCAACCTGAATTAACAGCATTGCAATGCCTGTTTTAGACTCCCAGGTAGTATTTCTGAATGCTTTAAATATGATTTGTACAATTTTATTTTAGTGAAGCAACACTTGAATATTTCTTCATTCCTCTTAGTAGTCAGTGAGGCTAGTTCAGAGTTTATGGAGTACTTCAGAGTCACAAGTATAAAAATATTTTAGATTTTCAAAGGTTGCCAGTGTTGGTAAAAATACGATGCTCAAAGGTCTTACAAAGTTATTGAGAAATGCTGATAGAAAAAGAGTCTTAAAAGCTCCCTCTCAGTGTAACTCCCATTGTATATCTCTCTGTGAAGTGTTCAGTCACAGGTAAAAACTATAGAAGCTCCCATTTCTATGAGAGATGGGCTTATTCCTTCCAGTATTGACTGTCACATGCTTGGAAATAATGCTCTGTTGTGCTTAGAAATTCCATAATAGGTGATTCCATGGTTGGGTACCAGCTTTATCTTCATTTCCCACCTCCCTTCCATCTGGGGAAGAATACTTTCTAATTACTTGTGTTTTCCAGATCACTCGTGGTCTTTGCTTCCATGCTGAGTGGAGATTACACTCTCCTATTAGCCCTTTTAAGGTCCAAGGGATGCCAGCCATGCCATGTGTGAGCAATCTGCAGGCACCATTAGCACTGCTTCACTGCCTCTTGATAACACTCGCTAGGAAGTCAATTAAAGACGTCAGGGGGTGGGCTGGGCCACTTCTTTTTACTAACAACTCTCATTAGGGGGTGGAGAATGGGGAGCTTGAACAGGTGATTTTTATTATTTTAAATAAGAAATGGGAAAATACCCTGACTAGCTTTCTCATTTTTTTTTTAAATTCATTATTTTCTCTTTCCTTCCCTTTTTATAATTTTTTTCCTTATTTCTAAAAGGACTTCTAAAATCTCTGGCAGATATGCCATGATACAAAGTCTGAAAGCAGCAATAAGTATGAATAAGAAATCTATGCAAACGATAAAGACAACAGAAATCAAATCAGTGTTTCAAAAGTAAACAGGGAATCTTGGGCAGTAATTTTCAGAGCATCCTCTTTTCACAGGCAGCCCCTCTAGTCATGTTTTGGGCTGAATTAATGACAATTATATTATAGAAATTTTTACTACTGTGTAGGTCATGAAGCTTGAGAACTTCTAAATATTCAGGAATATAAAGAACCTTAAAGAATTAAGCAGAATGGGATGTGATTGCCTTTGTGTTCATGTAAAAGTCTCTAGCAGCTGTGAAAGAGTATATTGCTGGGAGGACACCAGTGGGGCTGGTGTGTGGCCTTGAGCAGAAGCGTTTTCAGTGGTGATGCTAAATACCTCTGACAGTTAAGTACTGAGGTGGAAGAATTGGTATTTCATAAAATAAGTGTAAAATATAGACTAAGGTACACAGAAGCTGTGGTAATTAAAAAATTAGAAACACAGTTCATACTTCCGGATGTGTTTTAGAACCTGAGGGGGATTTTTGTTACTCACCAATGAACCTTGTTTGTTACTATTGCAGAAAGTATTAGGAAAACAGAAATGTAAAACCAGGGTTTTTTTCATAGCAAGACGTCCAGTTTGTGATTCTTTCTCCTCTCTTCTCTTCTCCTCTCTCCTCTCTGCTCTCCCTTTTTTCCATTATTACTTTTTAGATTTTCCAACAGTATGTGGGAGTATACAGTTCAGCTTTCCTTAGCAAAGGTTTTGCTTTGAGTAAAGACAGTAAAAATCTGAGTCTTGATCTGGGTCAGGAGATATAGATATAGATATATAGATATATAGATATATCCACCCTAAGAACCATCATTATGATTGAGATTAATTCCAAGCAGACAATGGAAGAACTTCCAATGTTTTTGAATACATGTTTTTCATCAGCATGGAGGCTGTGTGACTCAAGTGTCTTTAGTCTTGATATGGAGAAAAAGTGGAAACAAAGCTTCCAAATCCTCATTCAATTCTTCCATTATCATTATATGAGCCACAAGGTGTTCAGTGGTCCTTCTGAGATGACTTAATTAGGATTTATAAATGACCACCATATCATACCATGAGACAGTACAAAACACTGTTTGTATCTGGCAGTTACCTTGCAATGAGTTAAAGAATAACCTGAAATGATTAGTTGAAATTCTTCAAGCACTTGGAGCTCCCAGCAGCGCATTACTTGTGTCAAAAGCTCCCATCCTGTCCTGCTGCTGAGCACATCTCATCTCACCTCACTCCAGCTTCATCCTACAGCAGCAGAGGGATGCACTCAACTAAATGACTCAGGCAGCAAGAAGGAACTGTTTCTCTATTTTCCTGTTTTTAAAGTTATTGTATCGTCTCTGAAACAAAATGATTGCTTCTGTGCTCATAAAATGTAAGAGTTTCTGCTTGTGAGGTTTGAATATGTGCAGCCATGATTTCACAAATCTTGCATTAATACCAGTTGTACCTACATATTTCTGCTGTCCAGTTGTCTCTCCATCTATAGCAGCTGAAAACTGAGGCTTTAGTACATCTTTAACTTTTTTTTTTTAAGAAACTTTTTTGTTGATTTTTCAGTTTACAAAGTGCTTATGTTGAGGAAAACTAGTAAATATAATATGTAATTTCTTCTTTTTTTTCTTTTTTTTTTCCTCTTCTCAGTGTACTATCCATCTTCTGGTTTATATTTATAGTTTATCATTTATTTTTACTTAATAGAAGAGAATACAATGTAGAGGGTTTTCAGCATTAATTCTTATTATGTGAGTTACTTATTTTCAGAATTATTTATTTCCATCTTGCTGAGTGTTTGGGAGAAACGACTTATCTGCCAGTGTGTGCAAGGAAGATAAAATGAGAGATTGTTCACTCCCCTAAAAAGACACATTATTTGTTTTATTTTGAAGCAACTGAGAACATGAGATGTAAATTAGTGTAGAAATGGTAATCTCCATCAGAAAAGTTAGATTTATCAAGGAGCATCAAAAGCAAAATTAAGAAATATGACCTGACTTATTGTATTAAACAATTTTCGGCCCACATACTGATGTCTCACTGAAAAAGTGCCCTGGGATTTGTTTTTACAAATTTTATTAAGTTAGGCATTATAGAATTGTCATTTGGACCACTGTGTGAGGAACTGCAGAAAGCACATAGAGGAGATTGTAATGATCTATTTAACTGATCAGCAGAAGGAGCCAAAGAAGTCTGATCATCCATCTGTGTGTGGGATCTGAGATCAGTTAATGGTCCAGACTCACCCAGGAGATCTATGGTGAACCACATAACTGGTTTTCATTTTGTACATTCCAGCGTGGTACCATAGAAGTGCTGTCCTATTACATATGATAATTTCAGTGTTTAAATTGCTAAATCTGGTTAGTACATCACTTTTGTGTTTTTTTTTCTTTAGATTATTCTTGTTCTAGTCTGTTATTTCCTACTAATGGCATAGAGATTGAAAGCTCACAGACCACTTTTCTCTTTTGTTCCCCTTACACTAACATGTCTAACATGCTTCATCTGTATTTAAGTTTGTGTCTTGCATGCTAATCAACTTTCTCAAGTCAGAAAAATCCATATTGAGTGCATTGCGATATCTGTACATTAAAAAAAAAGAGTATCTATTTTATAGAAGTAGAATTAATATTTGAAAGCCATGGAAAAGAGCAGTGATTGGCATTAAATTAATACTTCAAATCATGTTAAATGGTGTTGCATTATACAGTTTCTTGAATGACTTAAGGCTTCCAAGTTCTGTTTTTCCCATCCAACAGTCTGGGCTGTGTACCCTGGCAAGCTTTTCTATCAACCCTTCTTTGGGAGCTAAAATGAGAGTTAGCAAAATATCTTCTACCCTAATATCACATGGCAAATAATGGACCCCAGACACCCTTAGTGTTGAGATTACTGAGAAGATGTAACTTCTATCCCTACCTTTTGACTGTTTTGTCACTACATTTTTATTCCTTACTCTGAATTACCACATAGAATTTTTCTAAACCACCACAGCAATTTCTTCCAGTGGAAAGTTAAAATAAATACGGACTTTCATGTTTAGTATACATCTATGAACCACATACCTAACCATGATAATATCCACCTTTACAGTACAGGAAAATTCTACTCCTGAGGCATACTTTTGGCCAGGATTTTATTGCTGGCCAAGTCCAGGGTTCAGCCAACCTCTGCTTGGGGAATTTATCATGTACAAACCTATGGTAGCAATAAACTATGAAAATGAGAGTAAGGCTTTGCAACTGAAAGGCCCCTGCATAATTCCTGGTTTTCCCTGGTGTTGAAAAAGTGATTGCAGGGATATTATATGACTTAGGAAGTCTGACTTGTAATATATATTGGTGGCAATTTTACCTTATTATTTTGAAATGGGAATCTACCAGGGGCTTTAACTGTTATCTTTTTTTAATGTCAGTTCAGGTATCACTGTTTCTCAGTTCTGTAAACTGTGTCAACATGAATACTTCTCCCAATTGAAAAAAACAACAGGGAGTAAGCAGGAACATAAAATTATTTTTAGAAAATGCATTTTTAATTACTGAGCTGCTTAATTATTGAGCACTACTGAAAATATCCTGTGAACCTCATCACTATGCAAATGTATTCAGTTTTGGAAACAATTAAATGATAATAACACATTCTTTTTTCTTTTACAACATATTACTGCAATGAAGCTGTTACCTCTCAGTGTGCATTTTAATGAGTTTTAAGTAACATTTTAATGAGCTCAACATTACCATAAACCCAAGGATTAGACAAAATTGAATTTACAGGGAAAAGGAAAGGGTTCATTAAGAGTTAATTATATAGTTTAAGAAGAAATATAACTCATTTTATGATTTCACTTCAACCATGAATTCAGCAGTAGATCTATACTTATTAATAGGTGTAGAAATGCCATTATTATATTGACATAAAAACATGGGTCTGCACACTTCTGCTCAGGCTCCCAATGAAAGTTTCTGTATTGAAATCCCTGGGTCAACTTTGTTCTTATCCAGTTCATTATTACATCTGAGGAGAAAAAATACCAAGCTTTGTATTGCTGGTTTGTAATTCCACCTACTATTTTTATAAACACCGTGAACAGTGAAAGCAAAGTTTAATGGATTTACCATTGCCAGTAGGATCTGAAGGCAGGTTCTGAATAAATGTCTTGGATTTATTATTTTAAAAAGGACTGTTAGGGATTTGAATCCAAACTACCAGCTCTTCTGACATATCCCCTGTAACAGTGATGAATGTCTGCAGTCCAGGCTCTTGGATGCCCAGAAATCACAGGTAAATTCCCACATAGCACCTCTGTGCTGCCTGCATTTAAATTCAAATGTACATTCAGGTGTTGTTGAGATCCTGCATGACATGGATTTAAAGTGCTCATGTTCAGTAATTTTGGCTACAAACTGAATTTACTGCTTAGCCAAAGTTGGCATTTCTGTTTAGCCATTTGACAAAGGAGGGAGGGTTGTAGCTCAGTGCCCCCAGATGTTTGATTAGAAAAGATCGAGAAAACAAATCTTAAAATCTTAAGCAAAGTATTAGTTGTGCTGATTTAGTATAGTCTCTTATTCACAGGATAGCTCCATGATCTGCTATTTAAAAATAAATAAATTATTTCATTGATATCACAGCCTTTTACTGGAGTGAGGGAAGCCTCTGTGGGTGTTGAAAGCTTTCATGAGTTCCAGTAAAATGGAGCTGATCTCCTAAACCCTGCTCTTGAGTGGGAAAGAAAATTCTAGCCAGATGTCTCTTTGAAGGAGAAGAATCATGAACTGTGGCCAGCAATTCAGCCTGCAGGAGTTCTGTCACTCCTGCTTGGGCCAGACCCAAAGGTGTGTCCACCCAAGAGTGGCAGTTCTGGTCTCTGAGCTTCCAAATGTTAAGGTGAATAGGCAGACCCTCACTGGAAGGATGATTCCTTGCAACAGAAGCCAGGGTACTGCTGGCATTTGAAAAGGAAGCCTGATTAGCACCTTGGACTGAATAGGTGACAGGAAGAGTGAAGAAGAGCTATTAAGCAGGCAATAAATTGTGGATATGACAGAAAAAAGAGGAAGTGCCACTGGCTGTGTGAATATGAACCACACAGTACTAGACTTCCATCTGTTCAGCAGCAGGAATGTTTCCATCTCTTCTGAGTTGTTTCCAGCAGACCTGTCTATCCCTAAGGAAGGAAGAAAGCCCCTGCAAACAGAATTAAGTTGTAAAATCAGACATGTGCCAGCTATTGACTGGGCATTGTTTAGTGCCCTATGCTTTCTCTCCCAAAATCTCACCTCTTTGTATGAGTGTGACCACAGCCAGACATGTCGAATTCTTCAGAGAGAAACTGAAAATGTTCTACACCTACATCTGGAATTGTTCAGAAAAGGAGGAGCAGAGTTACAGAGGTCCTCCTCAAGGGAGAGTTTAATTCAATTTGCCTTAATTGAAGCTGCACAAGTGAACTACGGAACATTTCCAGTTCTTCTGGTCTCAGAGAAATCCCACAGCAAGCACTGGTTATATGAGCTATTGCATTTTATATATGCCTTATTCTAAATTGCTTAGTCTAAATATGAGGAAACATACTGCAGAGTTTAACAACACATTTTTCTTGCTGGAATATCTGCTTTAATACTACTATTCTCTCCTGGCCACTTATTTCCTCTGCTTGTAATAGCTTGTCATTCTCTCAGTTGTTTATGAATCTGGGCTGCGAACTGGGTCAGTAGAGTGATCTGGGTTAAAGATCCTCAGCAGCAGGAGTTGTTGCTTCTTTTTTTTCCCTTTTCTAATTGGCATGGAAGGAAATGTTTGTAGTACTTGGCCTAAAGTCTATCCCAGGTGAATACTGTGGTGGAGGCTAAAAATTCCCTCCATCCAATCCTGTCGAGTCTAATAATCTAATCTGCCCCTTTCAATATTGTGCTTTGTCTGTCATATGGTGCTTGAATATTTCATCTAGTTGTTATAGCTTCTTGCTTTCCAATGCAATCAAATATGACAGTATCTCTATAAATGTACACAGATTAACTGGTTTGTGGAGACTACAGACAGAGGTGCTGTGTGTCTAGTTAAACTCTACTAAGAAGGGAAACGAGCGACTTAAATGTACTGGCAGGTTTCTGTTTAAACCTGTTTAACCTTTAGTTATGGAATTTTGCCTGAGCTGGAGCAGAGTCTGTGTTACATTTGCAGTTGGAAGTGAGGTAAGAGGAAGAGGAATATTGTAAAATGGATTTTGTATTCTAATGTGGGATTAACAGAGGTCTTTCAGACCTTCAGAGGAATGTGAGCCCTTCGTAGGAAGGGCTGTTCCAGCTGTTGAGTAACTTAAAAGCTGTTTCTCAGGCACATCTCAAATTGCTGCTTTTCTTCTGTCATGGGGTGCATAGTTGTGTTGTGCTCTTTGTCAGTTTTCTCTTATTTTAAGGGAGTCAGCAGATCTGTAGTTACCCTGATTTTCTCTTGTACTGAACTGCCAGAGGATTATTCAGCACCAAGGGTTTAGAAAGATGTGTGGCACGTGGGAGCTTTATTTTATTGTGCTAGTTTCTTGTAGTCATTGGTTTTTTATTATGTAAAATTTGTTGTACGTGAAATAGCACTCTGGGACATTAGTCCAAAAAAAGGAAAAAAAAATTCACATTTATGGAGATCCCAAACATTATGGTGCTCAATGTTCAACAGTGTGAGTCTAACCCCTCAGTTGAAGGTCATTTGGAGTCTCAGGCACAGCACAGTGTGATTGGAAGCTGGAGCTGGACATCCAGGTTCTGGTCTCTCTCTGGCCGCTTAAGCTGCCCTTTCAAAATTGTTGCTTCAGGCTATTATGGCCAGTCTTTGCTCCTGCTTCTTTAATTTTTTTCTTTTCTTTCCTCTTACATCATGTAGTGAATAATAATAAGGGCAATGTGAACTCTTATGTTCTTCTTTACTTTTGAAAATAGTCTGAGAGTTATATTTTATATTGTATAGAATTAATTCCTTATACTATTTGAATAGATAAAAACTGAAAAAGTTTTGCTGCCAAATTACACTGGTTTCTTTGTTTTGCATAAAATCTCAAAATTGAGGTTTTCTTTTCATGTTTAGTCCATAGGAAACTGTTTTATCTAGATGTTTGTGGATTATTTACTAGTTGGTAATATGTTAACAGAACTCAAACTACTCCATCCTAAGAGCATTTTAATATAGGCTCTACTTATCACCTTGCTCCTTCTGTTTTTAGAGCTCCAGAAACTTCAATTTATTATGCAGAATGATGCAGTAACAAGTGACAGATAAATTCCTTTGCATTTGTCGAGATAGTATAGAAAATATATTATCTAACCTTTTTTTGCCCTTTGTTAAATTTGAAAGAATTTGAAATCCCTTTTTTGATGGAAGAATCCAATGACAAAACTTCAGAAATGACCCTTACATGGGAAGAAGGAAAAGTTTTTATTGTGTTAAGAGATGACAGAATAGAAGTTCTAAAGAGCAGTTTCTCTAGGCCATGCATCCCTATTTCTTAAATTTATTGAATATTATTAAAATAATCTTGAATTTTAAAAAAATGCAAACATAAGTGATAGAGGAATTTCAGGAGGTGGGGTTTTGTTGTAAATCCTTTCAGAGGGGGTGCATGGCCATGCTGACCGGACATGCCTCAGTTACAGCCATGTGAGCACATTTTATCCTTTTCTAGTTTCCATTCTGTATTTGCTGGGGCAAATTCTATAAGAAGTGGAAACCTTTGAGCCTTTCAGAAGGTTGATGACTGAAGGTCAGGCCCAGAAGGAGATGCTGCTCCTGAGCCTGTGTGCCATGACATGTCTGTTGGTGGGACAGTGCACGTGAGGCCAGCCAGGCTTATGGAGCCTGTTGAAATGGCATCTGGCAAGCACCCCAAAATGGCCCATTGACATGGGGACAGTTTGCAGGGTGGGAAGGAGGTGTCCAACAAGCAGCAGGTGGCTCCTGCTGGATTTGTGTACCGGCTGTGGATGCATCTCACGCTCCATGTCTGATGAGGTGTGGCTGCAGAGTCCCCTGTGATGGAGCTTATTGAGTAATACGTGCCTTTCTATGCCTGCTCAAATATCCTCATTTCCAGTCCTGACTTCTGAAGGGAGCAGCAGAGGAAAAAAAAAAAAAAAAAGAATCCTGTTCAAAAAATTGAATAGATGAGTTTCAGCTTATAATTAACAGAGAGAGCATGGTTGTGCATGGAGAAATGGAGGATGGATGGAACAGGATTCCTACGTTGGGCAACGGCCTGTTTTGTTTGATGCTTTGCCTAATGTGTCTGAAGTATAGCAGTAATGTGGCAGAGCCCCCTGCCAAGACTGGAAAGCATCCCAGCTGTTGTGTGTGTGTTGTGCATGTGTACACAAGAAGTTTATTAGAGGCTATTCACACTTCAGTGGAGCTCTGAGATTGCAGTCTGTATTATATTGGCTAAATGAAGCATGTAACATTCTATATTTCTCATACAAGAAATATTCATTCATTTGTATTCATTTTCATGATTCTCAGCTGCTCTTATTCCTTTGTTTTACCAAGGGCACATGTACATTTTAGGTGTTTTGGCTGGGCTTGAACTGGAAGCCCAGGGGACTGATGGAGTTAAAGTGGTTGTAGGAGAACCAGTTTCAGTTTGGAAACAGAAGAAATGCAATTGCTCAATGCTGTGTCAAACTCTAGGTAGCTTTCATTAGGTTGAGCACAGTGCTGCAGGTACCTGGCAAGTGCAACTTTTGCACTCACAACAGGAAACCTGCATGTTAATATACTGTAGTTTCTGAACCTCACTAATTAAATCTGCACTTTCTGGGGAATCTCTCTGCTGTACACACAGACTCAAAATGTACAGTGCAGTTTCTTGTGTGCTCTTCTCAACCACATGGTGAAAAGCTCCCACCAGAATTTTGTTTGTATATCAGTAACATCTGAGGGTTTTTTTGGATGACATTGCTTTTGAAAATTTTTATATATTTATAGTTATTTTAAGTTTCTTTTTCTGGTTGGTTGGCAACCAAAGGCAAACAGGCAAAGTCTAAACTATCCTTTTATGACAGTAGCCTAGGACATTGTAGAGTTTTAGGAATTAGGAATCTTCCTCTTTTCCTAAACACAGTCCTCCCTACTGCATTGTTGGGAGGGAAGCATAGTTGATGGGATTTAGAGTTTCTAGTGCTTTTAGTGAAATTTGTCCCATGTTCATGCTGAAAAAAAGATATGCTGGCATAAAAGTGACAGAAAAAGTGTCAGTTCAATTTTCATGTGGTGTTTCCTTAAACTGTGCTTGCTTCCACATCTGATATTCACATTAGTTGGTAAAAAAATAAGTCATTTTTTTATTTATGCAATGCCCATGGTTTTCTGACTATGTAGTCCATTAAAAGTGAAGATCATGTAAAAGCTATCTTCAGATCTGAGTTAAACTGCTAAGTGTCTAATCCTTGTTAAATCTGAAGACTTACAGCAGACCATGCACTTTTTAAAAGTTTGTTGTCTGTAATTATGGTATCGGTTCTTCTAGAAAGTCTCTGAACTTTAAGCAAGTAGTTGGGCTTTCAGTTTCAGTGAAATAAAACTCCTAGTAATGTGCCTCTTGTTCACATTAGCAATCTGTGCAGTGCATTCATCAAGACTGATTATGCTTTAAGAATAAGAAAAAGAAATCTGTTCTGTATCCCAGAGAAAATTTTTCAACGTATAACGTTGTATAGCTTTAGATTTCTGAAATTACTTAAATGTGGTCTTCAGGATATTTGCATTCATAAAGAATACTTGGTTATGCTTATTGCTTCCCTTTGCCTTTCTTGACTGTCAAAACACAGAGATGCTTTTGAAGATTTATAGCAGATGGGTAATGAGATTGCTGACTGTTAACTGCAGCATTCAGAATTTTCTGGTGAAAGGAGGTGCAAGTTTAAAAAAGGGAGAAGGTTATCAGGGATTCATTGCAGGCAAGACAGGTGATAGAACTTCATCTTCAATCAGAAGGCTTACACATAAATATGTTATGTTCTAAATTAGAAAAATCTCCGTTCTTCATGCTATCTAGTAGTAATATAAAATCTTTCAGAAAAAAAAAATTACGAGATGTCAGATTGCACTCAAGTGATCACAATGAATCACAAGAAAGGCGAGGAGATTATACAATTTTTCAGTAAGTATATTCAGGCTGTATTGCATATGCTTAATTCTGCCCAAATAGCAGCCTTTAAAAAATCAGAAAGAAATCATAAACTAAAGTCTGCAATAACTCTCACGTGTGTACCTGTGTAATTGTGGGAAAGGGAAAATAGGTTTGCAGTGCCCTTAAATGGGCTAGAAAAATTGCAAAGTCTGACTCCTGGCAGTGTGTGCTGTAAATAAGAAAGGAAAAAGTCTGTCTTCTTTTCTGACCTTTGTACAGTCAGCTAGTTGGGGTACACCTCAGAATGCAATTTAGAGGAGAGGCAAAAAGCCAGCTATCTCCCTCTGACTCAGTTTGGAAAGTCTCCTTACTTGTTACTCTCACTTCACCCACCTCAACACTGTAATGCTCTGTTCACCTGGTTTAATAAATTCTGTCTTTAGAAACAATACTTTTACATTCAGACATTAGTGTTCATCATAATTTTTGTATGTCTGTATCTGTGTATATGAACAGTTAAGTTGTAGAGGATGTGCTAGGGTTTTTTCCACATTTTTGTCTTTACTGAGGCCTGAGGATAAAAAGAACAAGCTACCTTGAGCTATAAGTACTGGGTAAGTTACTAAGTTCAGAAGCACATGAAATACTGAGTGAGAAAGAAGGATGAAGCCAAAGAAAGTTGCTGAATTGGCAAGGAAGAAGATTGTCCTTTTGTTTCTTGGTGCAGGCATATCCGTGTTGATCATTTCTTTGATTTCTAGGTACCCTACTAATCAAATGTTGTTGAAGCAACTAGACTCTTTGAAAATATCCTAACACCTCTGAAAATGATTCTCATGGACTCAGAGCTCCATTTTACTGAACATTTGAGTCATGGTATATTAACTAACGTTCGTGTCTGCTAGGCAGTATCAGTATCAGGAGATAGGCAGAGGATGAGAAAAACAAGGGGAAAATATAGCTCCTTATAATATTTTTTTTAAAGGTAGCAGCTTTTTCCTGGCTGCAGCTTTTTCCTGTGCACATGCAGAGGGAGCTCAAGAACTCCCTGAGAGTCTTGCCTAGGACTATTGCTGAGGTTGTTTGTTTTTGTTACAATCTTCCTTACAAAATGAGGCAGAGACTTGCTGAAACAAAGAGGTCAGGCAGCAGCATCTTCAAATAAAGTCTATTATTCTTCGCAAGGGAAGCTGTCTGTGACCCCTTGGGTTTTTTTCAGTCACCCTGTTTCAGCAGGTAGTGCTGGCTTGCTCAGGGACCATTTCAGCAGATCATACACATTAGTCAAGATCTAAAATACCTCCCTGCACCATATGCTTCCTAAAGTATAATAATCCTTTAATCTGCCCACTGCATGACATCTGGGCAGTTATTTGACTTAATAACTCATGTCGATTGTTCATATCAGTATGCATCAGAGAAGGGAAGTGCCAGAGCAGTGGCAGAGAGATGAGGATTTTGGAAAATGCCTGTGGGGAAGTGCCTTGGATCAGGGGAGACCTACCTGTGGTGTCGCAGGTGACCAAACCACCACCAATGTGGCTGTGTAAAATCTTTATATGAGAATAATATTATCTTGAGATAAAACAGAACAGGAGGGGGAAGATGAACTACCAGGACCCAAGTTACAGAAGTGCATTAATATTTACTCGATATCTCTTTATACCCTCTAGTCAGCACAACAGATGTAGCTGTATTTTAGGACATTATAATTCATTGAAAAAGGCAACAAAGATACTCTTTCCCTCCCTCCTGTCCCCGGTAATTTCAGATGTTCGCCGTGCACACAGAGGGGGAGGAGGTAGAGAGACAAGCGCTGGTGGGAGAAGAATGCAATTATCCCAAAGCCTCCTGACGGGCATCCACTTCTTCCTTCCAGCTTAGCTGCTCTGACCACAGGCTGGGGGCTCGTGGGACATGGACCAGATTGAAAAAGTGGAAGCAGACAGATGGTTATTTGTAATCATCATGTAAATGTAAATCCTATAAAAATGTTTTCTTTCTAAGGGCCTGAAAGCTGGAAAGAAGGATTAAGGCATGGATATCTAGCCTAGAATAATTTTGACCCCACCACCTTTCCTCCTACCCCATAAACATCGTGGCTTTATCTCCACTTCCTTTAAACAAATTGCTGGAACCTCAGCCGAGGAAATTAATTCAGTTTCCATGTAATTCCCTGAGTTTATGAGCATCAGTTTGACCGAGGGCTGGATTTGGGCCTAAGCTGGCAGGTGCTGGTTAGCAGCTGCCTTGGGAGCGGGGCCTCCTTTTTGCTCCTTTCCCCCTCATGCCTCGCTCTGGCAGGTGCGTGCTCCGTGTGTTTATCCCATTGCTGGATGTGCTCCCTTTCCCTGGTGACACTCCTGGCTACCTGGAAATGGCTGTACAGGGCTTTGCTGCCTTAAAGACTGCCGTGACTGCTCGCAGACATCTATCTTGTTTGAGCAGCATCAGCTTGTTTGAGCCATGAAGAGGCCGATCAAACTTTAATTAACTTTTGTCCGGGGTGCCATCATAGGCTGTGTGTATGCTTTAGCTGCTCTTTGCAGTTCTCCAGTCCTTCAGTGCCTTTTCAGACAGTGGGGTTCTGCCATCTGGAAGCTTTTGTCCTTGCAAGGCTTTGCCTTTTGAGACGTGGGGGTGTTTGTGCTGCCGTCGGGCTGGTAAAGGGGAGCAGCCCCTGAGGTATGGCTGTGCTGAAGTTTTGGGCTGGCATGCAGTGTGGGGGGCACTTTTTGGCACCCCGTGTTTAGTCATAAAACCACAGAAAGGTTTGGCTTGGAAGGGACTTAAAGATCACCTATGGGCAGAGACACCTTTCCTAGGCCAGGTTGCTCAGAGCTCCACCTCAACTGGCCTTGAACACTTCCAGGGACTGGACATCCAGAACTTCTTTTGACCTTGTCACCCTCACAGTAAAGAATGTAAGGTAACACCCAAAAACGTAGGGAAACACCCATGCAAGCACAAAATGAGCTGTGTGTAAAATTAAAAGTAAAGCAATTTGCTTTTAAGAGGAAGAGGAGGCTGGTGACAACATAGTGCTGCTTGTTAAATTTTAAAACATTAGTATTTGTGCCCTGCCAAAAGAGCCCTGAGGATGGCTGGCTTCTCAAGTGAACAAAAGTCTTTTACCTGTGTGTGGAGAGGCTGGTCTGCTCAGGCACACTAATAGTCATTTGGAAGTAGCCAGCAATTGTGGATAATTGGCTGAGGAATATTCTGTAGCTCTCAATCATTTTTCTGTTTTCGCAGATGATTTTACCATTAGATATGGTGAGTGCACTAAGCTGTGCTGCAACTTTTCAATTTACTGTTCCAATAGTATGAACTCAACTTCCAGCTGATGGTTCTTCCTTCTGTGGCTTCCTGTGCCACTCCAGGAGGAGAGCCAAGCTCACCAGCTCATGCTCTGCCCTCCTCTTCCCTGCCCCCTTTCTCTTGGGGTGATATTTGGATGTTCTGGGGTGACTGGGCTGATCAGATTAACATCTGTGCTTTATTTCATTGTTATTAGATAGCATTAAAATACTGAATCACAGGAATGGCAGCCTGTGCCCTTAGCTCTTTACCTTGTTTCTCCCTCTGCTTTTATTCTTTGTTTTCCCTTCCTTTACCTGTTTTTTTCTTTTTCGTCTCCCTAAAGTTAGTGTTTTCCCTCTTCCTCTCGGAGTTATTTTCTCACTTTAATTTTGTAATTCATGCATTTTTCTCTTATCTTTGCTTTTCTGTCATTGCTTTATTTTTTCCCTATTTCTTTTTTCTCCAGCCTTCTTTTTTCCCCTCCAAAACAGAGAATGCTTTAGATTGAAATGGTGATATATATCTATTCAAGATTCACATATGTGCTGAGGTACTGAGCAAGATTAAGCAAAGCCTGTAGCATCAATTTTGTCTTCTATTCAAGCCAGTTTTGCAGTGAGACTTTGGGTAAAGGAATGTGATAAAATCAAATCACCTCTTAGCCTCATATTCTGAGGCTGATTGGAACCTAACACAGTTGCTGGGATGATTCAGAGAAAGTTAATGTAATTTGCTGTGTATCACTGCAAGAAACTGTGTTTGTCAGGTTCATACAGCAGTGTGAAATGTTCAAGGAAAATGCTTTCCTTAACATTTCTGCCAGGAGTTAGGAGTCAGGAATATAAAACCATTATAGGGTGGGATCTGCTGATTTTCTGGGGATTTTCCACTAATGGATTTGCACTGAAGTTCAGTAATTGCAAGTAGGATCAAGCCAATAAAAATAATATTTATCTTGTGTGTAATAATAATAGCAGAAATTAATTTTTATCTATTTGCCATTTATACAAATGTGGGCAAAACATTGTCTAGAAGATTTCTAGACTTTTTCTTCCTGTGTGTCATAGGGATCACAGAGACACATGAAGCTACTTTCCTAAAAACCCTGATTTCCTAAGACTTTTTTCTGGTTCTTTCCCTGACATTCCCATGATATTGACTTTCTTGGGTTTGCAAGATGTTGTTCTGCCAATAGTACAATATGATCTTCATCATACTAATTCTGTGCTTAAATTATTTCTTCCACTTGATCTTGAAGTTATATAAATTCCATTTCTATCAGTTTGATTATTGTGAATCAGAAGGTTTGTATTATTCAGAAATATTTGGGGATTGATTTTTTTGTTGTTTATTAGGTGTGTCACCTAAGAAGACTACGGGTTCTTGTCAGAGCTGCAGTTGTTGCCAGCTGCCTCCTGTCACATTTATTTTATGCTTCAAGAGCGAGACCTAAATAGTCACTCTTTTTTTGTGTGTGTGTGTTAGAAAAGGAATTAACTTCCAATTAATCCCCTCCTTCCTCTGGGATCTACCTGTGTATCCCAAAATGCAGAACAATAAAAGTTACCTCCATGTCATTTTGAGTGCCAGATATATACAGCCCACTCACCTCAGACTATCCAGAGACCAATTCTTGTATGTATTAATCATATTTTTCTTCTGGCTTATTACAGAAGAGAAAAATATTCAGTTCCAAATGTTAAAATGGGGCACGTTTTATTAACATTGAAAGCAGTAAATTATCTCTGCTTATGAAATGAGACTGAGCAATTTCTGCTGAACTCTTCCTGACTTGCCCCTTCACTAGGATACAGTGTTTTCTAATTTCTCAGAGGGCCCTGGTTCCATTAAGGGCGAGAACTCTTTTAAAGCTGTAATGAAAGCCACGCATAGCTGAAATTCAAGGAGGGGAAATGCCCTAAATTCTATTTCAGTAGCTCATCTAGAGCTATTTTCAGTTTTATGTTTATAAGAATGTCAATTAACCTAGAGACTAGGACACACATGGAAGAATAAGGATGAAGTGAATATCATTCTAAAACACTGAAGCCGGCTAGTTGGACCTAATCCTTTACAGAAGCTTGATTTACATAAGAAGCTGGCCTGTGTTGCCTAATTTAGTTCTCAAACAGCTTGGTGATTTAAATGCTCTTTTCTTTTCAATGTAGTGGGATAGGGCTGGTCAAGGTGTCAAAAATATTAGAACTAAAAATATAGAAGGAAGAAATAAATATGTTGGAAGTACATTACTACCAGTTTTATTTCTCTGACACCTTTCAGAACTGGTGACCATTTTAGCATGTATGTGCCAGAAATGCAATAATAACAGTAATAATGTCAATGCCCTTAGCCAAGGTGTAACTCTGCAACTCAGTATTAGTTCTGTCCCTTTTTTACCGAGATTCTGCTGGAGTTGGAGACCCAGACAAGGCAGATATTCAGCAGGTTGTTTTCTGCCATGAAAAGAACTCAACATCCAACCTGCAGTTCTGCTTTTGTAATGGTGGAAAGTGGTCCTGTCAAGGTTAAGATGAGTAATGGGTGCTACATGTCTTTGTAACTTAAATACAGAGCAGTGTTCTTATCTGGAAAGGAAAAAACCAGGAAAACAAAAGCCCTGTTTGTGAAGTCTGCCTCCACTGGATGAAAGGGCATATCTGCCCAGCCTCATTTTTGAGATCTTTTACAGTCAATATAAGAAGCAAAGTCATCACCTAATAATGGTTGAGACTTGTTTGTTCAATAGTTTAATAGTATATGTTTCTACTTTTTTTTCCCCTCCACTTACAATGCCGTCACTTCTGTTAATTTTTTTTGCCTCTTTCCTTCATTTATCGCTTCAGTGCTGCGGGATGACTTCCGCCAGAACCCTACGGACGTGGTGGTGGCAGCTGGAGAGCCTGCAATACTGGAGTGCCAGCCACCTCGAGGGCACCCCGAGCCCACCATCTACTGGAAGAAAGATAAAGTCCGTATTGACGACCGAGAGGAGCGGATCAGTGTGAGTACAGCCCAGGTGGATTTTTATCTCTATGCACAGGGCCCACACCTGAGCCCAGCAGAACTCACACAGCCTTATGGCCTTTCCCATAGAGGTTTGTTGTCATTCTTGGCAGTTTGTCTCTCTGAGCTTTCCCAAATGAGGGGGGAAGGCTCCTGGTCTGCCTCTCCAACTTGAGGTTCTTTGAGGGTTGGTTTGTAAATCCAGTGTAACAGAGGTCCATCAGAGCTGGAGATTCAGTCGTAGGAGGTGCTCAGTTAGATAAAGGACTTAGTGGATATCTTTGACCAATTTTGTTTTACCTTTTCTACATCTCAGTTCTCCAAACTGAAAATATCAG
The DNA here is from genome assembly GCF_001522545.3 of Parus major. Taxonomy (NCBI): domain Eukaryota; kingdom Metazoa; phylum Chordata; class Aves; order Passeriformes; family Paridae; genus Parus; species Parus major. Next base: position 104,576,414 of record NC_031768.1, read on the forward strand.
AGAGGTGTTTATATGTAAATTCAGCCCAATCTATGAGGAGGACAAATAATCCCTGGGGGAAAACCCAACATCTTAGAATGATACCAGTAATGTTTTAGTTATTGCGGTGGTTTGGATGTGTCTAAACGGAAGCCAGAGTCATACTCTAAAGAATTAAGGTTCCTGAAAAGGAATAAATGTTGAGCAAATGAGTAGCAGTGGTGGAATTCTGTGGGTGTTCATTTCTTGTACTGAATGAAAAAGGATCCAGCAGAAATATTTAACTTATCAAGTAATTAGAGATAAATCATGGTCTGTGCAAGCAAATGGGATAAATTAGGGGGTGGGAACATGTTTCATTCCTTATTTTTACATGCTTAGCTTTTTTCCATTAATATTTATTCAATAAAGTTTCATGTTTTATGGAATTATTCAGTGCTGACCTTACTCAACATGAAGTACTATCAGGAAGCTTGTTAGTGGCTCTGGATGCCGAAGGAATTATTCCAAGGCAAAGAATCTGAGCTGTTGCTGGTTTTGGACCAGGCTGTCAATACCAGGGTCTACCTAAGAGTAGAAGAGCAAAGAGTGGCAGAGAGCTGGCTATCATTCTCTGACTCTCAAGTTTCTTTGGTTAAATTCCCAGCTTATTCTGAAGCACCCTGTTGTCTAACCTTTGACACTGTGACTTCACAAGCCACAACTTTTTACTTTATTTCTTTCAATTACCCTGCTCTTTCACTCTGCAAGCACCCTTTATAGCCAAGAAAATATTAAGTGTCAGGTGAATTCCCAGTTTGGGCCAGATTCAGTCTGTTTGCCTCAACAAAAAGAGGAAAATCTGTCTTTATTAGTGATCAAGGAAACTGTTCAGACACCAGTAAAATAAAATTAACTAAATAAAACTAAGTCAAATTGCCTTTTATTTTCAGAGAGATGTCAAGAGTGCTCTACATATCACCATGCAAGAAATAAAAGTATTCTGTACTGCCAAGAGGCAGCAAGAAATGTAATCTTTGAAATATAAAGAATCTAATGAAAACCAAAGGAATAAAATCAAATGCAGATGAAATTAGTTGCAAATTGAAGTCAGCGGGATAAAAATGTGTTCTAGAACAGCTTAAAGATATTTAAATATATAATTTTAAAGCTATAAATATATTTACAAACAAAAGTTTAGCATGTCTTGGTTGTGGAACTTGTTGCCTGAGAAGGTAGCAGTTTTTCTGATGTATTTTGTTTACCTGAAGTTAAAAAAATGTTCCTTGTGTCGAAACAGATCCGTGGTGGGAAGCTGATGATCTCCAACACCAGAAAAAGCGATGCAGGAATGTACACGTGTGTGGGGACCAACATGGTGGGGGAGCGCGACAGTGACCCTGCAGAGCTGACTGTTTTTGGTAAAGAGACCCCTACTTCTATTGCTTTTTCCTTACAAATGTAGCATGAATTACCCTGGGTGGCTCATCAAAACACAAGACAAAGCAGCAAAATGCAGCAGTATTGCTCAAGAAGCATTTCACAGCTTCAGAAAGAGATCAGGTTTTAAAAGCTGCAGTTTATAATGTTGGAGCTGTGGTGGCTCAACATTCTCCTTCTCAGCTCATAGTTTCAGTCTGACCATTTTGCCCCAAAGTCTGTATGTTAGATGCATAACCAGAGATGTTATTGCAGGAGAAGGCTCTCCCTCACAGAATGGCCAAATGTAATTAAGCTGCTTCTATTACAGTTGATGATGCTTGCTTACCAGAGATTTAGACCAGGATTGCCTATTTAAATAATTCCATATTCCTGAGAGCTTGTGAAATCAAACCTTTGTAGGATAGCACAAAAAACCTCACTTGATCAATAAAGCATCATTGGAGACAATTCCAAAATCAAATTTTTGAATATATATTTTGGCATTCATTTTTAAGAGGACCTGAAACAGCTTTTCCTCCTGTAAGCCAGGACAGCATTTAGATTTTTGGTGCTGCTGAATGAATTAAAAATAAGTAAGTTTCTTTTGTGAAAGAACTTTTGGACCTGATGGACAACACAAGAAATTGATTGTTAGGAGCACTTGCCTCATGGTTAGGGTCCAAAGCAAGAACAGAGTAATACCCCAGCCTAGAGCTGGATCCATCCTGCTCACAACTGCATAAGAAGGGAAGCCACAAAATCATGCTGTGGTACATCCTACAGTCGTGGGTTTGTAGGAATTAGTCAAGAGGTTCTGAGCAAACAAAGGAAGATCAATAAGGGAAAAAACCCTCACTGCTAAGGAAAACATGTCTATGCTGACAAAAGAGAGAGAAATAGTGTTAATGTTCCCTCCTGCTACACCTCTTTGATATCCTTGATACAGTATTGAAATTCCAAACAAAACCCTTTGAAACCCCAGAGAGACTTTAAATAGAAATCCTAAGGTCCTTTGTGAAGCAGATGCTCCAAATTTTTTCACCTTCTGCCTACTAGGGTGGACTGGAAACCCAGTCAGGCATATTGCCAGCTCTGTGTTTGCATGTATGTGTAATTCAACATTTGTATATCCACTTAAAAAGAATATATGCATTATGTAATTCACAAAAGGCAGAGAAAGATTTTTACTAGGCAAGATTCATTAATTTCTGAGGATATGCTGATTTCCAGCTTTTCAAGACTGAAAATATTTCCACTCCAACTGGTTTGTTGTGGATTCCTGGAAAGATGTGGCTTTTAAAGACAGAACTATTATACCTTGCAAAAAGAAACCAAAAAAAAAACAGGAAAAGGATCTCTGTCAAATTATTATGCCCTTTCCAGCCAATCTGTTAGAGCTGTAGCTTTATACAGATGCAAAAGAGACATGACATATCTCCTTCATCAGTTTAAGTACTGCTAATCTCTGGTAATACTCCCTGTGGATAGCAAGCAGATTGCAGTCCTAAACTATGAAGCCTTAAGAAATCCTTAAGAAAATAATTTGTTAAAAAGCATTGAACTGTAGGAATGAAAACTGAAATGTGCATGTAATTTCATATCCTGCAGAGCTATGAAATATATTAGGTTTGTCTTGATATGTAAAATAATACATAGACAATTACAATGCTCTGATTTTTTTACAGGGTATAATCATAGCAATAAACTTGCAAAATACAATAAAACTATTTGATGAATACTGAACAAATCAGCAATAAATGAAATTAGATATTTTAATCCTTCTTAATTGTGTTAGACTAGCAGAAGAAAATTGTATTTAAAATTCCCTATAGCGGTATCTTCCTATCTACATTTCCCCTTCTATCTGGGTATTCCCAGATACCTCCCCACCTTCCTTTTTGCTGTTCAAGAATAGCTCAGCTCCTGCTGTCTCTCAAGATGGTTTGGCTGCCCAGTGCCCATTTCCTGGCTGCCTCCTGGCCCTGAATCTCTATGTTGGTGCACTGGGCTTGCTGTAACATCATGTCCAGGGTAGTCCTGGTCCTCTCCATACAAAAGGAGGGGACTTGCCCGTGCTTTCCAGCAGTTGTATTCCATTCCTGGACTCCAGGCAGCAGCCCATGTGTGAGCAAGGATGTGCACACTGACTGGAGAGCGTTATCCATGATGTTTCCAGGAAGCAATGTATCTACTGGACAGTCCAATCACTCTAAGTACTCAAAATAAATCAAATAAATCCAGAGACTCTGGGAAACATCAGATTGGCTCTGTGTGTTCAAACTGGCTTCACTGAACCCAGGCAAAACCACCAGGATCGTATAGTAGGTCCACAGCCCTCCTCTAATACAACTCATGGGTCTGAGGAACATGGGAATACTGCAATTGGTGATGAAAAATGTACTAGAAATGCTTATATGCAATTTGTGTGCCAAACTTTATCTGCTTGGAACATATTTGAAAATGGACAATTAAAAAAAAAAAGAGATCTTGACTGAGAGACTTAGAGAATTTTAACAGGAGACTGGCAAACCTATAGGTATTCTGGAAAGGAATGTGTATTAATTATATACATTCCTTTCCAGAATCATGGTCATGTCTTCAGTCATGTCTTCATTCCTTTGCCTAATAATAACCCTCCAAACCCTTTCCACAGTATGAAGGGAGCCTTAGTAAAAACATTATGTAGGAAAAGGAGCTGTTTCATACTAAGTTCTCGAATCTTTCCAGAAACCATCTACTTGTTACTTTTGGCTCTCCAAGTTTTTCTGTAATACCTGAAGTTAACTTCTGCATGTGACTTGTGACAGATCTCTGGCTCCCTGTACAGTAAATTTAGCTTGAGGCATTGCCTCTGGAAAAACTGAGTCAGTGTGGTGGGAACTGATGGCCCAAGGGGAACAGCATGGAAGCCTAGCCTGAAAGATTGCACTTTTCCTGAGTTTAGAAACAGTAAAATAAAATGGGCCATGAGAACCTTGGGAAGCAGTAGGGGGAGAAAATAAAATTTTCCTATATGCAGAATATGTCCACTTGGCTAGGTACCCATTCAATAACTTTTACTGAGAGATAGTTATGAGTAATACATGTAGAACTTCCACATTTTTTTCCAAGCTTATCTGCATAGGAAACATTGTTTTCAACATTTAGGCACTCTTTACAGTATACCGGTAGTGTCAATGCAGATTGTTCCCATGTCATGATTCTTCTATTAGCAGAAAATTGACAAGATTTCACAGTAAAATACCACAAATATCATACAGCAGTGCTATCCAAAAGTGTGTTTTGAATAGTGACGAAGATGCACTACATTTTGTTAGTCATCTTTTTCAAGCATTATTGGTAGTTTTTGCCTTTACGAGGCTCCAAGGTGTAATCTTGGTGTAAAGCACAAAGACAGGGTCTGTCACAGTCTTAAGCTGCACTTTAAAGGAAGTTAATAACCTCAGTCCTAATGTTCACAAAAAGAGGCAGCATGGGACTTGATTATTGTGTGTGCACTATTCTAAAGGGCGATTTCCGAAGTGTAAGTGATACAAATTAGGCTGCATTGCTTGTCTTTGGGCTCATAGCCCTTGGCTGAACAGAATTAAAGCAAGATGCAAAACAGAAACAGTTTAATTCCAATTTGTAAGAAAGCTTTGTTTGTAAATACATAATATGGAGCCAGAAATTAAATAAAGAAGAAATTACTCCTTAAGATAACCTTTATCATTTTGTCATGCTACTTCACCGTTCTGAGATAAGTTTTCAAGTGGTTTTAAGTCTTTCATGCTCTTTTATTTCCCTTTGCACTTAAAATAGCATGTTTGAAGAGAATGTACAAAGGTATATCTTGTATATTGATTCTAAAGCTCAGTGAAATCAATGAAAGCCTTAGTATATCAACTTCAAGAGACTGGCATCAAGCAGTGGAAAAAGATATATTTAGAAGAGCCTCAAAAGAATATAAAGCATAAGTAGGAAGAGTACAAAAATATCTTTAAAAGATAAGTCAATTTGGACATATTAAAGATTGGTTTGGATTAATCTTTGATTTTATCTTTGGTATCTGAACCTTTTTTCAGCTAATAAGGTCCTGTGGGATGAAGAGGTATTTTTGTCTGATGCTTGAGGAAGTATTTGTGTTTGATGTTCTGTAGATATTGTCAGGCTGAAAGAGAAACCCTAGTTTCAGAAAAAGTGTACTATGATGACATGGCATTAGAAGAAAAAAATGCCCAAAATCCCTTTAATGAAGACATTGTGCACCATTTTATTTTCTTGAGCTCTGCCTATGTGAAAGGCCTTAGCAGAGTCTTGACCCATTGTATCCTGGAAAGCTTTCCCAGTCACATGGAAAAATCTGCCAAAACCAGGTATACATTCATAGGTCAAGAGAGGGAAATCAGCAGTGTGTATTTTGTTCCTCAAATCAAATCTTCTCCTGGTTTTCTTCAAATCCCTGTGTTTTCCACTTGCAGTCTACTTGTAGCAGTTTGCAAAAAGCCAGTTTAACTTTAGAATATTTGTTATCCACTCATACCAAGTTGTTATAGGATAATGATACAGCTCTGAAAAACCTCTCTGATTTTGCCCCAAAGTCTGTATGTAACAATCAGTAAAAACTGTAATTAACATGATTGTAGATGTATAAAAAAAGAGAAAACCACTAGCAACTGATAACATTCATTTTACTGCATTTGTCTCTTACTGGTGTTCCCCGGCTGTACTGTCCAAGCTCATCACACCTTGGGTGCTGCTCAGTGTAGGAGTTTGCAATCACTACACAAATGCTTATTTCTCAAATGAAAAAGGGAAAAGTGCCTAAAAAAGATGCAGTAGAAGGTTATCTATAAATGTAAAACCACCTGCTTTTGCAACTCTATTTTCATTTATTTGGCCCACATGGGTAAGTTTAGTTAGAGCGTAATATCCTGTCGTCTTCCACATGTTCTTTCTTTGGCAGAGAGTTTTACTTCATCCAGATCACATTGCATTTAATGAAATATCTCTTCTATTGACAGCATTCTGAAGTGAAACTTACTTCCCACCATCTAATGTTTCATTTTTTTCCCTTTTGATTAAGAATGCTAAAGTGCAAAAAGCTTTTAAATGTAACTATTTGCTATTAAACCCCTCCCCAAAGCCTTTTGTGTTCTACTACTCTTTTTAGAGCACAAAAACATTTTAGAAAAGCGATGTCTTCTCTCCAGCAAAGACAGAGAAAACAAGAGCAATCCTAAATCAGATTGAAGCTCTACATTATGAGGGCCATCAAATCCCTCACTCCAGCAGTTTCCTCAGCAGAGAAAATATATTAAGGTAGTTAGGATCATTTTAATTAGATTGAGGCCCCATATGTGGCTGTCTAACTTTTTGAGGAGCAGGGAAAGGGCAATAATACATCTGAAGGTCATCTGAGTCTCCCTAATAGACTGTGATACTCAGACCATTTGTTAAATATGGGGAAAATTGGGTTCTGAGGTTAACTTGTGTCAGCACCCAAAGCAAGGAAAGCATTTTGCCATTTCTGGCTCAGATCTGTGGGTTTCCTTGCAGCACATACCTTAAGCACTGCAACAGATTGTAGGTGTGTGTCCAGATCACATTAACAATCCCCTTTTATAACTGCAAGCAAAGTTTATTCTGAAGTTATAAAGGTCACCCTAGTAATAGCATGACTGGCTGACATGACATATAACCATGACCTATTTTATAGTTCTCTTCAAAGATTTTTAATATTCATCAGAGAAAGTCTGGGAAGTGGGTACTTTATTTACTCAGTGAAAGCTTATAAAATAGGTATATTAAAATTTTTATACATGCCTATGATTTTAATTTATCACCCTTTCTTGTTGTTTCTCAAATATATTGTGCTCTGGATGCTGTTGACAGAGTAACAATATTTAATTATAGCACAAGGCTTTATTTATGGGCAAGCCATGTCAGAAGAAAAAATATGAAAAAAGATTTTTTTTTCCAAGATTAGCTCTGAAACTAAATTTGACCTGGCTGTGCAAAGAAACCTTCTTTATTTAACATGCTTGGGCAAGCAGTGCTCTGTCTCCTGAGAGATTAACATTGTAAGCAAGTTATGCAGGTGACTCAAATCCAGCTAATCTCACATAAAGAATGTTAATTGCACTGGCAATGGCATCCACTCTGATCACTTTATAGCTGTATAATTAGCTATTGGACATATTCAAGGGGTTTTCTGAGTGATACAAATACAGGAAACAACATAAGAGATAGCTTGTTCTTTCCTGATTCACGCTGTGCAAAATGCAGAGATGATGGAAAAATGGAAGCAGCAGTTGCTGATATTTGCATGTCCTTGCTAACTGGGCTCTGTCCTTACATAGCTATTAATTTTCTAACAACTTCTTAAAGGTTTTTGAAAATCTACAGTTTTAGAAGCTGGTATGAAACAAACATATATGTATTCTCCTAAATTGCCTTGATGTAGAATCCAGTGATTTATCTAATGACCTCAGGGCCATTTACTTTCTCTTCAGCTGGGTTCTCCTCAAAATGAGACGGGAATTTATTTTTCTCATCTCCTGTATAGAAGAATTTACAGCCACAAGTAGGAATTTCATAAATATGCACATTCTAATTTCTTAGCTATTTACACAGTGCTCTTGTAAACCTGGTCTAAAATGATTTTTGTATGCAGACCAAGCCAGTGCACAGACACACATGGAGTTGTTCAAATTCAATGGGGATGAACCAGGACCTCTAAATCACCAATTAGAGTGTTGGTTTGGATCTAAATTTCCTAGTTTAGGATCATGTCTTGAAAAACAAATGCTGAAATGAAGAGAGTATTCTGTATGAGCTGAGAGCAGGAGTTGGTCTTAGCTCCTCTTAGGAGAGAAGTTGTGAAAAAGATGCTATTGCAAACTTAGAGAAAGTGTCATTAAAATATTCCCACCCAGATTCACATAATTACAGATGGGCCAAGTACATTGCTCAGCATTAGGTTTATAAATTTCTTTTGGTGATTTTTTTTTTCCCTTTGTCCACTTTTAATAAGTTTATCAAATTAAAATGGCTTTATACAAATTTTTCCATGCCTAACTGGAAAACTGATTTTACTGGACAAAATTAAATTGACAAAATAATTCACTCTTCTCTAAGAATGTTGAAGTTCTATAGCAGTTTGGAGGCAAAAAGGGAGTGAAATGGGCAGGAATGAGAGGAATGGATGAAGCTTTTTGTCCTGAGAAGTGCTGGTGCCTCATGAATATCAGGTACCAAAAATATGTTGGGAGTAGCTACACTATGCCAAAGATGCACTTTGGTTTTGGTTTGTCCAGAGGATTTTCACTAAATTTACCCAAATATACACCTGCTTAAAAAAAAGTAGTAGTATCATCAATTCAGACACCAGAGAACCCATGAATGCAGATCTGGGCAGCATTCTCGTGCATCTGCACTGTGCTCCTGCTGCTGTCGCTCTCCTGGGAGGGTCCTTGGGTACTTCAGCTGAATTTTCTTGTGTTAAGTTTGTGGATAGGCCATATTTGGGTGACCTGGGGAAAAGCAGCCCCAGTTCAAGTGTAGACCAAACACCTGGAGAAGAGTCCATTTGCTGTGAGGTACAAAGAAGGGAGAGGCATGGATAATCGGAAGGGGAATTGGACTTGTGAACCCGCTGGGTTCCAGGTGCGAAAAGTGATATTTTTGGGCTAAAAAAAAAAAAAGATAAAATTACTAAGGAAACAGTAGCTTGATAGGGCTTGTACACAGACTTGAAATGGGAAATTATGAAGATTTCAATATAAATAGGCTAGAAATGAATTTACTTGCCCAAACATTGCTGGAATCTGCAGATCCTGGGTAGGAATAGGAATAGGACAAAAGCAATGGCTTGGGGAGAAGAATCTTTGCCCGTTAGACATCTCTATCATCTGGAAAAGTGTTATAGATTCTTGAGCATGTCTATTCTTCTGCTGACAAAATATGTTTTCCCCTGCCAATAGGTTTCCCTGCTAATAAGGAATTCCTGTGTGATGCTGTCACTCATTTACATAATTACTAACAGGTGGTTTTGTGTTCCTCATTTTCTGACTGATATTACGATTTGTACAAGTGGTGAACACTTTTTTGTCTGCAGTTGAATTAATAGAAGCTGAGCTTTGAACACACAAAATTAAAACTTCATTTCCACTCAAGGCCCCCCCCTCACCTCCTCAAAAAACAAAAAAAATGTGGCTCAGGTTGAACATGAAAATTCAGCAGATACTTTTTACCTTGCTTTTTAAGATCTCTATCTTGCCTCAGAGAGGAGCTATGAAAATAAGTGAGGTGATTATCATTAATATAGGTGTTATAGAGATCATGAGGAAATTAATAATTCTGTCTTTGAAGTGCAGTTTGAGTAGTAAGACAGGGGGCCACCCTCTAAACAGTACAACTAAAGCAAAATATTAAACACCTGCTCATTAAAAGAATACTGACAATCTGGAGATGTTTGGGGAAAAAATAGTGTGTGATCATATAATTGAAATCAGTCCCATAAGGCATCATAAACAGAAAGGAAGCGATTGAAAGACATGCAGACAGCCTTAATTCTGTCAGTAAGTGTGGCCAGTTTGATTTTTCAACCTTAATAATGTTCTTTTAACTTTTTTTAAAAATTATTTGCATTTGATTATTTGTATAGTAATCATGCATAACAAACCTATAAAATCAGCTCTGTAGTTATCAAGACAAACTGCCTAAGTCAGAATCTGGTATTGCTTGTATCTGTGTGAATTCTGAGTAATTTTTTTAAGTGACATCATATCCCTTAACTTGCTGAGAGTGAAATATGAAACCTAGTGTGTAACCAAGTTTTAAATGTCTTTATGATAAATCCCTGTCTTGTGTGGAAATACTGTTTCATATAAACCCAGCCTTATAATGGTTTGACTAGCATAAATAATTTATGACAATAAAAGTGTGGTATGGCTGAGGGGACAGAAAAAAATTTGTACAGTCCAAATGCAACTTGGAAACTAACCCCAGTGACATCCTTTCAAATGAAATTACCGGTACTTGGATTTTGTACCAGTATAACTGAGATCAGATTGTGGCTCTGCATCTGGATTTTAAGCAGGCCTGTACAACATTATGGTGATTAATACTATTTGTAGCCGTGCAGCCTAACATAACAAGGGTAAACAGAAGTTATTATTTGGACCTTAATTTGGTTTTCCTTGGTGAAGTTGGCGATGGGGGTCAGGGAAGCTCTGTCCTGTGCAAAACAGCTCACAATTGCCTGAGGTGCATAACACAGAGTTTAAATTTTCCTCCTCAGCATCAAGCTGTTGATCACTGCCAAAGGCAGGCTGACTCCATTGTCAGGAATTGTCCATCAGCAGCTCACACATTGCTGCAGCAGGAGCTCCCAGCTCAGGCTCCGTGTGTGCAGCGCTGCAGAGCCACAGCTTTCCCAGGGAAGGGCACGGCCTCAGAGACCTCCCCACTGCCCGGCAGGTCGGTCCTGGCACAGGCAGCCTTCTGGTGGCTCTTGCTGGAGGGCAGAATGGGACAGCCCCTGCCTCTCCAGCCCAGAACCAGAACCTCTTCCTGGTTCTTGATGCACATCATCAGTTCCACTGTCTGAATTTGTGGAGCGCAGTCTCCTTTCTGTTTGATGGTCGGGTAAGCAACAAGATGCTGAAAAGTCAGAAAGTGTTCATTTCAGCCCTCTGACTCACTGTGGAATTTTGATGTCTCTTTCAAGAGCGGCCCACGTTTCTCAGGAGACCGATCAACCAAGTGGTGCTGGAGGAGGAGGCCGTGGATTTCCGGTGCCAGGTGCAGGGGGATCCCACACCCACAGTCCGGTGGAAGAAAGACGATGCAGACTTACCGAGAGGAAGGTGAGAGCAATGTTCACTTTCAGATTTCAATTGTTGCACAGTGCTGGAATCCATCCCTACTACTAAGAGCTTGTTCTTTGACATTGTGTTCAAGATTTATTTCCCACATTGCTGCTCTTTTGGCACTACAAATCTTGTTCCAGAGGCAGCTGTGCAGGGAAACCCAACCTGGGTGAATTGTCCAGGTAACAGATTCCTGTGGAGGAAAGAAAAGTGATGTGTAGGTGTTGTGAGCACATGGGTATTCAGTGAATTTATTTGAGACAGTAAAGATGTTTTAGGACTGTAATAGTGATAGTAGCCTTCAGAATGATGTGCTGATACCAAGAGGGAGAAAATTTGGCAGGAAAGTTGCTCTTTTGCACTGGCAAGGTGAATTACAAGCAGAGCATGGTGGGCTTTGCTGGCTCCTCAGTTCATGTCTGTTAAGTCTTGGAGAGAAACCTTCCTCTTGAGGAAATGAAAAGCCAGACTAGCAGAAGTGTAAAGCAGAGTGGAAATCTGGAACAGGCCCCCTGTGTTCAAGAAAGATTAACTTAGTCTGGAACAAACAAAGAGAAAATTTTAGTGAGCAGGGGAAGGGAGTCTCTCCTGCAAAAGGGTTTTAAATTAGTTTGGCTGCTTTCAACTAGCAGAGCAGTTTTCAGTCCTCATTTTCTGGAACTCTTTCTTGTTTTGATGCTGAATCATTATTTCATTAAAACATCTCAACATGGAAATAGCTCTGGGAACAGGAATTAGAACCCAGGTGTCCACAACCCAACAAGTCCTTCTGGCACTAGGAGTCCTGATTTATTTTAGCACAGTTTTAATTTTAGCAGCTGATATGCATAGTGCCTCTTTATTTTTTTATTTTTCCCCTATCGTTTCTGATCTTGTCCATCAGTTGAATATACTAATGGAAAAATACAAAATCTAGCAAAAACATTTCTGTGTAAGTTAGATACATATGTATATATATGCATATACGTACTTTAAAAAAAAATAATTTTCTTGCATTTGAAACAAATTTAAAAAGTGATTTGGCTGTTTTTTTTATTAGAGTGACAGATATGTGTGAATGTAATACACAAAATATTATTTTCAAGAGAAGACTTTTGGATGTCAAGATGGATTTTTCTCTTTGCTTGCTCTTTAAGTATGTATTGTAGAGTAGTCCACAGTAAATACATTGTGTTTCTGTGATTTATTCTTGTCTTTGTGCTGCTTCTGTTGTTTTAAATCATGTCTCCTTCTAGGTCTCATAAGCAGAATTAATAGATGATGAACCCACAATGTCTTTGGTTGGATTGCACTTCTATTAAATATTTTTAGTGACCCTATCCCTTCTTTTTCTCTAACATCTGCACTTTGGAGGCAAATGCCTCTGATAATTAGCATTGTGTGCTTTCTATTCTATAGAAATATATAACACAATATGTGAGCATATCTTCCCTGTTCAAAAAGTGGACATTTCCAAACCATGCTTCATGATGCTAAATCAAGGAAGATAAACTTGGAACCTCTAAAACAAAAGCTATTGGGTTTTTTTATGGACTTACTTAATACCAGCAAATAAATTTGCCCAGGTATAGTCTGAATGAATGGATGGATGAGAAAGTGATGATATCAAAATTTTATAAATTAGCAAAGAATATCAAAGTGATTTTTCCGTGTTGAAATTAAGGGATTTTTTTTTAGGTGAAAGACAAATTATATTTCAGCTTCTCAGCTCCTGTATTTTAAGAGTTTTAGCATCTACAATGATAAATAAAGCCCTCAAGAATTTCCCTTTGTTATTCTTCCTACATGCAAAAATATTTCTGAGCAGATCTCTGAGCTATTTGTCTTACAACTTTCAATATAAATTTCCTGTTTCTACAGCTAACAGTGTTCTTTGCACATCTGTCTGTTTTCATTTTCTCAATAATTTCATTTTGGTGTCATCCCTAGATTGCAAGACAATTATAGTAGGTATCTGTTTCAACAATTACTGCAGATTTTTAAATGTGTCTATTGTTGATTCAGTTTTCAAAAGTGTCTGGTTTAGTGGCAGCAAAGTGGGACAAACTGAATTTTTGTATTTTGTGTTTTGTTTCTGTAATTTGCTCCTGGTGAATGCCAGAATCAGTGATAGTGGATCCATAGTCTTTCAGAAATCCTTGTCTGTTTTTCCACCTTATCTTGTTTTAGGTTGTTTTAGTGACCCATGTGGCAAGCAAAGAGAAAAGCGATTCCAGTGATTTCTGGTGACAAATGTGAACAGTATTGCTTCACCAATTGGTGTGTTGAGTAGTAATTGGAAAATAATTTCAGGCTTTTAAAGTCCTGATTATAAAGGTCCCTGATGGACTGTAAGCATCTCCAGTTGCAATTGGATTAAATGAGAAAAAAAACTCAACTTCTAAAGAAATTACTATGTTTGAAAACATGAGTCCTTATAAAAAAAATAATTTGGCTATTTGTCAAATTGTGTAATTGCCCAGGAGTATATAAATAACCATGCTTCAAATCTGAGAATAGGCAGTTTATTCTGATGATGCAAAACGTAATTCCCAATTTCAGTTGTTTTGAACTGATGATCTAAACCAACTATGATAGTCTGTATTTTGAATTTAAAGCCTTAAAGTGGTTCTTTGAGTAGCAATTTTTAAAATGCCTGGGAAACTTTGGTCTCACTAGTGGTCAAAGGAAGTTACTTATCCAAGATCCTGTAGACCTGATTTGAGATTTCAAACTGTGATACATGTCATGGAGCTCCTCTGTGTATGAATGGGCAGGAGTTAAAAAAATGATAATTACTAGGTGAAAACAGTAGTGTGAGTGATGTATGATAACTGTTTCCATAGTTCTTTTGCACCACTGTGATAAAGAATTATTTGCATTCTTCAGTGCTTAAAATTCTTGTTAGAGCCTAAATTGGTCCCAGCAAATTAATATCTTGTTGATCTAAACATTGCTACTGCACCAACAGGGAGAATCAAATCCAGTGTGAAGTCTGGGGTATGTAAAGCCTTTTTCCAGAAGCTGTCCACTTCAAATCAGTGACCCAAGACTGAAATGCACTGTTAATCAGAGGTAGAGGCACATGGTGTATATTTTATTTTAATTGCTCTAAGAGTTCTGCCTCACACAACAGCCTCCCCAGTACAAAAAGGGTGGGGAATAGTTAATCAAGTATGACTCATGTCAAACTACTGGAGGTGAACAGGATGTTTTGGGGTCATCAGTCCTATGTCTTTGGCTGCAATATGAAGTTCACTATTCCATGAACAGAGTTTTTTCTCATTATAAGTGGCACAAGGAAATGGTACAAAGATTGTGTCAAATTGACTCAGACAATTGTGGCCATGCATAATGATTAAAACTTACTGAAAATTAAATAAAATTTTTCTTCTTGCATCAAATTTTTTTGCTAGGCACATGTTCAGGTATCTTTTCCTTTGATGTCTGCTCAGCAGAAATAGAGATTATACTTTCTTTCCAAGGAGTTGATGGTCTTCTGTGTGGTAGGGAATCAATATGGCCTGGATTAACTTTTTATTCATCTACATTTTAGTCCTGGTAACAGAGAGAAAATGACATTATTTGAGAGCCTACAGCATGAGAGTGGCAGATCTATGAGTAGCAATTTAATAACATTTGAATAAGGTTTGTACAGTGTTTCATGTCTTCAAATTTTCTAGTGAAGCCGAGGAGAGCAGCTGCATGGTCTGTAATTATATAGCAAGTAATAAGTACTTTTTTTTTTTTTTTTTTTAGGAAGTGAAGAGATTTTCAATTACAAGTCAAAATTTATGACACACTATAATAACTGTTTAAACCTTTTATACAGAAGAAGTTAGCAGTGCCAGCTCTTCGGGAGAGTGAGGTTAGCTCAGCAAATGTATTTTTCAGTTGCCTTAAAAATGACTGAGTAGCAATCACATAGGCCTTTTTTTGCATTCCAGCCCAGAACAGCTGTTTTAGCTCAGTAAATACATCTTTAATGAAATTACAACCTGCTCTTTTAAGTTGCATTTACAGGCACTGTCTGATTAGATGGATATTGTACTAGAGATGAAAAGTGGCAACTGCACCAGCAGGAAGAGGTATTTGTTTTATATGCCACCCACACAATGGGAGTGTGGGCAGAAAAACCAAGAGTGATACTTCAGAAGGAAAGTGGTGTGTACTTTACACAAGGTACATTGCTAAGTGCTAAGAGATTGTAGGTTATTAAATGAAACCGAACAGTGACACACAGCAGTGAAAATCATAAACAGCGCAGTAAGCTTTCTTATTTGCTGGAGATTAGGAACGTCCATTAAAAATTATTTGGGAATAAGCATTCTTAAAACAGAGAGTTAATGTATTCTAAGGTCTGTGTTAGCTGCAACAGCACAAGCCTGTGAAGGTTTTGCTGTTTTTAAAACTGGCTGCTTTTTTTTTATGCATAGTCTGGGTAGAAGTGCTGCCACACTTCTGATAGAGCTTAATGAAAAGAACACCTGTAATTTCACTGCTTTCCTCCATGGTTTCTTGTGAGCCCAAAACTAGGAGTACAACACAACGTTTTAGAAAATCTCTCTGTCTTCCAGATGCAACTCTTTGAAATGGATTTAAACACAACTGACAGCGAACCTAATGAACTAAGAAAAGCTGGAATTTTTTTTAGGAGATCCAGAAAGAGCCTGATAGCCTGAGAAGTTTTGCATTTACATTTCCCCACTGTGATGGGTTGACCCTGGCTTGATGTCAAGTGTCCC
This sequence comes from Parus major, assembly GCF_001522545.3. Lineage (NCBI taxonomy): Eukaryota > Metazoa > Chordata > Aves > Passeriformes > Paridae > Parus > Parus major. The sequence goes on from NC_031768.1 coordinate 104,592,372, forward strand.
CCAAAGCCTTTCTGTTATTCCCTCCCCAGCTGGACTGGGGGCAGAAAATATAATGAAAGGCTCATGGGTCAAGATAAGAATAGGGGGAGATCACTCATCGGTTAGTGTCATGGGCAAAACAGACTCAACCTGGAGAAAAATTAGTTAATTTTTTTTTCAACCTAATCAGAATAGGATAGTGAAAAATTGAACCACACCCTCTCCCCACCTTCTTCCTGGACAAGGAAAGGGGGTTGTGGTCAGTTCATCACACCCTGTCTCTGCCACTGCTTCCTCCTCAGGAAGTGAGGAGGACTCCGTGCCTGGAGTTCCTCCTCCTCCTTTCTTCACTGACCTTGATGTCTGCAGAGCTGTTGCTCTCTCATGAGGGCTTTGGTGGACACCTTGCACATACCCACCACATCATGACCACAAGATAAGACTCTGTAAGCAAGAGAAGCAGTAATTTTTAAGAATAAACAGTGGTGCTCCATAATTCCATTTATATTCTGTGGATAGGATATTGAGGTATTTAACTCCAGCCCCCTCTAGATACAACCAAGGGGAGAATGACCTTTCAATGAAATATGAGTTAATAACACTACAGCGCAGTGTGCTTTGTTCGAGTTAATATCTGTGCAGATTGTAAGAAAATGCAGTCTAATGTGTATTGAAAATTAATTAGAGTAAAGAGTGTATTTTAGTAGTGTAATGAATATAATCTTTGGTTACATCACCAAATTTCTATTGCAATTAATAACAATTAACGCTTTTAAATAAAGGGTCGGGAGAGAAGGATGTTTTTCATATGAGCTATATCACATGTACCATTTGTCATCTCTGGTTAGATCCTGTATGATTTGCATGCCATCTCTTTTTTTCCTTAAGCTAAAGCATTAAGAAGAGATTAGTCCTTTTATGAGGAGCATAGGGGAGAAGATTGGATGTTCTTAATAGCTTGTCAAAAAGAGACAATGAAAGACAGAGGTTTAATATGGTATTTGTATCCTTACATACATCTGGAGGCAGGAGAGGAGGTTTGCAGAGGATTTTGTTGTAGTTGTCTGGCAAAGAGAGAGCAGCTCTGTAACTTGCAGAGTCTATGGAGCAAGAGTGAACACTGGCAGATCTCAGTCGAGTGCAGCATAAAACATCTTTTCATCTGTTATGTTGAGCCATTTGAGAAAACTTGTGTAAAATCAGGGATACCATTGAGAGATCAGGAGGTGATGAGAGGTAAATGATGCAGGGGTTGGTTAATTTTTTGTGTATATGGCATGAAGATGATATACCCCAGTGATGGTGGGATGGCCCTTCCTGTAGCGCTTCGGTCGAGTGTCCCTTTTCTCTGATTGCTGTCTTGCCTGTCACTGGTCCCTTCCTGCTCTGCAGGTGGAATTATATTCCTTACACTTGTATGAGGAGTACATGCCCAAGTGAATGTGTAAATGAGAGCATTTTTTTACGTTTTAAATCCCTCAAAACTTGACATAGAATAAAGTCCTATAATTGCATCGTCCCACAGTTCCCCCAGAGGTTTATAGTCTAACCCAGGAGTTGCCTGCCATTCCATTTGTCTGAAATATTAAAAGCTGTGAGGAAAAGCATAGATGTGTGGCTCTGCTGGAGTGATCAGCAGAGAAACAGTTAATAACGTTGACATATAAATTGCCTTCATGTTAAGTGTCAGTTCTCACCACAGAGCTGAAGAAGAGCTATTGTTTCAGCCAGTCTGTTTGCAGATTCATGACAATACTCTCCAGTTACTTACATAAGGGTCAAGGTTGGAAAAATAGCTTTACAACTCCATGGACAGCAACCATAAAGGAATTGTGTCAACTGGCACTCCTGCCTGCATGTTTTCTCTTTATGCTGTGTGAACTATTGGTGATCTATGAAGTGATCACTGACAGTGCATTAGAAACAGTATTTTCACAGAAGAATGTTCTTCTTTCTTTTTATTCTTCCTTATTCTGCAGCCTAAAATAGTCAAGTTTCAGAGAATTAATGAAGCCACTAGAAGAGTTCAGAAACAAAATTTAATGCCAGTTTTAGTAGCCTCAAACATGGTTTTATCTGAATTTTCCAGTCACAGAAGGCTGCAGTAAAAAAATAGTCTTGCAGAAAGGGGACACAGTGAAATGTAACACAGAATTTAATTAAAAATACTCCTACTGGTGTTTAAATATTTCTTTAGTATCAAAAAAAGTAAAGTATACTGTGTAAAAGCTTTGTAATCACATGGTTTGTGTACTGGATTTATAATTTTTAGAATATTAAGGTAGACTTTTTTCTCTTATCAGTATATTAACCATTAAAATCATAGAATTAAAAAATAAAGATTGTTAACTATGCTTTTTTTTTTTTTTTTTTTTTTTCCATGAAAGCCTCAGGAAAACAGGGAGGAGGATGTTGTTAGTTATATCCAAGTGGGAGTAAGATTCAAGAGCTCTAACCACTGATGCTACTGGAATGTCTGGCCTGCAGGGATTTCTTCTCCTCTAAGACATTCCTTCTCTTCATGGGATACAAAACTTGCCATCTGAGTTAAAAACAAATTAACTTACACTGTCAGTGAAAACACTTTAATGGTAAAGTTTTAAGCCTAAAAACCACTTAAAGTCCCTATCAGTAAGTTCTATGTTGATAATTGCTTAACTAGCAAAATGTACTTTTTAAGAATATGACTTCTGGCTCAACTGCAGTATTGAAGGCACTTTCATTACAACATTAACATGACTTCATCTTTAATTAGCACTTCAAGCTTGGTTACTGATTTGAAATACAGATTAGGAAATATTTAATTTCTCTGACAACTTCATAGTAATCTTTCATATGCTTTAGGCAAATAACAATAAACAGGCAAACACAAATTCTGTTTATTTCAAACTACTCGTGATCTGCATACTCATGTTAAGAAAATGTGTCAAGCCAAGTTTGGTGGGCACATGATGCCAGTCTGGGCTCAGATCTTTTTACTCTGTTACTTTGTTCCAGTCCTTGCAGTAACATTTAAATTTTTCAAAAGCTGAAATGGACAAAACCAGATAACTCTGAGCATCAAGGGTACTTTTCTGAGGGATGAATTTATGACATAGGCATTAATAATATAAATCTCCCCAAGTGCCTGACAAATGTATCTCATCTGTGAGGGAAAGGACTACTCCTGGTGACGGGAGGACAGGTCTCCATGCCAAGTTATTACGAGGTCTCTTAGATCATACTTCCACCAACGCGCCAGTTTCTGAAATGTGAAGCTCTGTCTGGAACTAAAATCAAATCAGAAGCCTATTTTGTGTAATTACCATGTGGTAATTCCCTATGAGTACACTTCCATGTGCAAGCAGAGATGTAAAGGTAAAGGATAGAACCTACATAAGTTTAGACAGGATTTACGGCGTCATTGATTCCCAGACGTGTTTTGTTCTTAACTGCTCTTTGTTTCCAAATTATTTCAAAGAGAATCAAAAACCAGTCTCAGTTTTCTTCCTTGGTTCTCTTCTGAGCATGTGGCTCCTGATTTTGTAAGACAGTACACATTTGTATGTGCAGTCACACCTGTCTGCATGTAAGAGCAGTGCTGTGGAGTGTAATGCATCCAGGTAATTTGGAAAACTCAATTTCCTTGGACACAGGTATGGTTTCCAAATGTTGGCCCAGTAACTGTAACAGTTGTACACATATTTTATGAGATTTAGATATTTTTATTGAAAGTTTTCCTTTAAAGCACAGTGCAGCGTGGGTTTTTTTGCAATTGAAAAGTGTCTACTCTAACAGACTGAAATAATCTGCTGATCACAACACATAAGAAGTTTGGGACTAAATCAGAACCTGCATCAGCACAATTGAAGAAAAGTCACAATAGTGAATAGTGGCCTGTGTCACACAGCACTTTTCCTGGTTTGTTGTATAGAATAAGGAAATACAGAATATAGAAACCATTTTATATTACAGCTTGCAAATATGCATCACACAAAGAAATTCAAAGTAATATAAGATTGTCTTCTACCTTTCTCTGGCATGAATGGCAGAGCCAAAAAATAAATGGGTGTCTGGACATGTAGATGTGATGAGTAACCATCCTGTCAGTACCTTGGAGATAACTCACTGGTAGCTCTATTTATCATGGCTGTAAGCATTGTCTTAAAACCACCCAGCAAAAAGCTTCTTTTGATTTCAGGGGCACAACAGAGTAATTTGAGACCAGTGCACACAAATATATCCATAACTGTTGCTGATTCAGGTTTTGCTAGAGAAATAAAACCTGACACTCCTCTATCTTTCCCCCAGAAAGCTGTTACCCATATAGGTTTGGGCTTCTGGCTTCTCCCACTTACCAGTGCATGGCATGGAAGTGAAAAAACTCAGCTTGTGTCGGATATGCATTGCCAGTGGGCATGGAGGCTCTCCCTTCTGCTGCTGGATCACACAAGCCTGAAGCAGGTAACAGCTCACACTTCCCATCTCACTGCAGCTTCCCTCTGGCTCCCTCCATCTGGCACAGGGAGTGCAGGAGCCAGGGAAAAGCTGTGGCACTATGCAGGGAGCTGAAGTGCCAGCACCACAAAACAGAAGTGGAGACAGAAGCTTAAGCCTCCTTAACTACCTCCTGTTTTCCCTGGTTTTGGCCAGTAGCATCTCTCTATTTGGGCTCCCTAATCATCGGTCTTGTGAGCAATCTTGAAGCTTTGTGCGTGTTCTGCAAAATAGTCTGGCAAACAGGCAAAAGAAAATTGAGCAAAGTCATTTATGTGCCATCTCAAAAAAAAAAAAAAAAGTCAAGCCTATAATGTGTACATACAAAGATTCTAATTTATTATATAATATTTTTTCATTTACAATAATGTTTTAGATGAAAATATATACCTGATATAAATTAATGCAATTTTTTTTAGCCCAGTGGCATCATTTATTAACACTTTAGATGTGACTTTTTCCTCTTGCAATATCCCTTTAGCAAAAAATAAGACTTTTGAGTTGGATTTGTCAAGGTCAGCAGTGCATTCTGTGAAGTTTAAAATACACTGCTAAAGTGAGTACATCCTTGTATTATCAGTTAGGCCTACTTGGATTTTTAGGAATGTAATGGCTCCAGCTGCAGATGCATTTTTGCTATCTGTGCATGTTAAAAACAAAAGAGGTGCATTTTTTATGCTTAGCTGCATGCACATTTTTGAAAATATAGAAACTAGGGGTTCTGTGAAACACCGTGGAAAATGTATATCAAATGCAGAAAAACAAAACAATTATTGTTAAATATATCTAAATTCAGTAATTTTTTTGTCTATTTTTTTTATTTGATAATAATGAGGAAGACTGATGGCTGAGTATGAACAGATACACTTCCAAATGTGGGGAAAAAAATCCAACTATGGCAAAATGAGTTCAATTCAAGTTTATTCTTAGATGCTTAAGTTAACACATGAATTCAACCTCGGTACATTAATTTGTGATACTTAAAAACAGTTAGTGTGTTTTGTTTTATTTGCTGTTTGGCTGAGCAGATGGTAATGGTTTTGACACAATTCAGTTTTTTATTTTTCTTCTTTTCTTTTCTTGAAAAAGACAAGGCTCTTTTTCCCACTTTGTCACAGCTGGTTACCAATCAATCTCAATTCACAGTACAGTGATGATAGCACATGTTGTTCAGGGGCCAAATCTGATTGGGTTGCATTTTCAGCAGTGTTTCATATCAAAAAAAAATTGTGTCTGTATGGCAGTGACTGTCAGCACACTATTGTACAACTGTCATTAATCAGAACTAGCAACAATGAATGCATTCATATGTGCCAGAGACTGCCAGATTTCACTCAAAATCACCCAATTCCTATTAGAATTTCCTCACCAGCAGTGTTTTCTCATATGCCTCTTGTTTCTCTCTTTCTTTTTTCCTTGCCAGTCCCCTGCCAGCCCCTTCCTCTTCGCTTAATTAAAGGCAGGCCTGCTCTATTACTTGTAGAACAGAAATTATGTAACGTGGTGCCCAAAAGTGGCTAGTTTATATCTGGCACAGACTGACTGGCTGTTTAAAAGACCTCTTCCAGCTCAGTCTGATGGCTGAAGTCTAAGCTGCACCAAAAGGTTAAGCACCTCCAAATGTTTAACAAAGTGAAGTTCTTAAAATCAATTAGATGTCCATAAACATGTGAAACTGATGTCTGACGCCCTGTGGTTTTATCTCAGTGCTGCATTAATTGGGTAGGATAAGCAATATTTGGGCAGTATGTCACAAGTTGTTTCTTGACTACACATATTTTGAAGACATAGCCTTCTTCATGTACTGGCAACGTTAAGGAGCAATTTAACCACTGCACCCTGGTTTTCTGCCATTCTGTCATCAATTCAGGAGCCTGGTAAACACTCTCTGTGATTGGTATTAGCAGAGAGGACCCTGCTTCTTATTCAGAAGCACTAATCCAGATGAGAGTGAATCCAGATGAACTTCCACAGAAAATGAGGTGAAAACATCTTGCCATGGGGATTTGAGGCTCTAGGACAGAGAGGAGACAAGGCACTGTTCAAGGCTGAGAGCAGGTGGATACTTGAGAAATTTAAAAGATGTTCAGTCTTCATTCCTTGTTATTTTGTTTGTGTTGCTGTGGGTCAGGCTAAAAGCCAGTTTTCCTCCTTTCTTCTTCCTGCCTGCTTCATCTGCCAAAGCCCTTCACTGAACTGTGGTGACTTCTGGGGACAGTGGGTGTGGAACAGATGACTGACGGGCAGCATATCAGTACTGCAGGACAGCAGATGGTTCTAGTGCCCCACGGGTCCATCCATGTATGAATCTAATTGCTAGATGGCACGTTCTCTCAGGGTGCTCCAAAAGTATTGCCTGTTGGAGAAGCAGACTGGGAGAGATGAACCTGTCCTTGAAGTAATTGTTAACTGGACCATGACAGCGACGTGTCTACGCCACCCTCCGTTTGGTGACCCAAGCGGGAGCTGATGGCTGTGCCCACCACCCTGCGTCCTGGCATGCCATGCAGCTGGCTCCTCCACCCAGCAGCCTTGGCACAATGTGCATGATTGGCAGGTGCAGGGATAAAGGCTGCTGGAGCCTCGGAGGCAGCTGGCTGGCATGCCGGCACCAGCACATCCGTGACAGGAAGCAGAGTGAGTCAGCTGCAGCCCACAGCAAGCTGGAGCTCCCTGTCCCAGCCTGCCTGCATCCCTGTTCAGGCAGCCTCTCTCAGATAGAGCCCTGCTGCCTGGCTGTTTTGTTCTGCCCAGCATAAAGTGAAACAGTGATGTTATCTGTTGTACAAAGAGAAAAAATCAATTACATAGATGGCTAATTGTTGCCCAGCTTTATAGCCCTGATTCCGATATCCAATTCATGTTTATGTGACAACTGATCTTAGTTTTCTCATCGTACAGGAGCTGAATACAAATTTATATTTTCAGCCTCCTAGAGCTGGCCTCTTGTCAAGAAAATAAGCATTTGCTCTTGTCTCTGCAATCACCAAAGACAAATCCTTGTGGGATAATGTCATATTCTAGAGATTTTTAAGGGGGCCAATTTGCCTTTTCTGTCTTATGAAAACAGTGATTTTTATTTACCGTTGACTAATGCAGCACAGCATGCAAAATGACATAATTTGTGAGCAGTCTAGAAAAAATGTTCTTTAGTGGCTGTTGAATGTAGTTGTAATAGATGTGTAGTTCTCCAGAAAGTGCATATTAAGTTCTCTAATATCATAACTACCTGCCCCCTCACCACTACCAATGGCACTATGCTGGCAAAAAAGTTATCCCTACAAGTTTCTGAAGTTTGCAATGTCATCGACTTACTCTTCCCCTTGGCATATCTCTTATTAATCAGTTTAATCTGAGGTACTGCATATACATACAATTAAGTGTAACTCCTAAGGAAATGGGTATTATATGTGCTTATGTTAACTCTGGCAGAATGGTTAGCCTCAAATTTGTCTTTATTAAATTATTTCTTGCTAATTGATAAAATGGACCTACTGAATATAGAAAGAAGTTGTATTGTGGTGAGTGTGAAAAGATGTCTTGACTTCTTTTTGTTCTTGGAAGTGCTAGGAATGCTGTAATTGATGTTGTGAGCTTTAGTTAGACCTAACAGAAATTTAAATGTTTCACCATATGGGATCTTTGAGTTAAGATGCTTTGAAGTCTGCTAGAACACAGCACTCTCTCTCCAAACCTATACCAAAGGAACCAATAGCAATGTTCATTGTGTACACAAAAAAAGTTAAGTTTCATGTTCCCAAAGGATCTAAAAATGCTCATAGAGCTTGACAACATTCCTCTGATTTGTTGCATTGCATTCTTATTCATCCAAACATTTAAGGGTGCTCTCCCATATGATTTTAATGTGTTTCCTGTGCAAGTCTATAAGGCCTTTAATGCATGACAAAAAGAAAGTAAATGAGTCCTTCTAAAATTATGTCATGACTGTGTATACAGTGAGAAATAGTTTTGACACCTCCTGAAGTCTTGATCTGTCTTTAGTTTTGTGTTCCTGTTTCACTGATATGTGTGAATCTGAGGCCAAGTCTAGATTCAAGGTGACTTAATGTATGACATCGAGAAGAAATGTTGTTGAAAATAATTTAACAAATTTATATTGAAAGGGTAAACTATTTATGCTGATAACCAGGATTTGGGAACAAAACACATTTTCTACAACATGAAATATCCTGTTGACTTTAATGAGCTTTGGATCAGAGCCTAAAATACTTTGTTAGGCATGACTTCTGCAGGATAATAACAATTTAACTGAAAATATTTTTCTGGGTATAATCAATCTAAATGCATTGAGAATAAAAGTTCACTGCATGTTGGAGTACATAGTATTAAGTTTTATACATTCTCATAGTTTTAGAATTATTTCAGCAGTAAAAACAAAGAAATGGACAAAGCACAATTGAATTGTTTCTAATTTCTTTTAAGAAAGAGAAAATGTCATTGTCCACCCTTATTGAATCGTTTTGTTGTATTTCTGTGAAACTGATAAATCTGCTTTAATGTGCCTCTTCAATAAATGTCACCTTCCAGAGCCTGAATATATTTTTTATTGTTTGCAATTGGGTAGTGTGAGATCCTACCAACACGCTCACCATTCCCTAAGGGATTGCAGCTGCAGGGGAAAACTGTATATAAAAGGAAATTTCAAAATCAGCAAAAGGTAAAAACGTGTAGCTCACATAGTTAAAGGCATGATAAACCTGAGCTGTCATGTATTGATAACTGATGTCTGATACCTTAATTTTATCTTATTGCTCTAGATCAAGGACAAAGTGAATTATATTATTAATAAAGCCCTAATACTGAACATAGCAATACTAATTTTATGTAAAGTTTCTAACTAATGCAGAGCGCAATAAAAGTGTCATGAAGATTAATGCTTTGTGGAATTATCTAATGCTGGATAATACTTTATCTTCCAAACTTGGCTCCCAAGATAGATTTAGACTGGCATTTTCCAGGTGATAGTTTTTGTCCATTTCTGTTGCCCACAAAAAGAGTTCTCATTCTTTTGCTGTGACACAGGTATGACATCAAAGACGACTACACCCTGCGCATTAAGAAAGCCATGAGCACAGATGAGGGAACCTACACCTGCATCGCTGAGAATCGGGTTGGAAAAGTGGAAGCCTCTGCCACGCTCACCGTGCGAGGTGAGTGCTCCCCCAGGGGCAGGGCCTGTGTCCTACACGGATAATTGCTTTTGTGAGATGGGCCACAGCCTTCCCTGCTGTTGTTTGGCTTCCACACACGCCTTGCCATGGTGGCTGCCACACTGATCCACAGCGCAGGTGAAATCCTGGTCCTGGTGATACCTCATGCAAAATTTTAATTGATTTCAGTGGGATAAGACCCCCAGTGGTTAAAGTCCTGTCCCAATGTGTTTTTATTGAAGAGCAGATGCATATATGCATAAGCAAGCACTACATAACTGTGGGCATAGACGTTAATATGTGAGCCACCAGTCCAGGCTATTAGTCACGTTTCTTTCTCTAAGAAGTATAAAGAGTAACTATATTTATTAATGACAAACATAATACAGATAATATTATTATGGGATTAGCTCTGCCATAATGAAGCTCTCTACCGCTACCCTATACCCAAAAAATAAGCCATAGCCAAAGGAAAGAGAAAATCCTAATTAAATTTTTTAAGTGCTGCAAGGAAAAATCTAATTATTCTCTCCTAAAAAATTTGTGGTCTCTAGTATGCACTCACTGTTATGTGCTGCTCTTTGATTTGGTAAGGAGGTTTTAAGGCTGGTGGAATAATGAGTTGCCAAAATATCTTCGTGTCAGTAGATACAGACATTCTAAAGATTATAGGGAGAGAAAAAGTTTGTAAGCTAATATTTCTATCTGAGTAAATAGAATATAATAGTTATTACTTCATTCCAAAAGATAAGCAGCAATTTGGCACAATGGATACCATGCAGACACTATTTCACAGTTTAGTGGTGCATGCTGGCGGTTTTCAGTAGAGCTGTGAAAGGTTAATAAAAACATTTTTAGCTTTATCTGTCCTCCTCTTTTCATACACATTAAATCAAATGTTCAAAGTCTCAATGGATTGCTTTATTAGAACTGGGGTCAACTGACCCAAGAGGCCAGCTTCCATTTCCATCCATTTAATGCATGGACACAGTTCAGTTTAATTTGCTGAATTCAAAGGGAAAAAAAAAAGCCACTGAGTGGCTTTGTAGGGAGGGGGAGATGAGATGTTAGCATGTAACAAAGAAAAGAGAGTGATGTGATAATCTGTTGAAATATTACCTCAGTGTTCACTTTAGACTGTGACAATATGGCTCTTCCCATTTTAAGTTGAAGAAATAGGTGTGTAAGAGATTGTTCTTCCCTTTTGTAATATGGGAAAATCAGTCACCACAGCCAACTCCCAGAAACAGTCTCACTCTGTACCTTTGTCTCAGGCAGGATCACAGAGTCCAGTAATTCTGGTCACCAATTCCCTGGCCTTTAAACACTCCTAGAACTGTGTCCACTGTGTATATGACTGGAGCAAGACTTTCAGATTTGCTACCCTGACTTGTAACATAAACAACAGCTAGAACCCAGCAAAAAAATCCTTTGTAATCACCGAAGCTTGAACCCAATGAAATTAAAGGGAGAAAAAGTCAAGGAAATGTGTAATTTAATTGATTTTTCCCCCAGTAAAAGCATGTTTTCATTATCTTGCGTATTTTTCCCCCTGGGTTTGTCATTTACAGTCAAATACATAATGTTTATTCAATACAGAGGAAGCCATGGTATTAGAAACATACAACATGTTCAGGATATGATAGAAAATGAGAAAAAAATGAGAAAAAAGCAAGAAACTCATTGGAGAAAACTATTAATCCAAATTTTGTGAAAACAAAGGATGGAGAAATCTCCCTTTGACTTTAAAGGGATGATGAACAATAGACTTCTTAATTAAAGAAAGCCTTAATTCTGAATTCTTAATTAACAGTGTTGTCTGACACTGGTTTTACCATGTCATGTAAAGGAGCAAAACCACTTAGCATTTCAAAATTTACCTTGAGAGTGTCTTGGACCTTGCAGGTGTCATGTAGTTCTATCTGCACACCTGACAACAACCACATAATCCTTAGCTCCCTCATTCACATCTCCGTCTTCTTAAACCGGAGGATGGGGATGCAGTCAGGAAAATTGCATTACACTGTCACAAACAGCAGCAGAATCTGACTTCTGTGACCCAGACTCCATGTTCTCTCTTGGAAAGATGCATATCACTCTGATACCTCATCTTTCTGCAGGAGAAGGAGTGTGTCCATAATACTGGAAGCCAAAAAGTGTTCCAACAGATGATGGGTGAGAACAGAAACTAGACTAGACACAGTTAAATAAAATGGGGACAGAGCCATGGGAAGGTTGAGAGCCAAAAAGGCCCTTGCAAATTCTGTTACCTCTGAATTTGCATGTCTTACATTTGAGCTTAGCCTCTACATAAGCACACAGAGCTGGTAATCTTCTTAAAAATAAGAAAAAGAAAAAAAATGAATCGTGCCGTTGCTCAGAAATGTGTAATTATTGCTGCTGATAAAATAAGGGAAGCTTTGCCTACACAGATCCAACCTGGAGTCAATTTTATGTCCAAATTTTCAGCTCTTCTGAAAGAGATGTCTATATTTTATTAGCAGAGGGACTGACAGCTCTCTTCCCCAGCACAAGTATAATGAAGGGCTGTTGCTATAACCAAGAAATCACTTGTTGCAACGGCAACTTTCAATCTCTATATCAGCCTGAAACAGTATTAACCTGTCAATCATTTAACAGCAATTTTTTAGGAAGTAGAAGTTACCTAAGAAGTAATTTGGGAGGTTCTGGATTGAAGTCCCTGTGGCCATTTCAGTCCATTTGTTATATTTTCATCAGCACTGTCAGTGATGAAAAACCACTGTGCTGTAAGCTCTCATGCCCATTATTGAATGAGAAAAACTGTCCTGGGCTTTCTGTAGCCCTTACTGTTATACTGATTGGTCATGCTTAAAATTCAGTTGGTATTTGACTCAGAAAGCAAATGCCTTGCGTGACATTAGGCAGTGTGAGGCTTAAATTGATGTGTTCATTGGGATCTAAAAGTTTGTGCTAATGCAATGCAATTTTTCTTTTATCAGGCATTAACGATGATACTTGATGATGGCATGCGAAGATAATAAAAATTTTTCTCAGAGAATGGTTTCAGTCAGCTTGTTCAGATGCTGTGCTCAAGCAAATGGGATGATAGTGGCACGTGACTAAACAATAACAGCAGTGAACATTTGCCTTAGGCTGCCATTTGAGGGGTTAGCAATCATGGTAGTATCCATAGTGGAAAGTAACATTACACGTCATGCATTCTGACAGATATTCTTTTCTTTTTTTAATTTCCTTTTTATGTTCTCACTACACCATTGTAATGTCAACAGCTCGCCCCGTTGGTAAGTAACCATCCTTCTATCCATTTTAGCATGGCTTCATGCAATGCTTCATCTTTCATTTGCAGCAGCATTTCACTGGCTGGAATAAGCAGCCAGCGCTTAATAGCTGTAACTGTCTAACACCAGGCAAGCGGTTTTGTCTGACAAAGTGCTATTTCCAAACGTTGTATTTCCTACTGTGTCATGTACGAGCACATTCGCCAAATCACCACCAAGTGCTGATCAGTGAAATGGGGTGGGTGTGCCGATACCGAGCCAAAATCACTCATTTAGATGTTTTTATTGGTCTGGTTTTGGGCCTGGTGTAAAAGCCACTGAAATCAACAGAAAGGATTGTGTTGACATTGGTGAGCTCCTCCCAGGCCCTAAACAATCAGCTCATCCTGCTTTTCCTGCACAGCAGTAAAAGCACAGGCTTTGCATGTCCCGTCTTTCTTGTTCGCTCAAAGAGTTCTGAAATGAAGAAGCCCTGAAATTGAAGAGGGGATGGAGTTGATTTCTGTGCTTGCTGAGGAAGTTCATCGCTGATTTCTGCCCTTGGGTCATCTTGGAGTGCAGTTTGGAGTGCACTGTATAGGATGCAGACTGTTTTGAACAACCTCTAGGTTTTTAATTCTCACACTGAAAATGTTACTATTTCCTGTGCCTTTGAAATTCCATAAATGCATAAAAATCTTACTGAGGATAATGGAAAATTTACAAGTGTCAGCAGCTGAAATCCACTTCCGCTGTTCAGAAGTATCCCGAATGTACGAGTCAATTTTCTTTCATGAATATTTACTCTGTGCCTACATGGATTTAGTTTAATGAGCTGCATTGCTCCTCTGATATTTGTAGTTTGTATTTAAATGTATCTTTTAGAATAATAATATGGTTACTCTGATTTTTTTTGGATTAGCGTAAAAAGTCAGTACTGGTGTTTATGGAGATTTATGAGGGGTTTGGTCTTAGTCAAAACTTTTGTTAGATACGTGTTTGACTAGAGTTTGTGAGTTTGAATTCATCTCAGCTCTTCGCTGTTCTAAGTTTGGAGGAAGCAAGATTGGAGTAATTTAAAGATAAAATCCAGGTTAGGCCTCTGTCTCCAGAACCAGGGTGATCCCATCTTATTAACTTGCTTGAACTAACATCCATGGAACCAAGCCAGATACCTCCACAGTCATAGCATGGCTTATCCACACCTGGAGAATTCCCTGGACAGAATAGAAATTTACTCTTCTCCATCTGGGATTTTGATAGCAAGCTTTAAACCCCAATCACTACTGTATTATTTTGGCATTAGGCTGGTTCTCAAGTAATTCGTTCCCAGGAGTTGCAGAAGTGTAGAACTGCAGTAAACTCGTGAGAAAATTTTCCTTTGCTTAGAAAATGTGGTGTGAATTTAGTGCGCTCCTTCATTCACTAAGAAATGCCACAAGATTTAAAGTATTCTGCTTGTAGATTTTTATTTTTTTTTTGTCATTTTGCTGACTCTTAAAAGACAGGCAAGGAAAAAAAATCATAAAGAACAGACTGTTTCAAGCTCTGTGAAAACTACATAAAATAAATGATTGGAGATTCACAAGAAAATGATAGGTTTCAGCAGTCTTGATAGTGTCTCATTTCACAGCACTGATTCTTTTTTAAGATTTTTCAGGTGGCTCTCCATTGAGTCATCCCTGATTCCATCTCCAAAGATTATATAGCAGGTCTTGGTCTCAAGTTATTTTATGCCCAGGTATATGATTGTGTGGATGTGCAGTGGTCAATTCCACATATTGCCTGCCTAGGCTATTTTATTTTGTTGAAATTGATCAACTGTGACAGAGAAATTAATTCTTCTACAGATTTTATTCAGGAAACTGAAATTAGAATAGTTGATATTGAAATAATTACTATATGGGCACATGGTCTTTATCAAATTATTTATTTTAGTGATCATCTTTGTGACTTTGTGAAAGGATTGTTGAGTAAATAAGTCTAACCCTGAAGATGTTTGACATAGAACTCCCATACAAGTGTATGTGGGGATTGCTGTGTAAAAGCAGATCAGAGCGAGCCACTTTAATCTAATCCTGTACCTGTGGAAAGACAGTGATAGTTGTACCTGTACTGGCTTTTTTTTGCTTAATTACCTGCAATAAAACTAATTTCTGCAGTTCCTATCTCTATTTCATTCAACTCTAGGCAAAGAAGGTGGCTACCCATCCTGTTTTTATGGAAATTTAAAGTTTGGCAAGACAAACCAAAGTAACTTCCCTCTCCACCATGAAACCCAAATAATCTTCTGTTAAAATTGCTATTTAACAAGAACAGTGAGTCAAATCTTGTAGCATTTTTCTTGTTCAGGAAGTTAACTGGAATGCAGAGCAAAAATACCTCTCCTTACCTAAAGAAAGCTAAAGAAAACACTACTTCATGTAATTAGTTCACAGCTTTCTAAGAGGATGACATTTTAATAGAAGTATATTTGTATATTTATGTATATGTTAAAGTGCAGGGAAGCACTTAAAAGTTTATATTCTTTCATGACACCAGAAAATTGTCTAGGTACTTCTATCTTCCATCACCGTCTCCAATTCAAAGCAGACATGTTTTGTCTTTATTAGGTTTTAAACAAGACTAAACAATTTTTTTTTTCCAGTGAAGAAGAGAGAAATATATTTTTAATACTTCAAATTTGTATTTCTTATTGCAAACAGAATAATTTTCATTTTCTAGTCAGTTTTCTTGTCAGTTTTTTCAAATATTTGTACTCTATTAGATGTGATATTTTTATTTTACTTTCAGCTTAAGTGAAAAATTCAGGAATGGGATTACCAGTGACCATCTTGGCTTCAAGCACTTATTAACAAATGGTTACACTGATATGGGCTATACAGATAAAATGAGGCATGGTGCTGCCCGAGGTGGGTGGCAGCTGGTGAATTTAAAAGCTCTATGCCAGATTACTCATCATGTTTGAATTTGCTGCTAGGAATAAATGTGTTGCCTGTTTCTAAAATAGATTATTTATAACCTTTTGAAAAGATTTCTGACAGGATTTACAACAGATGGGTTTTGGAAACCAGATATTTATCCCTATTTAGACCATTTCTACAGTTATTTCACTCATTAGACAGATTTTCCAGATGAGCAAGTTAGACTTTTCTCATTTTTGCATTCTGCTGTATTTGTTATGGCAATTGGGCAGGAGCATAGCTGCTGAAAGAAGCACAATAGTTTGGAAGAGCCCAAAAGTTTCAGTAACATCAACCCTCTTTTCAAAGGCAATTGCTGTACTGCTTTGAGATGGAGGACTTCAAATGGAAGGTCTATGAAGACCTGTCTCATGTCCCAGTTATGTTTTTTTATCAATACAAAAAGTCATTCAGATGACAGAGTACTGCTCAGTTTGCAAATTAATTTCAGCTAAGTGAAAATACAGTTCTTTACTTGTCAGTTGCTTTGCAGTTAGTCAGGTTTAATTAGTTTTTTGTCATGTGCTGTGGCTCATTTTCCCAAAAAGAAGAGACTTGCAGCAAATACCTGGATACTTTTGCCACCAGGATAGAAGTGAAGGATTTTAACTTAGTTAAGGAACTAAAGGGAGACCAGGTACAAAAACTGAACTTGCCCATCATGATGGTGAAGAGACAGACAGCTAAGACACCTGCCATGAATTTTCCAAATTTCCTTTCAATTAAAGGCAGTCTATTGGCATTTAAGTGCAATATGACTGCATGATGCATTTCAATCTGCACTGGGAAGTTTCCATGACATAAATCAGCCTGGCATGACTTAATGGTCTGTTAAGAGTGGTGCAGCATGAAAAACAACAGAAAGGGCTGTATTTTATAAAAAGTTGTATTAGATTTTGTGACATTACTCAGATGGTTCAGATTGGTAAGTGAGAAAGAATTCTCCTTCTTCATTCTGACTCTAGCAGGGAAAGTCTATATACAATGAATACTTTTATTTTTATTACGTTCATGAACACATCACCTTCACTTGAGACACTGAGGATTTATAAAGTGTCAGTAATGTGGATTGGTGTGTGATGGGAGAGATGAGATCATGCTTGGTGCTACAATGCCATCTTTCAGTTGCACTAATCTCAGCTTTATATCAAAATGTGCCATCTTCCCTGTGTGGTACCACTTACAGAAATTTTCAGGAGAGGTTAAGGACAACAGTGGACATTGGGCTTTTTGGACTCATTAAATGAAAGAGTAAGGCACCATTACCTTTTTAAAAGTCAGAAATTTTCAGATTTAAAGATAAAAGGTTGCTATAGAATGAAAGTCAGATTGCTTTGTATACCAGTAAGAGATTAAAATATGGAGATGACTTGTTAGAATTTCTTGTAGCCTATAAATGCCACCCTAAAAATCTTGAAGTCCTCGGCATACCTGCTTTGCCTTAAATTCAAGTAAAAAGGAAGTAAAGAAAGTGATCAATAGTCCCATTATTTTATTTGTTTTTTTAATTGCTGAGCTCAAGCTTGGGGAAGTTTTAAGAAGTTTAATGCATAACTTTTATTTTTTAACTTTCAAAGTTTCTCAAAGAATGCTCAAATCAGTGGGAATTGTTTTCCTATTTCATTGGCTTCTGAATTCCAAGTTTATTCATAAGTCTTTGAAGTTTAGTGTATACAAAAGGTCTGTTGATGTGTTGCTCTCCCCAAGCTTTTCCCTTCCTTTCAGTAAAAGGAGTAATTGGTTACCTTTCCTTTGAGAGGAATGTGGAAATCAATACATGAATCTTCATTTTCTTTGCTCTATTGCTGCCAGCCAATTTACAGCTGGGATGTGATCTCAGTGTTACTCCACAGCAGAACTACTGTGTGCCCTACTCCTAGAATGTTAACACTGTCACTCAGAATAAATAGCAATTTTTCTTCCTCTCTCCTTTTTCTCTCTTCGTGTATCAGTGTCCCAAATTGAGCAGAGTGTCTTCTCTCACCCTTATTTATTCTCAAGGGTAAACAAACCAGGAATTTGTCACCTTTCTCACTGTAGCTTATGTGCCTATGCAGGCTCTTTGCCCCTCTCATCATCTCCTTAGCTCTTCTCTGCAGCACGTGAATTCATGTCTTTTTGTAGGAGGTAACCAGATTGCAGTTATTATTTTGATTAAATCCTACTATCAGCAAGGGCTTTTATTTTTTAAGCATATTGCCAGCTAACTATCCTGATGTCCCCCCTGAAAAAAGGAATCAAGGCATATTAAATTTATTTTTGTTAATTTTATTTTTTTCTGACTGTTGAACTCACAGGAGGTAAGAGTGGCACAAGCCATCTCCTAAGGGTACAGTTTACATAAGGAACCAGGCTAAAGTGTTAAGATTTTAGGAGAGCACATCTTTTCTATGTGATCTGAGCAAAAGTATACCCTGAATCTCAGGAACTTGGGGAAAAAACAAAAAATTGCAAGGTATTGTCTAAAGCAGAGAAAGTCCTGAATAATGGAAGTTATTGGGTAGACAGAATCAGTGCTCCTTTTCTTTATATACATCAAAACTAAATTAAGAACTTTCTAGATGCAATAGCATCTGTAAAGTTTGTGGGCTGCTTAAAAGAGAAGAATATTACCCGTATTATATAATACAAATAGTATATATCTACTATATAAATATATATATAAAAATACTATTATATAGTATTATAATACAAGATATTATAAAATAGAGATATATGACTAAGTGAGAAAAGGCTACAGTCACTGGGATGAAATTAAGACTGATATTTAAACTAAATATTTAAATGTACTATAAAACAAAGAGGAAGAGGGGCCCAGCAAAAATGCTGCTGTTGAAGTCAGAGCACTGGAAAATGGGATGGAGGAATGGAAAGTAGATGTTTTTGGCTATGTAGGAGGGAGACTTGCATTTTTTTTTTTTAATAATTATTCTCAGTGTATTTTTTAATTTACATTAGTCCTGGGAATGAAGAATGAAGAACAAATCTTTTTTTCCACTGTGCAGATTTATCCAACTTCATTCTTTTGGGTCATCCAGGGATAAAAGAGAGATTCTGTGTGTCAAAATATATAGGGCAGTTAGCAGTTCTTATTTATTGATTCTCTAGACTTCTTTCACCTCTTGCAAAGTAGTAAAAAATGCTTATGCTTCCATGCTTTAAGAGATTATCTGCTTCAGTGTGTCAGAGCAACTGAAGGATAAAAATGTTGTTATATGTGAAATTCAGAGACTGAATTTAAATCAAAAATTAGAACAATTAGTATGAAAGAAGGTTTAGCATTCTCAAATGATCAAAGTGTGCTCTTTTCACAATGTTGTGTTTATACATGGTTCATCTGAAAACAGGAACAAACCAAACCAAAACAAAAGAAGTTCCTCACTTTCCATGACACAAGAGCAGTGTGAAGGACGTTTACAGGAGAACTGGCCCTGGTAATAATACTTCCTGCCCTCTACCTCTTGTTCTGATTCTTCTCCCTCAGAAGGAGAGTGTTTCCTCTCCTTCTTCCTCAGAAGGAGAGTGTTTCCTCTCCTTCAATCTGCCAACAGTTCTGCCCACTTGTGCCATGTTCTTCTGCTTTTGTGTATTTGGCCTGTAGTTGCAGGATGTGTGAGGACTAATTTTGAAGCAGTGTCAGTGTTAAAGGTGATATTCAAGCTATGGATTATCTGTGCTTCCCTAGGCCATGGGAAGCTGCTTTCCAGAAGACTCCAAACCAAGGACCTGCTTTGCCACCTCCACACATGTGATTTTAAAATAGTATCATGTGTCTAGTCGAGGGCTCCATGAAACACTTATCCCCACAACCCACCCATTCTTCATTTTAGTGGCAGAATTATTCACCTGAAGAAGAAATCATGAAACAGAGAACATTATAAATAGACATCAAGAGGACATCGTTAAAACAAACCAAAACAAAAAAACATTCACAAAATGAGATTTATGCATTTGTTTCAAAGGCTCATACCGTCTAGGGAATGGCAGAATAAGAGAGGAAACTCATTTTCCAGGTAACTCGGTTGTAACTCAATTGCTAAAAAGTTACTGCCTTCCCTGTGTGTAAGCACACCTAATCATTGGTGCATACCATAAGATTGAGATGTCTTTTCTCTTTAAAGAGAATTATTATCCGTAGCTTCCATTAGTTTATCCTTGATAAGAAAGATCTGATTTAGTAATAGGCCTAAGCCGTCATCCTCTCCATCTTCTGTAATGGCTCCTGTGTCAGAGGCTACACCCTTGATTTATCATTAGTCACAGCTAATAATCCACTAATAACTTTGTGTCCTAACAACCACACATCACTTGCAGTCCCTGGTAAGAAGATCTGAACTTTTGAGGGAAGAACTGCTGAATCAGCCCATGTTTCTGGAATTTGAGGCCGCACCTACTTTGTTTTTTCTCTACTCCATCAGCAATAGTAGCCTTGCAAAAGATCTTTCAAAATTTCTAGACTTTTGTATCTGCAGTTCTTGACAGCTAATGCTAAACATTGTTACAAGGTGTATAAATAGGATCTTACAGTGTTATTTTGTATTTGTATCACAAAATCATCTAAAATTCCAATGTCTGCCAGACAAATTTAACCAATGACACAGAAAGGTAGAGGTTGTTTTTTTTTTTCCCCTTTCAAGAGTTCCTGTACTGCCTGCAATTATCATCTAAGCTGGTATCAGGAACCAGCAAAGCAATCCTACAGATAGCTGGTTCTATTCCATAGGTGGTGTCAAGGGTTACCTCCCTTTTGAAAATACATATTATTTTACATGGAGCTCTGCGGGCTTTTCCTGTCCTCTCTGTAAATGTCTTACAGGCAAGTCTTGATTTGTACTTGGAAGAGTGGAATTGAGTTTGATCTCTTAAAATATCCACGTGTATCAAAGGCAGCTGAGGGTGCCACATGAATATTGTCACTGCAGTAAGGATTTGAGAGGAGCACTGAGATACCTTGAAAGAGGAGAAAGTCTTTGCAAAAGAAGATCTGGCGGGTATTCCAAAGTCCAAAAAGCAGTTTGGGGAAGGCAACATTATCTTGTCCCCCAGCTGACTCTCTTAGCTCCAGATGCAGCAACTGAGTATTGTACCACTTGTAACCTTGATTGATCAAATGAAATTAATTGATTTCTGCAGATGTACAATACTGAAAAAGACTGTAGGTGGAAATCTTAGGTTTGCCTGTTGTCTCTTCCCTGCTGGAAAAAGAACTGAGTATTACAGAATCTTGCAACTTTACCAGCCAGTGTGTTTCTCCTTGTTCCTCAGAGCCTTTTCCCCCACCATTATCTGAATTTTTCTTAGAATATTTACAATTAGAATCTTTCCCCTTGCCCCATTTGAACCAGTCATAGAAATATATTGATGGATAATAAACAATTCCAGTTTAAAATGAAGCCCTCGTCTTTATCATTTTAGCTTGCCTAAATAATCTCCATGATGGATTTCATGTGCAGTTCACTATCAACTGAAATTAGTTGTAATTAAAGGTTGTCAAATCTGCAATTTAAGCCCTTGAAATTTGTTGCTGTCACTCATTTCCTGTAATACTTTTTTTTTTTTTTTTTTTTTTAAATGGATTTTATCCAAAGTCCATATAAGCCAATAGGAGAATTTCTACCAGCTTTAGTGAGGTTTGAATAAATTCTCATATTCCCTGGTAGAATCATAGAATCATTTCAGTTTGAAAAGACATTTACGATCTTTTAAATACTTCCATGGATAGTGATTCCACCACCTCCCTGGACAGCCTGCTCCAGTGCTTAACAGTCTTTTTTTGGTGAAAGAATTTTTCCTAAAACTCAATCTAAATCTCCTCTAGCACGACTGGAGATCACTTCCTCTAGACTTACCATTTGTTACCTGGGAGAAGAGACTGATCTTCACCTGGCTGCACCCTTCTGTCAGGGAGATGTAGAGAACAGTAAGAACTCTCCCAAGCCTCCTTTTCTCCAGGATAAACACCTCCACTTCCCTCAACTGACTTGTGCTCCAGACCCTTCCCCAGTTCCATTGCCCTTCTTTGGACACCACTTCTCCAGCACCTCAGTGTCCTTCTTGCAGTGAGGAGCCCAGAACTGTACACAGGACTCCAGGTGGCCTCAGCAGTGCCCAGCACAGGGGACAATCCCTGCCCTGGTCCTGCTGCCACACCACTGCTGGTACAGGCCAGGTGCCACTGGTCCTCTTGGTCACCTGGGCACTGCTGGTCAGCTCAGCAGCCTCAGGTCCTTTCCTGTGAGGAAAATTTCCAGTTACTCTTCCCTAAGCCTGTAGCACTGCCTGTGACTCAAGTACAGGACCCAGCACTTGGCCTTGTTGAACTTCATACAATTTGCCTTAATTCACTAATCCCGTCTGTTGCAGCAGAAATACCAGAAAAAAAAAAAACCCAAAAACTTGCTACAATATCTGCTTTTAATTAAACTCACCAATATCATGTATGAACCCCAGGGCATCTGGTCTGGGGGAAGGTACTGTGAGCAAGTTATGGTAATAAAATTCCCGTAGGAGCATTGATTTCCATGTCAAGTCCAAATCACAAGATCAGCTGAGAAAATTGTCACTGGAAAAAAATGTTGCTAGTACTTGATATGGGATCAATGTACTTTTTTGCTATGAATTCACATTTTTATGTATTAAATTTCCCCTCCCCTTCTGAGTCCTCTGCCACATTTCTTATCAGATGACCAGAGTTCACCTACAAGGGATGAACTCTCTGTCTCAGTCAAGCTTCTCTGCATTAACAGCTTTATCAGCTCCTGTTGACTCAGTGTAACCTTTAGTATTCAGCAGCAGTACTAAGAAGAAATGCATTAGATCCATCCTATCAGATTATAGATTCTGCTAACTATTAAGATTGGAGTAGAACTGAAAAATCCCTTTGAAATCATATGCAGCTTTGTTGTTTTTTTTTTTTAAAGCTTTTTAACACTGGAGCAGGGGCTACCTTCACAGACATTTTTTAACAGCATAAGAGATACATTTAGTCATGCATACACCACCAACATCCTGTGAGAGTGCAACAGAATGCACTCTTCCCATTTTGAACAACATAACTAATGCTCACTACTGCTCATGCTTTCCTATCTCCATTTTAATTCCTGCAGTCAAATACTGTTCTGTGCTGTAAAAACAGTTCTGAACATGATGTGATTAACCTTAGGGTCCCCCCATCCCCTCATCTCAAAGGCCCCTCGTACATGGCCTGCGCTTTCTATTCATGTTCAACCATCTGATTTCCATATCATCTATTAGCATAACAGAGCTCTAGTGTGACATTGATTGAAGCCAGTGCTTGCTGAATGCAGTATCAAAGCATAATTTGACAAAAATCAAATCTAATTTACTGTGTACTATTTAAATTTCCAAAAAAAAAAAAAAAAAAAAAAAAAAAAAAAAAAGAAGAAAAGAAGTTCCAATAGAAGTATATTGTGTCTGTAATCTTAAATTATTTTTTCTCCCCATATTTCTGGCTAGTCTGGTGCAATCCAAGCAATATATTTCATTTTAGAGCCGCTGTCTTTGACTTTCAGATGTCAGTTAAGCAAGAGGCTTTCCACTCTGCTTCTTCCAATCCAGTTTATGTTACATCTGAAATAGTAAAAAGTAATAGTCTGGTAGGCACAACACAGTTTGCTGCTTCGTAAGTTTTTTCGACAGATCCTTCAAATGATTTTAATGTTTAGCTTGAATTAAGCATTAAAGTACCCCATAACTTTAACAGCTGAAGCATATCAAGCCTGCTGTTACTTCTCTAACTGCACATTTTCAGAATGTTTTAGAAATTCACCTACTTTGAGAGCAGCAATAATGGCTTGAATAAATTTTGCCCAATGTTCCACTGAAGCCACGCTTTGAACAAGTCATGATCTCACTTAACCCTTCTGCAGAATGGAAGTAATAATATTTGTCTGTCTTTATAAACAGCATCCATATGTGAACATAATGAGCTCTCTTTTTTAAGAAAATTGAAGAACCTAAGTGCTTGTTCTGTCAAAGAAGCCTTGCTGTCTCTGAGCAGGGTCATGCTGCAATCTCTGGGGATAATGACAGTCACAGTGTTTGGGTAGTTGCATTTGACCAAGAATTTCTCCTGCAATTATTAACTGTTACTTTCAGTTTTCAAGTTCAACTAGAAATTGACAGATAAAACTGATATGGTGAAAACGTTAAGTGCTGTAAACAGTGGTATTTTTATCAGAGACTGTCTGTAAACACAGCGATAGCTGAATATGACAACAAACTATGACAAAATGAAGATTTCCTTCATTATATAACTCCATCTTTGAATAATTTTTTAAAAAATTCATGCAAGGTTTTATTTTTCAAAAACTATGTTTTTCATGCCCTTTAAAATTACAATGCTAAGTAGTTTGGCTGAAGAAACTGGTTTTGTGCTCAACTTAATGTGAGTAAAAGCTCTGATTCATTTATTTCTAGAGCTAATTTCTAGTAATTAAGGCTGCAGAGCAAAGCTAGAAAAGATATTGTTGCATAACTATGCATGATTGTGTGCTGGAGTCTTTAGAAAGCCTGACCTAGTAACCGGGAGGCCAAATATCTGCTCATGTAGTCTGGTCAGATGATGGAGAGGACTCCCCTTGGCAGGGAGATAGAATAGAGCAACAGGTTCAGACCAGGTCAGAGCTACAGATTTCTTTTTCCTGTCTAATTGGGGAAGGAAGGAAGGGAAAAAAAAAAAAAAAAAAGAAAAAGGAACTTTTTTTCTGCTCTTAGGAAAGTGAGAGATGTTAAAAATTAGGAACAGGTCAAGAAACAGTGTGTGTATTTCTCATTGTTCCTTGACTGCCAAATTACCTTAATTTGATCCTTGAAAGATCTGCTACAGCAACACATCCAGTTGTGTTATATCTGTTTGGAGCTGTGAATTATTGTTTTACAATAGAGACCTGTGTGTGTGAGAGTGTTTCAGATGAACCTTTTGACTTGCCTTCCTTGCATATTTACTCAGTTACATGATTTGAAGGACAGGCTCATGGAAATGCCATGCTCTTCTAGCTACTGTTGAGCTGTCTGTGCACCCCCAGGGCAGCAAGCAAGCCTAAGAAGAATTTGGCCATCCATCCTGCTTAGGGTAGGTCTATGGGATGGTCTCCTGACACCAGGCTTTAGGCACCATAGAAAGATTGTGGTCTTGAGGCCAAGCACAACTTTGCAAAGACAGCAGTCAGGTGTGCACAGCTCCTGTCAAAAGCAGGCATAGCACCTGAAGAGATTAGGGGGTTTCTTCTCTCTGCTGAGCCTGAGGTCACTGTTGATTCTATATTTATACCTTGGGCAATGAACTTCTATAGCTGAGCAGCAAACACTGGTCTAATTCAGTGACCTTTATTAAGCAGGTGGTCAGAGCAGCAGAGATACCTTAGTGTAAAGTGTGTCTATAGAAAGGGAGGTTTCTGCTTCACAGCTTACAGGTCTTTCCCCCTTCCTGTAGGGCTGAACAATCACACGCACTGATTAGCACACTGCAGTTTTCTGGCACCTGTGGGGGTTGCACGTGGATGTGCTGGGTGAAACAAGGCGAAGGAAACCCAAGAAGCTGGCTGCAGCTCAGCACTTGAGGAGTGCTATAGCATGAGTTCAGTTCCTAGAGCATATTTAGCAACACCTTCTAGAAACCTCAAAACCTCACATGGCTGTAAACAGGCAGCAAGAGGGCACCTCACCCTTAGTCCTGCCTGTTCATAAGATTAACACCTCCTAAGGTGGAGGAAGAGATGGACACTTCTCTCAAGAGAGGCCCAAACCTCTCTTAAGGAGCGTGAGGCAGAAGAAAATACCCTCTACCTTCTAAACTGATTGTGATTCGTGGTTAAGTGCTTTATAATTCTTATTTAGAGTGCCAGCACTACTCATTGATGCTCTTGAGGCTCTTGCTGATCTGTAAAGCCTTGGGAAATACCTCATGAGATATGTGCAATGTGTGTTTCAAGAGAATCAGGTCTGCTCACGTTTCTATGCAGTTAGCAGGTTTGTGTCTGTGCTGTCAGCAGGTGTAATCGGAAGCTGGGTCTTGATTGCTCTTCGTGCCTAATTAAATAGTTTGTAATTATAATGCTGAAAATACGGTTTTCTAAAACACTTAAATTCTGTTTACCTGCACACCCACAAAACCAATAGTGGAATAGAAGAAAACAAGGGTGGGGTGAGGGGTTTGAGTTTCTTTTTTTACTTATTTTCCCTTCTCCAGCCTGCCCCAAAAGTTAGCTAGTCCTTTGAGATGCTGTTTACATTTTTAAAATACGCAAAGGAGTTCAAATCCCCTTTCAGTGAATTCCAGTGATGAACCAAGAGTGGAGAGTTTTCATGTCCCGTATAGAAAAATCATTTACTTTAGTTCTACATCATGCTTAACATATTTACTGATTTCCAGTTATTTATCTCAAGTCCTCTAACACTTCTTCCCCACCCTCTTTCTACTCATTAGCACCTTTTTTCTAACTTCACATTCCTAGGCATTCTCTCTCTATTCTCCACCATTATCCTCCAGAAAACTATGCTTCTCTCTTAGAAATTGTTCATTTCTGACTGTGCTTTCTGGTCCCCTCTGACTGAACACTGATACTTGCAAACACAGCCAGTCCTGCTTCTTCTTCCTTGTTTTAACTCCAGTCCCCTATTTTCCTTTTTCTTGTGTCTTCCTTGCCTCCTGAAATACTTCTTACTCATCACTCACCTGTCCCCATCAACTCTTCAATTTTTGCTTCTCTCTATACTAGCTGAAACCTGGATTTACCAAGTTTGTGTTCATTTAGCAAAGATTCTTTTTACAGCAAGTCCTCCTCCCCACACCGTTCTTGACTAAGCTGCTTCCAAGAGGAGTGCAGGAGCTCTTGAACTTGGGTTCTTTTGCTGTCATCCAGACCTTTCTCTCCTTTCTCAATCATTTTTAAAAGTCCAGAGGGGCAGATTGAGAAAGGCAGTCTGTTTATCCTAATTCATACCTTGCAATACACAATAGCTCCAGCAAGCTCTGTGAAGTGTGAGAGGATCTGAGGGTGCTGATACCTTTCCAGAACAAAGGTAGAATACATCCAGAGTCAACAATATGAACACCTGACTTCTGCTCTTTAGCATTTAATGTCATCAGAATTGACTCTAGCATGAATGGCTGTAATGTTTCTTTCCTTTTTTAATTTTATTTTTTTTTTAATAATGGGGATGTCACATACATATATTGCTGCTCTCTTTGTCGCTGTTGTTGTTTCTGTTTATATATTAATTCTGTCTATACTAATGAATGTTTCTGGTGTCATGTCCTCCTGACATAAAACAAATCTCCATAATGTTGTCTTTTTCCTTCAATATTCCCTTTCTCTCCCTTGCAAAATATCCTAAACTTATACCATGTTTTTTCTTACCTTTTAGCTCCCCCACAGTTTGTGGTGAGACCACGAGACCAGATTGTAGCCCAGGGTCGAACTGTGACTTTTCCTTGTGAAACTAAAGGAAATCCCCAGCCAGCTGTTTTCTGGCAAAAAGAAGGAAGTCAGGTAAGTTGCAAGCACTCTGTTAGTCTTTTAAGTCTTTCTAAATAGTTATATTGTTAAATTTCAAAGAGAATTATTTACATTATCTTTCACAGTTCTTTTCATCTTTCATAGAAATTTGTCTTTTTAAACTATCACTATTCCCTACTGAAATTTGTGTCCCTTTTTTTAATATTTTGAAGAACACAAAGGCCATTTAAGTTGTTGAAAACTGTGCTAGGCACTGTCTAGATGAGTAGAAAGGAACAGTATATATGTTAAAGGCTTTGTGTTCTGAAGCCCCTAACAAACAGGTGGGTGAGACAGGCACAGTAGATAAAAAAAGGTATGACTCAATTTTGAACTAATCAGAGCCAGTAATTACAGTTCACAACCTGTCTAGACATGATCAAGCAGAATGTATCCAGCAAGCTGATTTGCATTGGCATTTTCTCATAGAGCATACAGATACAGGTTTTGAGCACACAGATGCTTGCTTCAGTAAAACTGCCTCAAGAAATTTCCAGATCTGCTTTTGGAAATATTTATCTGATCATCTTTGAAGGCAAAATTTGTGAGGCAGCAATTGGTGCTGCCATCAGCCCATAGTAAATTCTATAGATTAGTATTTGTATGTGAGGCCATGACATTTCTTTACTGGAGGCTTTGTGTGTACCAGCTCAGGTAAGAAGTGAAATAAGAGCTGTACCACAGATCTCCTGCTCTGCCCCACCTGCTTCTGCTTCACCTTCTCAGGAGATCAGAAAACTGGTCCAGAATGACAGGACCAGGCTGACAGCATTTTGTGCTCTGCTATCTTGGTGGCTTACAAAGACACAACACAAATACTTTATGGGTGTGATTATTTTATTGTCTGAGTGCAAGCTTACCCTTCAGTGTGCATTAACCTTCGTTGTAATATTTAGAGAAATTTAGATGTGGCCTCCAAGGATCACATCCTGGAAAAACACAGTGTTGTGCGTCTCACTAAGGTGACAGTTTTTCCAAGGGGAAGGTAGAATAGCATATCAAAATTAAAGTAGGAAGTACTGATGTGCTAGCAAACATTTCAAACCCCTTCCTTGTAGAGCATTTTAATAACATGGTAATGTTTATGTAAAGTGAGCTTATAGTGTCACACTTGAATCTAATAAAGTGGACATCCATCATGCTGTAATAAAGAGAAGAGCTTCTAATTAAAGTAGGACATCATTTTCAGGATTAAAGTCATTTAGCGTAATTGAAAAGTGTTAATACTCTATTTTATCCTCTTCCATTGGTATCACTTCAAGGGTAAAAACATTTTAAGGTGAAAATGCATCTTGTGTCTTTAATTGAATGTTATTACCTACTGATTGTACTATGTTGAAGCTGCTTAATTGCAAACCTGGAAAATTAATTACCATATTGAGAACCAGATCCCTAAGGGTTAGAATAGTCTTTTTTGGCAAATAAATACAACATAAAAATTGATACTTGCATGGTTTATAATCAAACCTTGAAACATGGCTCAATGTGCCTTACAACATTCTCATGTTATCTTAATTGATCATCAGTGAAGTAACACAGGTTGGGATTGCCATCTCAGTGTATAACTTGCCAGATTTTGCTGTGAGATGCCACAGAGTGTGTTAGTTTCCACACAGTGTATATCATCATAGCAATGGAGAGTGGAATTTTGCCAAATTACAGGACTTTTCACCTTTGCCTCCCAGCTATAAATTGTTGCTTGTCTCTACAATGCTGTTTCTGCTTTTAGGGGAACTGTTTGCAGCATCACTTTCAGTGTTCAAAGCAATGTTACATAGTCGTGTTATCCCACCCCAGTAATTGTAGAGCATTTTTGGTTCTGAACCCATTTCTCGATGCTGCATTTTAGAGCACAACCAGCTGGAAGGGAGGGGAGCTGTTCCCTCCTGAGTAATTTTTTGTGCCAGCTTGTGTATAAACAGCTGGTCCTTTGTGCTTAGCAGCCTTTTCCCCAGAGCCCAACAGCCGCTCGCCGATGACATGCGAGGGCAGGGCGTGTGTAACCTTCAGCCTCCGCGGATTAAATTCTTCCTTCAGATAAATTCAGTGGTACTATATCAGGGATTGGGCTGGTCCCTCTGTTTACAGCCCAGCATGCCACCATTGTGCCCAGATGAGCAACCCGACAGCAAATTAAAACCAGTGAAATGCTGAAAAGCATTTAAAGGGGGTTGTACTGTAATTTAGGACAAGTTATAGTTCACAGTTATCTGGTCTTTGGAGGGAGGAGTTATGAGACTGATAAACTCCTCCTGATGTGTGGAATATTCACTGGGACACAATACCTTTCCAGAATAGAGAAGCTTATACTGAAGACAAAAACAAGGATTGATTCCCCTTTCTAGTGAAGTGATAAAGAGGGTTCTGGACTGTTTTTCTCTTAAGAATTAGGGGCTTAATCCTTGCACTGTCTTTTACATTCAGCTTCTTTTTACACTTTACATAATGAGTAAGTCAGCCATGTCAAATTCCTCGTCTTTCTCATATTTACTGAAATTTTCATAATATCCTTATCCAGTAGGTATCTTGTGCCAGGCAGATATAATTCTGGAAGTTTCAAGGCAGTTCAGAAAACAGGGCCTCAAATTGTTTCAGAATTTTAACATTATTTTTCCTATTATCTGGCATGTTTATTGGGTAAATATTGATTTTTGAGAAAAAAATTGCTATTATAAATTTCTTAAATATTGCTATTGAAAGGCAGTGAAAGAAAAACCTAGTGTGATGAGTAATCCAGTAAGTTAATACAATTAAAAAAATACTTGGAACATGGGATATTATTTAAAGCATATCTCTTTCCTTTTGCTTCCAAAACCATACAGATAAAGGCATGAGTTTCACTTAAAAATAGAAATTGTTTCCTATTTAAATTCTTAGTTGTTTCTTAAGCAGTTTGTTGCTTATCAGTTCCAAATAATTTCTGTAAACCATCAAGGGCTGCTTCAGAAGAAATAGATTCAGAAAATTCATTTAATACCGTACTCTGCACTTCTAGATTTCATTTTTAGTCAATAGAGATGAGCTGAAAAGTTAGTAGGGAATCATCTTAGAAAGCACAGCAGAGCTAAACAGAGCTGCAGTAATGACTGAAAACTTATCATGGCATGGTAACAGTATTTTGGGGTATTCCTGATGCAAACAACTGTATTTTTCATAGAGTCTTGTTGAGTTGACATAAAATCCAGACCCTATTTTACTGCAATTACTGTTGTTTAATTATTGTTTAAGCTGTTCTCCTTCCTGTCTTATTATGCAATGCTACTGACCTTTCTCTTCACATTGCCTTCCTTCTCCTGTTCTTATTTATTCACAAGAGCTGGGCCAGAGGGTATAACTTTTTCCTTGAAAACACAACTCTCACTACTAAAACCTTTTCTGGTCTGTAGTATTGATTCATTCAGTCCTTCATCATATGCAATGACTACTAGAGCCATTCCAGTTATTATTATTGACGTCTCTCTTTTCTCCAATCCAGCCCAAAGGCAAAAACTAATCTCCCTGTTTTGTGCTAACTGATATCTTATCCTACATGAAATAATTTTTTTCTCTCTGATGATTTCCACATCAGATTAATACCCTTTCTCTTCACCCTCCAGGCTCTATGCTGAATTTCTCCTTTAGTATATCACAGTTTTGATTTCCTTTTACTTCTCCTTTAAACTCTCATGCTCCTCTAGCTTCTCCTACTTTATGTCATGCTCCTGTCCTCCTTCCAGACTTTACTTAGGTGCCATGCTCTTACTTTCTCCTTTCCTCTGAACATTTGTGCTCTGCTCTCTCAAGTCTCCAGGATTCAATGCTTGCTGCTGTTTTCTAGTGTTTGCTGTAGTGCTATGTCCTTCTGGTTTGATAGCTGAGTATATTATTACAATTGCATTCAGAATGAAGACAAACGTGTCACAAATATAAATCACTCAAGTGTGACTGTTGGAAAACGTCTCCTCGCCTAAACCCCAGTCAGAGCACAGCACTGTGAGCTGTCAAAAGGCTGTTTCTAATTTAAACTGTGAGTTGCCCAAGGCAGGGAAAGCAGCTCTATGTGTTCATAAAGTCAGAACCACACTTGCTTTTTCTCCTTGATTATTTATAGTACTTTTAAGGGAAAACCATTGTCTCGGTAGCTGAAGGAAAAGCGGTGCTTTTGTGTTTTGAATTGATGTGAGATGAATTGTCTTTGCAGAACCTCCTCTTCCCCAACCAGCCTCTGCAGCCCAACAGCAGATATTCTGTGTCACCGACCGGGGACCTCACCATTACCAACATCCAGAGGTCTGATGCAGGCTACTACATTTGTCAAGCACTGACGGTTGCTGGAAGCATTTTAGCAAAGGCTCAGCTGGAGGTTACTGATGGTGAGCTGTTAGAAATTCCTATTGTTTTTTTTTTTTTTTCCTGTCAAAAGTACTTTAAAAGCAGTGTAAATAAAGGAGTATGAGATCACATAAATCATACAAGTAAATGGAAAATTTTCTATAGGAAATAAAGTGAGAAAAGACCTCTGTATTTGTCTATGGAGTAAAAAAAAGGCATCAAAGACTAGTTTGCCTCTTGCTTGCTTTCTGGAGGTTTGTTAACAATGGAAAAAGAGGAAAAACAGCTTAGAATAGGTTTGGTGAGAAATGAAGCTGCTTGGTTTGCTAGAGCTAAGGTAGGACTATAAAAAAAGAAAAATACAGAGAATGAATAGGTTTGTGATTAAAGCAGTGAACTGGGGTGCAAAGAAAATGTATCCCCGTTCCCACCAGTCTTCAGTCCTATCTTAGACAAGTAGGGGATGTGTCCTTAGCTCAATTAAATCAACACCATTACTCTGAAGGTGGTGGAGTACTGTAGCTTTAAGAATGCCTACAACATGAAGCCCTTTAGTGGGCTTTACGTGTTCTAGGAATGTCTCAGTAGGGGTAGGTGTGAAAAAAGTCATGAAAATCCATAGGTGGAGATGAGTTTTCAGGACAGGAAAAGAATTACATGGCCTGTCTTGATGCTTTTCATTTCAAATTTTTGGGTTTGAGATTCATCCTACCTTGAGGTTTCCCATCTACAGCAATGAATCCTTTTCATATGTCAGGAATCCTGTTGATATCCCTCTTCAGCCTATTGTGGATAGAAGGAAGTTTGCATCCTTTAATGTTAGTGAAGAAAACAAGAGAATCCCTCTTAGAGACAGTGGCATTCCCCAGCATCATTATTCCTTATCTTAACTGACACATTAAATATCTCCTGACAGACTTTGATGAATTTTTGCCATTAAAACTGTTGTTATATGCAGAGGTCTACTTTTACTGTTCCCTTAGAGACCTGCCTGCACCATGAAAGTTTGAAAAGATGTCTAATTTTGAATAATCTGCCTTTTCACAAGAGCATATTCATCACAAGTGACAGGTAGAGAGGTTCAGGCTCGTGTTATAGAGGTTTGAGCATTAATTTGATGCCTTTTCTTTGTTTTCCAAAAGCTGCCTATATTTTTATGACAAGGGGAAATAGTTTCTGCCTTATTCTTGCATCTCTTATAGTGCATTGCTTTTCTGTAGTTTCTGGAGATTAAAGACTTGGCTTTGCTCTGCAATCTCTTTGAGTCCTTTCTCTCACGGTCTATGACAAAATGATGCATTTTCATTCAATTCAAATTTAAATGTAGATTAAAAGGTCATTTAAAAGGAATGGAAAGGCAATATTTTTTAATATCTGTCCATAGTGCTGCCTGATTCAGGGCCATGGCTGTGATTGGAATAAATAGAACGCACAAACATTGGCTGGGAGGACATTGAGCTGTTTAATGGTCACACCTGCTGATGCTGCACAGATTTACAGCAACAGGCACTGAGTGGATCAAATCAGGTTCAAGGATGCTAGTGATGAGAAATTCCTCCTCTTGACAGCCAAGGGCTTTGGTCCACCTTTATCTATTTCTTGTGTGGGGAAAAAAATAAATCCTAATTGATCTCTTCAGAATTTTCATTAGTTTGTTTAGCAATCTGAGGGGAAGTGTCCCTGCTGAAATGCAAGCTCATCTCCGGTTAATTCTGATTAAAGGCAGTGTGCATTCCACATAGCTTGAGAGAGCATTAGCTGGTGGCTCTGCTGCTCAAGGAGTGCAGGGCCTGCCTTCCTCAAATGCTTTCCAGAACCCACTGTCAGCATGATCATTATGAAATAATACAAGATTGCTTTATAGAAATAGCATTTCATCCCGGAGTCAAAGGGCGGGTGAGGTCAGAAGAAAAGTGCCAAAACAACATTGTGGAGCTGAGATTACGTGAATAAATCTACCATTAGATCACAGATATTTTTTTAATTGCTTTTAGATAGGAAGTTAACCATAAATGTCGAAATAATCTGTTTTGGTTGATGCTGAGCAGAAGTTATGGGAGCTAATGACTTTTATCAGTAGGGAAATCTAATCTAATAGTTTTAAGGATATAATAAAAGACAAACACTGTGCATGCTAGCTATATGCTTAAGCATTAGTGTTCTAGTTTTTGGCTGGTGATTTCAGTTTTACTTCCTAGCCCAGAATTTTTCTGTTTGGTTAATGATTTAATAACAGTGGCGAGCCATCTTGTTCATTTTGAACACATTTTTGTTTGATCCAGAGTAATTTAGATCCAATTGAAGTTCCAATACAGAATGAAAACATGTCATGTGCAGAAAAACAAGTGCTTAATTATACCATATATAGCAGTGTTTCAGTTGTTACATTTTTGCACTTACAAGTCTTTACTGGAAATATTTTTAACTCAAGTGTTCACATGAGAAGAGATTACTAGCTGTGATGAAATGTGCTGAGTTGAGTGATAATTTTGCTGATTATGGACTGTGCTAAGAGCCTTCAGCATATTTGAAATTCAAATCTTGTATTTTCTTGAAAGGCTATCATGTAATTCACTGTCTAACGCACATCTGGAAAAGCAAAATCACTTTAAAAATTGAAGAATCTTAGCAATCCTTTCAAACCCAAGAAATGAATATGCAGCTCACAATCTTAAAATGACAGATCATGAAAAAAAACCAAGTGCTTCCATCTCTTTCTATGCTCAACATAAAAGGAATAGTTTCCAATTAGTATTGTGTTAGTATTTGTCAATCATGCACAGAATAATTTGGAGAAGATCTTAATTTCTCCTCAATAATAATAAAAAATTATTAATAAATGTTTCACAGTTTACTTGTCTATAAATCTGACCACCATGACTCTTAGCCCTCAGCCAAAGTATATTACATGTTTTATAGCAAAAGTGACAGTTTCAAGGAGGAGAAACTCAGAACAACTTCACAGCTTCCTGTGAAGCTCTTCTGCAAAAAAAATAAAAGATAAGGGATTGGTCTCTGCTTTTCCACCTTTCAGATAGAACCCTCCTCATCATGTGAATTTCCTTACTTTTTTGTCTGATTCTACCCCTTATTTCACCAGGAATTTTTTTTTTTTTTTTTTTTAAATTTTGATTTTGGATGTGCCAAAGTAAACACTTCATTTTGTCTTTCTCTTATTTTAATTTCCATTGTAATTTGACCACATATCGCCCAAATTTAAAAATGGTTTCAGTTGATCCAAACTGCATTTTTAGTGAATAAACTGTTCATGAACAAATACAATTTGTTGTTTTCCTATACTTTATTCAAAAATTATGATGCATTTTAACACGAAAGGAATCTGTTATTTTTTCAGTTACCAGAATATGCAGATGCATGGATATTGGCAGATAGTTTCAAAACCATTTTTAAAATTAATTTTGAAATAAACTTCTGTTTTGCCATGCAAATATGTTTTTGCCATGCAAATATGTTTGGCAAAAATGTTTTTGTGGAAAAGATACAAAAGTTTCCAGCTAGGAGAAAACTATGAAAATGAAAAGAAACAAAGTAATTAAAATGTTTTAAAAACAACTAACAATCTCCACACCATTTTGTGGCAATTTTTCACTGTGTTCTTCATAATACTTCTTATATATATAAGTAATTTTAAACTGTAACCAAGTTTTGGATCCTTACTCATGAGGACCTGAGTAGTAGGAATGCAAGCACACACATGTTTTAGAGAAGATTTACAAGTCATAGTTGTGAAGACAATACAGCCGTTCACAGATCAGTGGAAACTCTAAGTGTTCATTTAACCTTTAGCCTTAGTGTCATGGAAACCTGTAGTGGTCTTTCACCCATAACACCCTTGAAAATGAAGATTCCTTCTGGCCAGGAGGCTTTCAATTACACTATTGATCAGGGCTATTTAAAGGATTATGAGCTCCTCATTTGGGCTGTAAAAAAAATCTAATTACATGCCAAAGAACAATATCTGTAATGCAGTAGGTTTTGAAAATACCTACATTGCTACACATATGAAAGACATTTAGATGAAGCAAATAACTGCAACGGAATAGCTTGCAAATTAAATAGGTATTCTTCCTTAATTTTTAGCTGCTTAGGATGCCGGGATTTGCTGGTTTACATTTAATCTGAAGGATAACTTGCACAGCTAAGTTTTAATTTGAATACACTCATGGTGCAGCTGCCCTGATCGTACATGTGAGCTGAGATCAATTTTTATTTCACCAAATGGTTGAATTATGTAGTCATAAGGAACCTTAATGAGATCAAACATTTTGTATCAAGGTAAAAATGCATTACATTTTTCTTGTTATATAGTGTTTCCTGTCCCATCTCTTAAGTTCAGTGGGTGATATTTCAGAATTTCCAAAACATCTTTCACATTCTGGTGTTAAGAAATAATCTGCATTGGCTTTATATTTTCAGTTCAAAATACGTATTGGCTTTCTATTTTCAGTTTCAATTTCAATGAATGTGATGAGCTCACACTCCAAGGTGTGATTCTGACAATAGTAATGATTCTGATATTTGTGAATCTTGTTAACAAAAGAAGGTAGGTAGTATTATTGCAACATTAAAATTTCAAAAACAATTATTTTAGGCATTAAATGTGCCAATAACATATTCCTGATATGTTTTATTTATGAAATAGCATGATGAAAGCACTTTGGATCTGTTGAAGGTTCCAGAAGTTTGCATCTCAAACAGCTCAAATACAACAGAAGACATATTGCTTCAAAATAATTTGTTTTTAATTCATTGAGTAAGGTGTTGTGTATGGACTAAAATAAACAGATTCTCAGATAGGATAAATGATTCAAACTCCAATGGCATCACCAGAGGCAGGCTAATTTGCACCAGTTTAGAAGTTAATCCTCCCTGCTACAATATTTAATACCAGTCACACAATTGTTCAGTTGTTCAAAATTTAAAACAGCAGCAGTATGGCTGGTAAATTCATAAAAGTACATTAAAAGCAAAAAGAAATTTCAGTTTTTATACTCGTTTTTTGCAGCAGTCCTAGCCTTATGTATATTCAAGTATTTCACATTCAGTTTGTATAAAAACATTATTTAGAAACAAAGGTTATATTTTGTAGCTTAACAGATGGCTCAGAGAAAATGTTCAACAAC
This sequence comes from Parus major, assembly GCF_001522545.3. Classification (NCBI taxonomy): domain Eukaryota; kingdom Metazoa; phylum Chordata; class Aves; order Passeriformes; family Paridae; genus Parus; species Parus major. The sequence continues at coordinate 104,629,195 of NC_031768.1, forward strand.
ATAATTATTTGGGATAAAATAATCTTTCATGAAATATGAATATGAGCATTTTATCTCATCTTCAAGGTATCCTACTGGTCATGAAATGAGGCTCATGAGCAACCATGCACTCTCTTCACTCGTTGCAGGGTCCTTTATTCAATACTGCAAGCATGCAGATGTAAATTATCAGGGAAAAAAAATAGGAGTTCATGGCTTTAATAGGTGATGAAATTATTTGATAAGTAAGCTGTTAAATGGTGTGATTGAGTTTGAGCTTTTCTCTGCTGGAAAGAGAGGCACCATCATTTAAATCACTCAGATTATGAAAATGTTTTGTGTAACTATTAGATATTCTTGCTGGTGAAAACTTGAAATTAGAGTAGGAAGGGGGATGTGGTTGGTACCCAAGCTAGAATAGCTGTAATGTTTCACTTTTAAGTCAACAGGTTTTCTCTTTTAGACCATAAATTGGGTTAAACACCTATGTGACATCTAAGGTGAGATTTAAGTGCTTTCCCAAACTGGAAGAGTGACACACTTCAATTCTTCTCTGAATTAAGGTCTTAGTTTTCATCCTATGTTAACCAAATGAGCCTGATGAGCTTTGCTAACAGATATTTTTCTATCTACGTGTTATCTTTCAGTGGTGAAGTAAAATGCTTATTGAAATGCTTTTCAAATATGCCAGCTAATTGATAACCTCTATCTGTGGCTCCTCCAAAAATAATGTTTTTAGCCTCTTAGAGGCTGACTTCAAGCAGCTTCTTAAAACTTGTCCTGCATGGTGGAATAGGGCTTACAGCAGCAGCATGGTTAAAGGTGTGGATGCCAACGCCTGTGCCACTGTTTTAGTCTTGACAGATCGGCCTCCGCCCATCATCCTCCAGGGTCCCATCAACCAGACCCTGGCAGTGGATGGCACAGCTCTGCTCAAGTGCAAGGCCACTGGTGACCCCCTCCCTGTCATCAGCTGGCTGAAGGAAGGGTTCACCTTCCTGGGCCGGGACCCTCGGACATCCATACAGGACCAGGGGACGCTGCAGATCAAAGCTCTGCGGGTGAGTAGTGGCAGCACAACGAGCGTGGCGGGTTCTGCATGGCCAGCTTGGAACTCTTGGTGGGTGCCTCAGGCTGCTCTGTCACCTTCCTGTTCTCTTCAAATTAACTTGTCTTTTTACTGTGCAGTTCTCACCAAGGCATTATTTGACATTGTGTAGGAAGGAAAAGCAAAACTGACTTCAGATATTTCTATGAGAATTCCCTAAAAACAGAATAGGTGTTTATAATCTTTTGTATGCTGCAATAGGACACATGAGTTAGGGGTAGATAGAAATATAAATGAACAGTCCTTCCTTATCTTTTCAGTTGGTCTTACCCTGAAGCCATTGGCCTCTCTGTCAAAACTTAGAGCAGTTCCTTGGCAGCACCTGACCATAATTTTCCAAGTACTTGTGCTAGCACGTGATCTGGAGCTCATCAGGGTTTGACCATGCGCTTTCTCCATCAACAACTCGTCAGTCCCGAGCTGGCTGATTTATTCCAGTGTTATGCTTCCTGGAAATGTTCCACCAGGCTGTAAATGGGAAAAGACAACTAATACTGTAGCATACATGCACTCAGAGCAGAGGGATTTCTATTAAAATTAAATACCTACTGTAATATTTACATTTTTTCACATGAGATAATAGAGTATTCTATAATACTTCAAATAGGATAATGTCCTATGTTTTTGATAAATATTGCATCACTAATCTCTTTTTTGGCTTTTAATTTTTCCCTGTTCAAAGATAAATGTGTATTTGTGTGCATTTGGACAAGTATGCAGATGGAAAAATAGTAAGTTAAATGTATTTATTTGTCAAGAACTTGAAGATCATTTCAGAAACCATTTAATTTAGTCAGCAGAAATGTCTGCACTTAATTTTGCCATCCAAAAAGATGTCAGTAAACGTAGTACTAATGACAAGAAACAAAGAGCAGTTTTATTTTCTGATACCATCTCATCTTTGATTGTAGATGAATTCTGAACTTCCTTGGAACAAAATAGAATTTATTAAAAAATTTATGCTAGCTTGCCTTGAGTAAACAATTTGTCCTTCCTCCCTGGGCTGAAGGCAGGTTTAGGCCATGAAGGTTAATGCATTTTTCCTGTAGAGCTGGATTAAAGAGTGCGCTTGAATAGTCAAGATTCCCCAGTAGTGTTAGAAAGCAGCAATTAAAGGTGGAAGCTTAGTGATTTCAAACAAACTTTCAGGCACTGATGATGGGCTTCTGTGGAGTGTCCACGAGGCAGAAGCTCTTGGGATACCTGTCTGCATGCTGCTATGCAAACAATGAAATTGGTTCTGAATCGTGCCAGCGCATTAATCTCCCTGTTAGAGGCTGTGTCTGTAAACTAAAGGAAAATAAAATTACTTGCAGGAGGAGAAGAAAACAGTATTAGTAGTGAGTGTGGTTCTGAAAGACATGAGGCTTTTATTGATCCTTAAGTGGCTCATTCACTAGTAACCAATTTAAAGGCTCAGAAAGGTATTTTTTAGGAACGCCTCTATAGCAGTAATGTGCACTGTTTGTTTGACTCAGATTTAAGGAAAAAAACTATACAGAACCATAAACACAGTTTTTCTCCTGTATCTTGCAAATTTTATGAATTAAACACGGGAAATTAAAATGAGGAATGTTTGACTTTTCTCTCAGGTCTGCCTAAACAAGGACTAGCATGACTTCTAAAGAAAAAAAAAGGGCCAGAAAAATGTCCAAGTATGTTTACATCCCCAAGTTCAAAATAAATTAATACCTGCCACTCACATGTCCTCAGCCTTCTGACCGAGAGTAGATTTAGATTTGATATCAGGAAGAAAACTTCCCTGTGAAGGTGGTGAGGCACTGGAACAGGTTTCCCAGAGAATTTGTGGATTCCCCATCCCGGTTCAAGGCCAATTTGGATGGGACTTTGAGAAACCTGGTTTGGGTGGAGAAAGTTTAGGAACTCTGAGCAACCATGGCAGGGGGGTTGGAATGAGAGGATCCTTAAGGTCCCTTCCAACACAAAACATTCTCTGATCCTTTTCTGCTATTTCTGGTACAGCACATTCAAATGATTCATGAGCCTTCAACAGTCACATGGGCCACAGTTGTAACATAAACATAGAGATTTTTCTGTTAAGCCAATCTCTTGGTTGCCCTGAGGAAGACAACTAAAATCCCACATATGTCACTCATTCAGTACTCCTTCAGACAGGCCAACACTGATGGAAAACTCCCTTCTGCTATATAAATGTGCCACACCAGGATTAGACACCCGCATTAACTAAGAAGCAAAACCTTATTTTATTGAATAGTAAAGATTTTTCTATTCACCTCCCCTGTTTTTTGGTATTTCTTTTCCATAGCACCAAAACCAAAAAAAGTATAAATAATTGAACTATAAACACACTAAATCTGTATCTAATCCATCCACGACCTGAAAGTTAGTTAATTTGCCATAGCTTGCAAGAAGCAGTGTAGTTCCAGCTTGCTTTGTGTGTTATTTGCCTTCTGCAAGTTACTCTGTTGTGTACACCACGTACCTCATTGAGTATGCTGTGCACCATCTGTCACAGTAGTTCACAAATGAAGTTGAGAACCATAGCCTTGAGAAATATTCCCCATTATCACATAATGAAGAATTATATATTTAATAAAATCTCAAAGGAAGCAAAATAAAACACTGCTTCAGAATGCTATAAGGCTCTCTCCTCTGGAAAATCTCTTCTTTCAAGAGTCTCTCAGTAGCAGCACTGATATATTTTGAGTCTTTGAGCCATTGTCAGAGGGGTTTTCATTATTGCTTGTTTTTCACACAAATAACCATCTCCTGAAATGCAAGTTATGCTCATTCAGAAAATTGAGTTGGCATTAATGAGTTGCTTCCTCCCCTAAGAATGGTACACTGCAGTCTCAGTGTATCTGAAGGAAAATAGCAGCACAATTCATACATGAAAAGCTAAAAATCAATTAAAGTACATATCTACAAGTAATCTAAGGAACATCTTGCTTTTTTGCCTTGACATTCATCTTGAAGAGTGACATATAAGGACATATGCTACAGTGCCAACCTGCATTTAACAGAAAACCCATTACAATTCCTTAAAGTCCAATAAAGCATCTTGGATGCTGTTCTCTTTCCATCAGGTCATGTGATAGTGAATAAAATTCTTATTAGCTAGAGTCAGCACTTTTCTGCTTCCACCTCCAGATTACCATGCTTTATGCATTGTGGAAGGAGAGCTCTGGTTTGTGCTTTGTAAAGTTACCATTTTCCATCCATCCCTGTAGTCTTCACTTCTTCCTGACTCAGAAATCTTTATTTTAAATTTAGGTAGGAAATAGGAAAACCCTTGGCAAATTTGCTCATTTGACAGTTTATACAGAGATGAGATTAATATTGGCAATCTAATTCAAAGCAGTTTCCCCAAATAAATTTAAAATATTTGAACTGACAAGGGAATCACAACAATTTTATACAAATGCATTTTTTTTGCTACCAAAGGGCCTTGCAAGCCTGAAATAAAAAAATAAAATCCCACATGGAATGGAAGGGAGATAAGCGTGGTGTAGGATCTAATTTAATGCTTCTCTTTGAAAATTGCTTGGAGGACTCTCTGTATAAAGAGAACCACTGTTAAGTTTCAGCAGCAATTGTATGTGGGGTATGTAGAAATGACTTCATTACTTCATAAGAGTCTAAGGTGATGTAACATCCTTCCTGGCACTGGAAATGGGGCCTCTGAGTCCTCTTGGGATAATGAATGCTGTGATTTTACCCTCTAAGAGATTAATTATTGTTATATTGTTACCTGATTTCACCTGCATTTGTTGTAACCAGTGCAAACTTGATCGCTGTCAAAAACATCCATTCTGGAGCATTTACAGTACTGGTTCCATTAACAATATGAAAATTAGAATTAGTAAAGTATTATAAGCAAATAATCTTATTATAGTTCTCTAAAGGGAAGCCACCATTAAATGATTGATTGAAAATGTTTGGTGCCTTGTAGTCTGGTGTAAAATGTAGGCTAAGTCCTTCTTAGCAAGGAATATTTAGAAAAAGAAAATAAGAGCAAACTCAGCTGATTCTAAAAGGTTATTAAAGCTACCCTTATGCCCCTTTTATGTCCAGCTGTCTGATACAGGGACTTACACTTGCGTTGCTACGAGTTCCAGCGGGGAGACGTCCTGGAGTGCTGTGCTGGAGGTGACAGGTAAGCAATGCCAAGGATGTGGGCACATGAGGAAGGTGTAACCCATAGGACAGCACTCTGAGTCAAATCATCTGTTCTACAACTTCTGGGCTTGACAGGGAAAACTTTTGAGTGAGAAGGCTGTGTTCCTTCACACAGCTAGAATTTAGTTGCTGTTGTCTTATAATGCCCATTGACATTGCAACAATTTTCATGTGTGTGTCCAGTGACTGCAGTATGCTTTAATTCTTCTAACAGGAATATTAATAAACTGTAGATTTATCCAGCAATTGACTCTAGGCAAGAAAAGTCCAAGGTGCTCTCTGTGAGTACTTCAGTCAATTTGGATACAGAAACTTTCACAGCAATGGAATTTTTAGTATTTTAGGTACATTTCAGCAAGCTGGGCTTTTTGTTATTCTTTCTTTAATATATTTATATACACCCTTTTGAGTTTTGCATTTTTTTTCTTTCATGATATACTTAAAGAAGCTCTTCATCCAAAAACACATGGTAGTAATGCAGTTGTTGACTTCTTTATAGATTAAGAACATCCGTTGTGCTGATTTTGCAGATGTTTGCCATGTTTTTCATTTTAATCTTCTGCTTTGATCAAATTATATAACAAAGGATAAAAAGTAATCGTTTTGTATTTGCCCTTCACAGAATCCGGTGGAGCAACAGTCAGTAAAAATTATGATATAAATGACCTCCCTGGGCCACCATCCAAACCTCAGGTCACTGATGTTACTAAGAACAGTGTCACCCTGTCCTGGCAGCCAGGGACCCCTGGAAGCCTACCAGCTAGTGCATATATCATTGAGGCTTTTAGGTATGTGAATTATACCACTTTTAAGCTCCTTTCTTTCTAATTTTGCTTAAACCCTGGTAGCAGGGTTTTGTGGTGTTCTTTTGGATTCTACACGTATTATTATAAGCTCATTAAATGACTCATCTCCATAGAAGGCATTGATTCATATTCTTTGCATTGATTCTTTGTAATTTATCACTTTTTTCTAAGTGATTAATTGGAGGACATCTAACTATTTCTTCAGGTCAACAGGAATATAACAGAACAATGAGGTAATTATTTGTCACTTTTCCCTTAACATTGATGATCAGTGAGAGTCTACTGTGGGAATGCTGCAGGTTCTTGGCTATCATAGTACAGATAATTTGGAAATAAATTGGTAATCCTGAAACCTCTGTGCAAAATTTAATTCTTGCTCTTTTTAAAGAAGTATCAATTAAGGAGTCAAAGTGCTTAACATTTCTAATTTTTAATGTTTTAGATAGGTGAAAACTTCTAACTGAAAAGACTGGTATTGATGATTTAGGATTCTATCCTGCAGCCTGAGGCTGCAAAGAATCCAGGTGCCCCCCTCCACACAGCAGCAGTTCTGTGTGGTACAAAAGAGCTCCTGGGCTCCAATTCAGCAAGTTTGTTTGAGCATGTGCCCTGCTCTGATGTGTATCTCTACATTTCAGCTTAAAATTCTGCACCTTCTTAAATGTGTTCCTTGATCCAGATATTAAAAAAATTACAAATACTCTAAGTTCATCTCTAAGTTATAATTCATGCAAGAATTTTTCGCAATCATATGCATGCAAATTTTAGCTCAAATGTTACGTATGTAAAGAATAGTACAGTATTTGCAGTTTGTTGGTTTTGTTCTGGAACTTGCTCTGTATGCATTGTGTGAATGAAGTGATTCAAACAGCATAAACATTGTAGCTTTCCATTTACTTTTTGCTTTTCATATATTTTAAGATTTTTTTTTTTATGAATGCTGTACAACAAAGCATAGTAAAATAAAATTTTCTCTTTAAACTTTTCTGATGTTTCAACCTAGCTAAGCTTTAATGGCATCCCATCAATAACTTTTTAAAAAGCCATTTTCATTAAAAGATGTTTTAACAATCACATTTGAAATCTTTTCATATGGTGGATTGCAATCTAATTATAATAATGTTGAATTGAAAATGTGGTGACAGAAAAAAATATTCATATACTTTCCTCCATTTCAAAGCATGTTTTCCAAATTTATTTTTTAAACTTTTAGTGTGAATTTAGTTCAAGGAGAATGCTTTTCTTCCAATGACAGTTTATTGACATAGTTTACTTAGCAGTATAGAAAATTATTCTTTCAAGAGAACTTTCCTTTCTAAGGCTTTTGTTCAAGAGTAGCCTGTTTATCATTCAAATTTACTTTACAGCTTTCTCCACTTTCCTTTTGCAGGTATTTTAGAGAAATAGCAAAAAGTTTTACTTTTATTGCAAAGAGAAATACTTTTGACAGCTACATTATGATTTTTAGCCTGTCTCGATGAACTAACGGAAACAAATATTTTTAATTTCATCCTGCTTTTAATACTTTTTGCTGCCCTTAGAGTCGATCCAGGGTTATGAAATAGGTCCTTTCACATCTTTATTTTTCTCTTGTCTCAGTTTATAATCTTCCACTCTGTTCTGGTTGCAGTCAGTCTGTGAGCAACAGCTGGCAGACGGTGGCCAACCACGTGAAGAGCACCCTGTACACTGTGAGAGGCCTGCGCCCCAACACCATCTACCTGTTCATGGTCAGAGCCATCAACTCCCAGGGCCTGAGCGACCCCAGCCCCATGTCAGACCCTGTCCGAACCCAAGGTAAGGGGCAGTTTCCAGGCTGCTGGGCTTGAGCTAAAACAGAGAGAAGGAACTGTGGGCTGACCGATAGGTCAGTCCGGCCGCTTGGATTTAGCACACTCACTGAAGGAATCACGATCTGAGCTTAACCAATGAGGTTGAAAGTAGTCCAGGTTTGCTGCATCAGTCTGGAGCTTAGGAGAGAAAGGTTAAGTCCTTAATCCTTTGTACAGTGTAGACCTTTTGGTTTGCAGTTCACTTAGGCTCGATTTGCCCCTAGTTTCTATTGAAAGCAATGTGAGTTACCCAAGCACTCTGAACACCCTCCTCTCCTCAGTATCTTTCCTCTCTATGTCTTCTTCCTCTCCATTAGCAGGGATTTACTGTGATAACAAGTGTTTATAACAGGCAAGACACTGTGTTTAGAATTAGTTTTAATCAAAAGAAATGCACAGCACGTGTTGATTAATCTGAGCCAACATTTAGGCAGAAAATTAAGGCATCTGCATGCTAAGAATATATAGAAGTTTTTCTGAGAAAGGTATGGGTATTCTATTTATATAACTTAATTTCTGATTTCTTTGTATTAATCCATTGCATAAACCAAGAGAGAAGGCTGAAGTGATATCCCTCATTTGTAGGGTGGTGATAGGATTGCTAGCTGTGATCCTACTTCGCTACTGAATCAGCTACTGAAGTCTTTTCACATCGAGTTCTAACTGAATATAACTGCTACAAATTTCTCTTCACATCAGGATTTTGGTTTTTTTTTTTTGGTTTTGACCAGACATTGCTTGACTACTTTATTCAAGAGTGTAGCTCTATGTTAAACATGTAATACAGAAATTCATAATTCTTTGGAATCATGATTTTTCAAATCCAAAGTAATAGCTCCTGTCACAGTTAATTTATAATTAAATCCTCTGTCTCTGTTTATTGTTATTCAGAGACTTCTATCTATGGTCTGAAGGTGCCCATGGGGAGCACATCCCAAATCAGTCTCCAGCATGTGTGTTTTAAGTTGTTTGAGTCCTTCGCTGGATGGAAAGAGATAGACAAGAGTAGGGTGGTATTTCTTTATCACACAACCATCTAGCTTCCCTCATCCCAGCCTAGTCCTGAATAAATCTGTCTGAATACTTATACCCTCAAAATAGTAATTATGGCTGGAAGAGGAAAAACAGAGCTGCCTTCTCAAAACCTGGAGGAGTGAGTTGTGCAGGGATTTCAAGGCCTGACTATCCATGGAGTATCACAAGTTTCCTTCTTTCTTATTTTCCCATTATTATAGGGTGACTCATGATTTCCTTGAAACAGCCTTTTAGTCTGCATAACTTATCACCTAGCTAAAAAAAAAACAACAACTTTGTTTGGCATTTGAGTGTCAAGTATAGACTTTTTATCTGACATACTGACAAGCAATTTGATTTCAGTAAAAACATGTCCTTTAATTAGCTACAGCATGTGTTTCAGCTTCCATTTCCAGAAGCTGTTTAGCAGTCAAGCACACTGAGACATGTACAGGATTTATAGCTTCTTTGCAAGCCTGCAGTTTAATAGAATTAAATCATAAAATCAATTGAAAATTAACATAATGTTTTGATGTGATTTCTAATTATGCCTGAATTCAATTCAGGCTCACAGAAGAAGCTGACACACAATGGAAAGCCTATTCACAGTGGCCATGGAGAAATAAAAAAGCAGCTATAGCAGTGCTATATAATAATAATTTGCAACAGGTGTCTGTGGTAGCTTTAATAGCTGAACATTTAATGTCCTAGTATTCAGTATAGAAAATACAAGTAATAAAATTTCATGTAAATTTTCACCAGTGAACTGCAAGTAGGTAATCAGGTACTTTCAAAAGGTTTACCTTATATGACTTATGTGAAATTAGGACAGAGAAATCAGTAACTACTCTGATGGAGGAGTTGATTTCTTTCTGGATTATTAGTAGATGAAACCATATACTAAAAAAAACTCTTCCAAAAAACTATATATATTCCTACCCCTGAAATCTAAATAATAATAAATAATAGTATATTCACTGAAAGCTGATAAAAGAGGTGTAAGAGAAAATACCTAACCAGTTTAATTGTGATCAGGATGTAGCTTCTGGCAGCAGTTTTGCTTGAATCATGAATCTATTATTTCAATACTTAATCATACCCTTAGAGATAGATCAGCTGCTTTTCCACCAGGAGCCTCCTAGACATGTGAAAGTGACATTACACTGGGAGCATCACACATGTTTTCAAGTGTACATACCAGAAAAGTGAATTCCACGTGTACATCTTGGCATTCACTTTTTACTGTTATTAGTCCATGTTATGCTGTTCCTTCTGGACATATGTGCCATTAAAATGATGGAATGCTGGTCATACAAACTGCTTTGTGGAAATGTCTTTTCCTCAGAGGGAATACACAGGTACTTTGTTGGCTGGATAACAGCATAAGTTAACCTAAAATGTAGCTATGGATAACTCCAGGTTTATTTTTTGTACCAAGAATCATAGCTTTTTGTGGATAAATGCATAAATGATCATCCTCTAGACCAGTCTGAGTCGCAGTTTTATTTTACAATATCTCTGTTTCTTGACTACTTCAAATAAATGTAATTTGCAAGATGACCACCTTCACTGACACTCATATTTAGATTATATTCCCTTTGGAAATCCATGGAAGCATTTCAGTTTGGATATCAATAGAGGCCTGTGGCAATAATGTTTATTGGTGACTCAACCATAACAATATAGAATTATGAATGCGAATTATTGAACATTAAAAACTTCCAATATCTGGAGATATATGATTAATATTATATTTAAAGGTTTCATTCTTAAGAAAACTATTATTTCTTTTAAATAGCATTTAGAAGATAAAATGAAATCATATGATTCCTATTCCCATATCTAAGTCCATCAGAAAGGGAAGAAACTCTTATGTATATATCTTTTTCACAAGGACATGATGTTGATCCAAAAAATGAAGAACTGTCTTTGACTATTGAATCCTAAGGGAAAATCAAGCAGAATTCAGAGATGCCTAGACAGGCATGACCATAATTTATCAGTCCTGTTTTGAATATCTCTATAATCAGATTTTGACTAGAAGAAACAATTCCCCCACACACTTTGAAGGGCACATAATCTTGAAAAGAAAATTTTTGTGGTAGATTGTTTTTGTTGGCCTTTTACTAGATGAGAATTAGTTTGGCTTCCTAAATTAAATCTTTTTATTTTCATGTTTGCACTAGATTTCATTAGCTATGTCTGTTAAGGGAAAATGTGCTTTGCAGGGGAAAATGCTATTTTTAGTATTTGGTTTCTTGTGTGCATGGCATGTGGGCAGAGGAAGCCTAGTGGAAGTTTGGAAATATATAATGACTTAATGTCATGTGTGCTCTAGCAAAATAAAAAAAACACTGTTCATTTTCTTCAATTATGCTAACCAATTTGGTTCCAGACATCTGTGCAGCATTATTATTATCTGAATACTTTGGAACTAGTGAGCATTGCATCTCTCTCATTCTTTACCAGAGCTGAGAAAACTTTGCTATCTTGTCAGAATACTCCTTTAAACATATTAATATTTCATGATTTCCTAAGTGGCTAGAGGTGGATGGTTTGTTTGCATTATTTGATATTTGTGTTTCAACCTTAGTGTTGTATTCTTTTTTTAAACAGTGCTATAAAAGATGTTCAAGTCAGGTCATTAGGCTACTCAGCAAATTTTATTGATGCCATATATAGCTCTACTCATTAATGTGATGCTTTCATGTATGTTCCTGGCAGATATCAGCCCCCCAGCACAAGGTGTGGATCACAGGCAAGTCCAGAAAGAGCTGGGAGATGTCATTGTACGGCTGCATAATCCTGTTGTGCTGACACCCACCACAGTGCAAGTCACCTGGACGGTAAAGCTTCTGCTGTTGTTACCCTAACAGTACTTTCAGTCTGCCTATTTTACCTATTTATCCCTTCAGAGTTTTACCCTCCAGAAAAGATTCCAAAGAAATGTGAGTGCTCTGACAATCTAACATACAGCAGTGTGTGTGTGTATGTATATGGTCATTTTCTTTTCAGGTCAGGCAGGTTGAATATCTTCATTCTTCTGCTTGAAGCAAGTTAGCTGTCTGACTAGGAAAAAGTTATAAAAATGTGTATGCTCAAAGGATAATTGATCTGTGGATTCATTATGCTGCATGTCAAAAAATAATCAAAGTGAAATATCAACAAGAAATTGCTGTATGAAAAAGTACTTTCTGCTTCAAGTCTTAGTGACCTCTGACAATACCCTATTATTTAGTGACCCAAAAATCAAAAATATCTCTCCCACAGAGCACTTGCAGTGAAGTCAGAAGCATGTGGTGCTAGTGCCTGACACACTGTGTATCATCTGGTTTTGCAGCACAAGCCTTACCCACAAATGAGTGGATATCCTTTCATTAGAGAACACCAGAGTCTTTTGGGCAGTGCTTAACATTTCTATTTGAGGGGTCAAACTACTGGGTAGAATTTCTGATATAGTGTTTGGTTTTCAAATTGCTCTGTTTCCCTTCCTGAGGCTTTATGGAAAGGATTTGTAAGAGTAGGAGAGAATTCCCAGGGCTCTGCACACCAAAAAAGAGTGCTTTGCTCTTGGGGCATCTGCCCAGAGGAAGAAGAATCACGAGTGGAAGAGAGAGAAAAACTGCCATGCACAACATCAAAACAGTTGTATTCTATAGGATAAATTCTACTAAGGGGGCATTCACAATACTCAGGGTTTTTCTTCTACATGTCATATTGCAAAGAGCTTAATGTGTGCAGGGGATTACACAAGAGGAGATAAGAAGTGTGATGATAGATTGTGTATTATAAGGATTACTGTTGTTTCTGCACAACTCAGCCATTATTACGGAGGCTTATGCACCATCCTTGTTCTGACAGATTTCAGTGGTCAGGGTACAGATTAGAATAAATAGAGAAACCCACAAATTTGTCTTTCATGGAAGATTATTTAGAGCATATGTCACTGCATTTTGCCATCAATGATGTCAACATGCAGCTTGGCTTTCTTAAAATGCTGAATGTTTCAGCTACAATTCCTCCAGAACAAGCTGACTAACCTTTGTGGCAAACCCTTTTGCCCAAGCAGATGGATCAATAGTAGAAACTTGGGATGTTAACAGAGAGTAATTGTAAACCTGGATCACATCCATGTGGTACTCCTTCAAGTCCTCTTTTGGGTGTGACATCTATCAGAAACACAGATTCATAGGCTGGGCCTTGCTTTAGCATGTACTACAAAAGGAAGCTCCAATATAAACAGAATTCAGTTTTATACCATTTAACCAATGTAATTATATTTTAAGTATTTATATTATACTATATAATATTATATATATATTAATTTTATATGTGTGTGTGTGTGTATGTATATGCATTTGTGCATGCATGTGTGTGTGCTATATATATTCATCTAAAAGAATTTCGTGGTGCCCCTACTGAACAATGAATGAAGAAATGGTACAGTAAAGACAAATTGTTGAAAATGCTATGGATACCAGCTCACTGGGAAGATCCCTCTAAGCAGTGACCCTGTGCCACCTGACAAGCACAGAGACCTCTGTAGAGGCATTTTGGAATTGCCCAGGGGAAGAAAGACACAAAGAAGGATCTCTGAAGCAGCTAATTGGAAACTATCCAGCAACCAGAACAAAACCAATTAATTAACCATAGTCTCTAGGAAAAAAACCCACTCTATCCAGAGAATAAAGTCCACACTATTAACATAAAATGGATAGATAGTGTAGCTATCATACAAAAGGACAGAAGTGCCATGAGAGTCATAAGTCCCTTTGTGTTGGCTTTATGCAGTTCAAAGGGTGAATGCCAAGGAATGTCCTTGGTTACTGACATTCTGGCATCCTGACTCACAGCAAATTAACACCACTTTCTTCTACCCTTTATGAGATTGTTTTGGTTTTGCTTTCTCTTTATTTTTTTCTAATTTGAGTTTAAATTTTTGGAAATCTTTCCCTGTGGCTGTGTTGCAATTTAAAAATATGCACATACATATACACACATACTTTAAAAAGAAGGTCAGGTTTACAATGTCAGTGTTAAAAAATAAGAAGAGGAATGTCAAAAGTTAGGTTTTCATTGCCACTTAAATTTATTCCTCTTGTGTATAGATATTAAAATATAGCTGTAATTATCTGGTCACATAGAGGATCTCTTCTTCATGGAGCTATTAAACATTTCTTTTTATCTTCTTTATTCTCTGTGTGGTGCCAGGTCTTATTAAATTCATACCATTGAAACCTTGCATTGAATAAAAAATTATTATTTTGTCTCACATGCTTGCTTATCTGTCATGCTCTCAACTGTAACATTTGTGTGCTTCTCAAATAATACTGAATTTAACATCACAATGATAAAAATGTGTCATTATCCTAACTTTACACATAGAGAGGTGAGGTGCAGAGATAGCTATTGCTGATGAGACTTGTGGAGACAGATATGCCCACTGTTATCAAATGGCTAATTTTAATCCCTGGACATGATTTATTTTTACTTTCATTAAAACATTTCATATTGCAAGAGCATATTCTGTTCTCCAAGAGCTTTTTTAGCTGACCTCAACTCTGGGTCAGCACTTCTAGCCTCAGTGGGCATTAAACTGAAAGTTTCATTAGTGACCAAATATGAAATGTTCCCCGGCACTATAAAGAAGCCCTGTGGCACAAGCAGAAATAAAAAAATCAATTCTTCAACATGCCAAAATTATTGCTGCTTGGAAGGAAATCCTGACTGCCTTCTAGGAAGCTACCAGGCAGAAGGATAATTTATTTACCTCTGGTTTTTAATTTGATGTAGATTTTAAATGAATGTACTTCACTGGAAGCTTCAGGAGTCGAGTCCTTTAGACCATCTTCCAGATTATCATCCCCATTTGCCTTGTTCCTGTAGGATACATAAATGCTAGTGTAGTTTGAATTTCCAGAGACTCCTGTGAGTCCATGCTAGGGAGCTCAGCACAGCATGCAAGCTACTCTGCCCAGCTGGAGAATTGCAGTGAGAGCAGAGGATTTCTTAGGATATTTTTGGATAGAAATTTGCATGCTACAGAGCATATTGCAAAATGTATTTAGGGTGAAGATTAGCAGGTTTGCCTGAAAGGAGCTTTTATCTGCAGCATAAGCTGCATTATGAGCTTCTTGCCATCGTTTTAACAACCTAATAGCCATTGAACCCATCTTGTATTCAGCTGTGGCATGTGCAGGGAAAATGAGCTTCCTCTTCTGCAGAAATGGCTTTCTAGGTGCCTCCTGCACCATGGGCTCATTGTGAAAGGGGGTGAGAAGGAGCACACAGGACCAAATCTGCTTGTAGATCGCATTAGGTCAGTGCTGAGCACCACCTACCCAGGAACTGCTCTCTCCTGCCTTTTAGAGAAGCATCTGCATGTTCTGCCATGTCCTTTGAGAGAGCAAGTGCGTGGGGTTTTTTTGCATCTGTTGCAGATCTTTTGAGTTGATATCACGGACTAGAAATATTCTCTTATCCCAGTATTCAACACGAAGAATTCCTGCAATTGCTGAAATAATGCCGTGTAATTTGTGTAAGGAAGCAGCAACCATTTACATTCTTTATCCTTTCATCAAGCCAGAGTGCATGTTTCTGCAGCTCTGCCTATGTGTGAATGGGTGCCAAACTTGGAGCTGCATAGCTGAATTAATGCTTTTAATGCTAAGTATATAAGGATATTTTTAGTAGTCTGCTCGTGGCTTGACACATCATTACCCCAGAAATGGAGAAAATTGTGAAGTCACAGTCACTTTGTATTATATTTGACCATGTGGGCAACTGTAGATAGACATACACATATGTATGCACATGTGCATGTTTGTATATATGAAATACACCTGTCCTACCCCTCACAAATATTTTCTTTTAATCCATGTAATTAGCCAAGGGTAATCTTTTTATTAGTTTGAAAACTCTGAGCAAAGCAAAAAAATCCACCTTTCTCAGTAAGTTCCCTTTGAGTAGTTTCCCCACATTTTGACCTTACAGAAAGCCCTGTTCATTCAAACTAGCTTTAATTGGGTATGAGGGACAGCTTCATATCCTCTCCTTGATATTGAATGTGACTGAATGATTATAGAAAACATTAAAAATGCTCTTAATATTTTCTTATTAAGAAATAATAAGAAAATTATTACCCTCCCAGATTCTGAATGATGAAATCCCTGTAAATAATCTGATATTTGGGCAGATCATTCTGCCCTGCTGTAATCAAGCTACTAATTGAAAGGCCTGTGAAATGCAAGTGAGCCCCAAATCAAGCTAGTTTATAGCACCTGTAAATGTGACAGCCTTGTGGTACTACTGCATTCTGCTTTCATATTCCTTCTATTGTTTAATCTTTCAAGTGAAGATCTTAGAAGTCTTGGAGGAAAATTTGTATGGAAACAGATACAAAAATATGAGGGACTGAAAATTTGGATTTTTTAGATATTATCTTGAGGTCCCACTCTTCACAGTGATTTGGGGGGTAGGTTTGTATTTGTACCATTCAGTGCAAAATTGTGTTGTAACAACACAATGCTGCTGTTCAATCAAGTCAATTCTGAATTTTCAGTTTTCTCCACTAGGCAGCAGTCAGTAGAGCTTAAAAATAGAGCAAAGACAAAATGGAAAGTTCTAACAAAGTTATGCCATCTTTCAGTGTGGCTTCTAACTCAGAAGTAAAACAAGAATCAAAATCAGTGTTTGATTATTAAATATCATAAGCTTGTATTGTAATTTAGGTTTACAATCTGTGTTACAAAGTGGATGAAAGCATTATTTTTGCTGAATTTTGTAGTAAACGTGAGGTTCATAAAGTCTTTATATCCATAAAACATTTAGTTAATCAAAGTCAAACATGGATAAAAACAGTTTACTCTGATTTACAGACTCCCTTCATCTGGAAACAGCTGCTTAATGTTCTTCTTAAAAACACAGCTTGATTCTTTCGGTATTAACAAGCTATTATTGTGAGTTATATCCCTCTTTCAGTGCATAAATTCAGTTAAAGTGAATGCAGAGAAGTTTATAAAATGCAGGCTTAATGTTGTTGTAACATATGTTGCAAGGTTTTTAACAGTGACAGTTTTGATGAAAGACATTTCTGCCTTGCTTTCATAAATAAAGCTTTCTTCTTGCTTGCCTTGCTTTTTAATGTCTAAGAATCTGTGTCCCCTCTGAATGCCTCAATAAGAGTAACAAGATTATAGGAGGAGCATAATGGACCGTGGTTTGTGTTTGCAGACTTTAATTCATTTATTCTTAAGAGAAGTCAAACAAATGTTTCTCTAATTCTGGAATATCTTTGAGCAGGCAAATTGACAAGAACATAAGAAATATCCTACTTGTTGAGTCTTAGTTATAACACAGAATTACCAAACAGCCAGCTGTATAGTCTTGTTATTTGTGCTACACTTTCCTTGCTCCTGATTTAGCAGCTACAGAAGCAGCTGGGTTTTGTTTACTTTTAGCAATTAGATCAGTTTTGGTTTTTTGGGTTGTTTTTTTTTTTTCCAAGAAAAATTTGTGCAAGAATCATAATGACTTGTTTTTCAGGTATTTTTTTTTGAAGATAAATAGATGCATGCAACCTCTCCTAGATAAAATACATATAAAGGTTTTCTTCAAATAAAAATCCTATTTATAGGATAAAATTGTTAAACTTCCATGGTGCAATCTTGAATTCTGCTTGCCTAGCAACAAATAAAATATAAACCAAAACCAACATTCCATCTCCATCTGATGGCCTGAGAGCATCACAGCCCCAGGATGCAAAGGGGCTGCTCAGGCTGTGAACAGAAGAAACAGCATATGTTTTTGGAAATTGTTTTTTCTGCATCTGTCTTATGTTTATTTTAATTTGCTGTGCATTTCATGAGCTGTGAGCCAAGTAATGGACTAATTGTAAGCATGCAGGCTATCTTCAAAGACTTGCCCTTTTCTGAAAAGAATTTGTTTTTCTTTTCTTCTCCTGTTTCGGCACATCAGTAGCCAAGATGTGCTTAGTAAGTTTACATGCAGCAAGCCTTATGCCAAAGTTTTCTTTTCATGATTTATTGCAGGGGTGGGGGCCTTGTTTTATGATTTAAGGTGGTATTTGTCATGATACATAGAGCTGGAGGAAGCAAAACAGAAAGAAATATTCTGCAACCAGTAATGTGAGACAAATGCTCTTTCTAGACAATTAATCAACAGTGACTTACAAGAAGGTAGTTAGATTATTAAATTCAGCATCATAACTGTGAATTTTCTTTTTTTGATGAGAGCAAAATTATTCTAGGCAACTGTTTTGTTTTCTTTTTACCTATTGGGGTATTTTTTGTTGCTTTTTTGGTTTATTTTAATATGTTTACTGATGTATTATTTATTGTCATTTCTAGGTGGACCGGCAGTCCCAGTTTATCCAGGGCTACCGGGTCCTGTATCGCCAAACCTCCGGCCTGCCTGCTCCGGCCGTGTGGCAGAACCTGGAGGTCAAAGTCCCCACCGAGCGCAGCGCCGTCCTCGTCAGCCTGAAAAAGGGGGTCACTTATGAGATTAAGGTCCGCCCTTACTTCAATGAATTCCAAGGGATGGACAGTGAATCCAAGTCTGCTCGTACCACAGAGGAAGGTTGGTAAAAGGGGAAGGAAAGGAAAGAGCTTTCATAGCTGACACTGGAGGTTATTCTGTGTGTGCATGTGTTCATCCCTTTCTTCCACGTGATTTCTGTTTGTTACACACCAAGGTGACATTAAAATTTGATATAATATTCAGCCTTGTGCTGTAAATCTCCCCTGAGAAAGCACTGTAGTGGTCTTATATTCTTCTAGCTGATACATCCTTCTAAGGTACAGGTGGCTTTTGGTCTTCCACAAAGTGTGCACTGCAGCCCTTCTTTTGTAACCACTGCTGCTGCAATAAAAGACTTTGGTCTGCACTTTGAAAATAAAATAAATGCAAGCTCTCACAAATGAGTATTTGATACTAAGCACATCTTTCTGAATGGGTAATAATGTAGATGAGCAGTTGGCTGGGAAACGAGGAGTAGTGAAGGACATATATTTAACTAGTCTGGAGAAACTCCAGTCTCAAGGGCACACCACTTCACAGTTTCTGTTAGCACAGTGTTCATAAAACTGCCCTGTTCCGTGCTGCAGAGGATTCCCCTGAGCACCTTTCAAGCCTCACTGAAACAGTCAGGATTCAGAGTGAACAGTTTATACTTCTGAAATGCTCGAGCTTTTATATCCATAGCATATAGCCTCATATATAGCTGTGCTAAAGCATGTGCACTCCAGGGCTGCTGGGTTTTTTTGTTGAAAAGTAAAGACACTGGGGTGAGATGTCAGTAATTTTAATCATTTGCTTTTAGAAAACCACCTTTTTTTAACCTATCTAATGCAGTCTTTGCATGGAGAATCTCTCCTGTAAAAGTAGGATGGTCCTAACAGTAAAGGTTCATCTTCTCTCTGTGTCACTGATTTTTTTAAATTTTATATTTTTTAAGCAAGAAAAAGAAATATTGGTGAAGTTTTAAAATGTTCATATGGTTTCAATGGGTTTTGAGTGCACTCTTTCTTTCCTACTGAAAGTGCATCTTAATCATTTACAGTAGTCTCCTGAGGTTTAATTTAGTGCTGATTGCCAAGTACTCTTTAATTCTAGAACAGACTTGCTTATTACTCACTTTCCTCTTTGATTTGTTATGATTATTACCCAACATGTAAGTAAAACTGAAGATAACTCGGTTACACTTTGCACTTCATGGAGGAGGAAATTCAGTGTCCTGCAACATGTAAAGAGTGTGCAGGAAGGCAGTTTTCAAGTGTAATTTGGAATTTGGGATTTTATGGTCTCCAGATCTTTGTTCAAACTATAAAACCTAAATGAGCTGGTGAAGAATATGTTTGCATCACTCTGAACAAAGTTGTTGTTTGTTTTTTTTTAATAAAAAAGAAAATTTTAAAAAGATTTCCACAGGTGAATTTCCTTCTCTGGGATTAAAATGTGGGATTTTGTCCTCTCACTAGCATATTTTCCTCTAGTCAAATTTCAGTTGTTTTTTGTGTTTATTTAGTTAATCTAACTGCCTCTTCCTAAAGGTAAAATAAGAACTACAGAAAAAAAAAGAAGGTCTTATACCTCCTGTCTATTTCTATTAAATACTTGAGGAATGACATTCTCTTTATAAGCCTTAGCTCCCAGCAGAGCCTGTCAGGTAATTTCCTACCTTAAAGGACACTTTGTTCATGTGGAATAGCTTTCCACATAGTGAAGATTTAAAAAAATATTCCTGCCTGCAGATATGTATAAGTCACAGCCTAGGATCTGCTTTGTAGATTAATATAACCTTAAAAGAGTCTGTTTACAAGTATCTCCTCTCAAAAAAAATATTGTAATATTATCACCAGAAAAATGTCAGCTCCTGTAAAAAAATTCTTCCTCTTCCTTGGGTGATAAAATTAGGTACTTCCATGAGAAAATGAAGACATTCAGTAGATGCAGTTCTACAGATATTTCCTTTAATTCCTCATATTATCTTTGTACTTATATTGGTGTTCATGTATTTCAAAAATAGTATCAACTAAGTGTCTAATGACGGTGGTTTGCTCCTCTTCCACTGAAGGGAGATGACAGTCTATTTAAGTCTGTGTTGACTGTGATTCCATTTCGAAAATGAGCTTTTTTTAGACTTGACTTTTAAAAAATGTCAGCAATACTAATTTTAGAAAATAATTTGCAAAAGTGATACGAGTGTTGGAAGTTTTTTTTGCAAAATCAAAGCAAATATCCCTGGTAAAGGCAAAGAACAACCAAAAGGTAATGGCAACTTTCTGCTTGGATTGGATTTTACATGCAATGTTACTTCTGAGGCCTACCTTTAAAAATCAATTTTGCTGCAGTTAGACTTTTCCTCTAGATCAGACATTTGTCACAGTTCAGTATCCATCCATCTCCTGCCTCTTTGGCCTTGTGAAAGTAACAAATGGAATTCTGTTTGGCTGCGTCTGGAAAAGATGAGCAGCGATTTGGGTTCTTTCATATCTGTAAGAAGAAGCTGAGCACTGGAATAATTGACCTGTCAAGAAGCAGGCAAGGTGTTCTCCACAAGCCAGCAGCAAGGGAAATGAGAAAAGGGTTTTAAAAATGTTATTTTTCAATGTGATCTATTTAATAACTGCAGTGGTGTCAGACAAGTGGCTTAATTTATATCACAGTGCCAGCTAACAGAGTGATATTATCAGAGAGAGGAAGCTGAACTGGTACATAGAAACATGTGTACACGCCTACAGTGGGAGCTAAATCAAAGATTTTATTTTATAATTTTCACTATTTCTTTCATACTTTCTCTTGAGACAGATGATTTTTTTAATTCTATTTTTTTTCTTTTAGTTGCATCCACTGTTAAATCTCCTTTGGAATAACATTGTAGAGTAGTACTTGTCCTGAATCTTGTTTGTCACCACAAAAATATGACAGGAAGGGAGGTCTCCTTAGCTTTTATCAGCTGCTTTTGTCAGTTTCTCCTCACCTTAGAGCAGTGCCTAAAATGATATTTCCACAGCTGCATTCATTAGCTGCAATTTTAATTTTGCTTCAAATTCATCCTATGTCCTCAAAAAACCTCAAAAACACCAACACACACTGGTAGAAGATTAACTAGAATGTTCATGCAGTTTAAATGAAAAGACAAATGAATACAGTATGGTTTTTTAAAAAAAAATTAGAGTATGGTATTTATTTTACATTTCTTTTGCATTCACACTTCCTTCTCCCCCCAGGTATGTGCATATAAGACGTATTTCTGAATGCCCTTTTTGTTCCAGTAATGAAAGTAAATATATTTGAGCAAGTTGTTCCATTGTACTTAAAACCAAAAATGAGTTATGCAGTGTTAAGCTTTGCCATTTTTATGATTATTATTTTCACATAAAATATTCTAATTAATATCACACACATACTTTTATTCACAATTCTGTTGTTACTGAATAACTTGAAGACTTTTAAAATGCTAATTTTTTTAACTGTGTGGCAAATTTATTTCACTTGCCATAAAATATACAATACAACTATTTATTTCAGCAATTTTAAGCTTTGCATGATTGCAGGGAGTAGCCCAAGGCCATTTTTCCATGCTTCATTCAAGCTGGCTAAGAGTCAAATTTCCCACAATACAGCTCCATTTCTCCCCTCCAGTTCACTGTTTCTCTGCATCAGGCAAGGTCACAAGGACTCTACTAAGGACTATTAGCTCTGCAGCTGAACCTGCATCTGAAAATGCAGTTGTTGAAATGTGAAGCCTCCCAGGACTGTAATATGTTTCATTTTTCATCTAATTTTTTTTTTCCTGCTGTAGTCTTGTATGGTTCCTTGTCCTCACCTCTGATACCCGAGTTTGAAGTTGTGTGATCCTTGCAGCAGAGCACTCTAATTTTTCAGGGTTATCAGGGTAAAGATTTGAGCTCTTCTCCATGAGCCTGTGCCAGGTCAAGTGCTGAGGAGCTTCTGACGTGGGAGCAGAGCCAGCCTCAAAGAGGCTGTGGAGAACAATAGGAATATCTGAATTGACTCAGGAGACTCGAACACTCCTGATATCTGTAGCTGTGTTTATTTGTGTTAAACCTGCCAGACCTCAATAAAAATATGCCAGGGGCTCTTGGCTTTTCTGGGAAGCATGGTCCAAGGATAGGCATGGGCTCAGGGGTATCTGTTAAGGATAAGATTAGAGTTATATTGCCATAAAGTTTAGCAGTGAAGAAGTCACTCTGACCAGGGGTCTGGAGTCAGGGAGCTTTGACACATGATTGAAATGCCCCAAAGCACATTGTCATCGAGGCTTGAATTTGGGGCAGGAGAGTGATAAATATTTTAGGTTCTGATATGATGTCTATTATAAGTTTTCAAAATCAGCTTTCATATTTCATATGAAATGTTTTAAGATCAGATTAAAAGCAATAAAAAATATGTGGAAGACAAATTCCATAAGTATTTATTAAACACAAAGACACCTCTCTAGAACAGAAGGTTTCCAAGCAATAGAACAGGCTCCTGTGAACGGGAAAATTGTCCTGGAGAGATATCACTCTATGCTTGCTGTATTAGTTCACACTTTTCTGGCCTCTTTCTATTAGTTTTGTTGAAGACTGGGTAGATGGACTGGGAGAGATGGAATAAATAAATTCTAGGACCAGTTCCAAGCAGCTGCTATCCATCAGCTTTTCCCCCCAGGGACTATACCTTAATATAATACAGTCGACCTCGGTGGCCTAGCTCACCACCGTGGTGGAGTTTCAACACTTGCCTGGCAGCAAGGGAAGGATGAGGGGGGTGCTGCAAGAAGTTTCAGGTGGCTGAGCAGGGCCATATTGACATTCCTTTGCCATGGCAGCCACAGCCATGCTGAGAGAGCCCAGTATGGATGTAGCAGATGCTCACAGAGGAGACTTTTCCATAGCAGAGCTCCTGCACCACTTCCCAGGCAGCGTGTCCTGAGCCAGCAGAAGCACCCTGCTGCTGGTGTAGCTGCAAGAGGGGCTTTGCCAGCAGAGCTCTGGTCACTAATAACTATGATTTTCTTTCATTTTTCCACGCTTCTAGACAACATGCAGGGCTGGCAAGCAGTTGTCTTGTAGAATTGGCCTTGGTGTGCAGTGACCAGCCAAACAGCTGTGAATGGTTGAACTGAGCAGGACTCTGAAGAGAATGCAGTTTACCTAGGGGCAGAAAAGGACATAAGTATATATGTGACCTAACTTAGCACCTGCTCTATTCACTGGTATTTGATGTAAAGCCATGAACATTTTAACCCTTTTCCAGTTCAGAGCTGCAAGTTCTATGTTTAAACCTGGTGTTGTCTTCCTGGAGAGCAAACAAAAAGGGTCATTAAATGCTGGCTACTCAGTTCATAATTAGATCATGTGAAAATAGAAGAACCAAAACAGTTTTCAGGCCAGGTGAAGCAGCCTCACATGTGACTCACTTGATATATCCATAGTTATTCATGCATATTATGGAAAACAAAGGCAAACGCGAGAACAATTCCAGTGCAAGCTTAAGAAATGCCAAATATAAATAAATGAGGAGTGATTTGTATTGAGATTCTCCACTGCCACAAATTCCACATTGTCATTCAGCCCTGTGCTTCTCTTCGGAGGGGCATTTTTCAACACTGTCAGTGTCTGACAAGAGCACATCCCTAGGCCTGCAGAGAGTGTGAGTTTTCTATACTTTCTGCTTGCTCTTGCACTGCTTCAGCAAAATCCGTGCCCTAGCAAATGAATTAATGCCTTGCTTCTGTTTGCTCCCTCTCCTTGGTGTAGCCCCAAGTGCTCCTCCTCAGTCTGTCACTGTCCTGACAGTTGGAAATCACAACAGCACCAGCATCAGCATCTCCTGGGATCCTCCCCCTCCAGACCACCAAAATGGAGTCATCCAGGAGTACAAGGTACACACGATGTCTGATGGGAGGGTTTAGGTAAACAGCCTGCTTGAGTTACAGAACAGTGCCACTGTTTATGGATTTACATTCTGACAGCATTTACAGTTGCCCATATAATTATATGGAGAAAGAGGACTGACTGCTTATGGATTTCTTTATTATTATTATTATTATTATTATTATTATTATTATTATTACTATTGTCACTACTATACTGTTATATTAAGAAGCAAAAACACCATGAGATTGATATGAAAGGAGCTGTAATTTCTAGCCAGTTTGCAGTTCTTATCTTTCTAGCTTTTCCCTGCTGTGGAACAAGAAGAGGGGGTATTTTTGGAAAGGGGCTTCTGTACTCTAAAGACAGGCAGTGAAGTCCCTCTCTTGGAATGCCTTCAATCTGGCAGCAAAGCTGGCAAGAAAGTTGCTTCTTATTTCCTCTGCAAAAATGCTAATCCTAACACTTCCCGGTCAAAGTCAAGGACTGTGACTCTGGGATAATTCAAGACTTCTTCCAAGTACTATCACTGTCAAGCTTCACGATTTAAAGTGGCAGGTTGCTTGCTCTGAGAAACAGGTTGAACACAAGTAGTATATCCAAAGTTTGCTACATGAGAATTGCTTGTGTTGGTTGTATTTTCTTCCTTAATGTTACTATGATGGCTCAAAATATCCACGCCTTATACATTAAATGTTGTTGTAGTCTGTAATTTCATACTAAGATCACTTTTGCACAAGGATATTTTCACAACATTTAAAAAAAAATGCACTCTGTTATTCAGGTGGAGAAAATAATTGGGCGAGGTTCAGCCTTGTCACAGCATGGAGCTCAGTTTGGTAAATTAACCTTGCTGTGGCTTGCTTATATACACCAAGTGTGAAATGTTTAATTGAAATGGATCAGGGCAGCTTTCTTGACAGTCCCACAAAGGGTGGAAGTGGTGACTGCAGCTTATTGCACATAAAAAGATTTTTTTTTCCCCCTTTTGTGTCATGAGGGAACACAGCACGAAGAAGGGAGAAAGTGCTTGGCTTCTAAATCAGGTAGTGGTTCAACCTATTCCAGCTTTTCACTTGGTCAGAGGGATGCAGTAAATGCTCACAATGTTTATGTTTAGCATAGCAATTCTTTTGTTTTCCTTTTAGTCAATATCAAGATTTATTAATCCCAGTATTTTATTGATCTATTTTTCATATGAATTAATAATTATCCTTTGGCTTAATTAATCTTGATCCTGACTCCAGTACAAGTCAATATAAACCATCCAGGGCTTATAGGAAAATGAGTAAAGCACACTCCTAAACCACTAAACATGTAGATATGAAGCAAGTGGGCTGATGGCTAATGAAAGCCATGTTCCAGGTGAGTGCTCAGCCTCTGGGCTGTGTATAAAACCAGCTGGAGTCACTACCTATTACAGCCCTCCTGTGTTAGATTAGGTGGCTGCCTGAGTAGTGAACTGGCTACAGTGAATGGTGCAGAGAGTCTAATATTTACCCGAGTATAAAATAATTGTTGAAATTCCACAGTGCATTTTCTAACAAATAGGAAATAGATCTGTTGATTCCACTTCAAGCATTGGAATGCCTGTAAATTCATTCATGAATTAAATGCTTTTAATTAGGGACATCTCACAGCTGTTGTAACCTAAGACCAGGACAGACAAGGAGTGAAAGAATGAATTCAATTGTTACTCACCTTAATGCATTCTGGCTGGCAAATAGGATCACTTTAGGTTTAGGAAAACAAGAGAATTTTTTTCCTCTTCAAATCTTTCTCAGCACTTCAGAGAAGAAAGAGCTAAAGTGTGGTAAAACACTGAACAGGGTCAAAAATAAGTGCAAAGATATTATTGCTGTTGCTTAGATGCATTAGTTTCTCACTGATAGTGGTTCCACCAATAGTGTTTTCTTCATCTGTTATTTTTATGTTCGTGTACATGTGTTATATTTATGCATTGATTTCCCTGTGTGGTGGTAAAAGCTTTCTTTAGTAATACAGGAGCAAGATTTGCAGATAGCCTTAACTGAAGAAACATGCCTAGAAGTTAGTTCTGAAACCTCTTTAGAGAATCTTATAAAAACATGCAAGAGGGAAACATGACATTCTGAACTCATAGACTGTTCTCATCACAAAATGCCAGTTGTGATTTTAGGGTGTATTTTCTGTTTAAGTAGGTAATATTTAAGCGGGAAACTGATGTCTGGATTCCTAAACAATGTAAATAATCACAGAGGCAGCAGTAAATGTGAGCCTGTGCTTATTCAGAAATTCCAAATATGCCTCTTGTGCATGAAAGGAAGTTGAAATGAATTTTGAAAATTCTTTGTTCTCTAATGCTTTAAGACGTGTTTCAACCTATGGTCATATATTTGGTATCCTTTTGCTGTTCAGCAGGAAATTTAGAAGGAAAAAATGTTGGGTTTTTTTAACAAATAGTTTGATAAATAAGATTCTGATTAATGAATAACACCTCTTTTCTATTTGGATGATCTGATCTGTGCTTCTAAGAAGTATAAGCACAGAATTTGCACTCCATGGAGAGCCAGAGTCCAGAAAGGACCAAGCAGTCTTTGCAGCTGGCTTGGTCCTGTGCTAATCTGAGCTACCTTGCTGAGCTAAATCATCCCAATTTCAGCTATCCTGGACAGTAAGATTGTCAAGAAGTCCCAAATAAGTGACTGCCATGAAATACCTTGATATGTCATATCTATGCGCGATTGTGTGAGTGTGAAGAATTTTATCTATTTTAACACATCAACTTTTGTCCCAGATCTGGTGCCTAGGTAATGAGACTCGATTTCATATCAACAAAACAGTAGATGCAGCCATTCGGTCTGTAGTAATAGGTGGCCTATATCCAGGTATCCAGTACCGTGTGGAAGTTGCTGCAAGCACCAGTGCAGGTGTGGGAGTAAAAAGTGACCCACAACCCATAATAATTGGTAAGTTATTGTCTGTTCTGTTGTTCTGCTTTGCCTGTTTGTTGTTGTTTTTGTTGTTTTCTTTTTTTTTTCTCTCAGAAATGCTTTCATTCATTACCTCTGGAAGCATAAAAATCTGTGGAGCAAAAGACAAGATTTGACTAGAGCTGGTTAGTTAGCTTCTTCATCCCCCTGCCTGATGATGGTTTGTTCTTCTCTTCCTGCAAAGTTCTTGCAGACAACAAAGGGAAGCATGTTCCCAAGACAGATGAGAAAATGCAGGTTGCCTAATGAAACTGATTTAATGTTTTTGTTTTGTTTTTTTTTTTTTAATGAATTTACCACTTCTGCAGGTTGGTAGATGTGTGGAACAAGCAGCCCAAGCTCCCTTTTCCCTCTGTTAAAATGGCTGGGATATTGCCTTACTCATTCCACTGGTGCCTAAGGCAGTATTTAACATTGTTTTCTGAATGTCTAAAGTCAGTGTTTCTCACGAAATCCAAGGACACAAGCCTCCTCTGTCAAAGAAATAGTGATCTCTAGACCAATTAGAGAGCAAAGGTACCATTATCATCCCAGCCTTTGAAATATTTGTTTCTTGATTGTAGTCTCCATGTAGAACTAATTTCCTGACCTGAGGGAAACACAGATTTTGTTTCTTCTGAATTTTTTCCTGAGTATAAATAAAAAGACTAGAAGAAATTATGTTTAACAAACCTGAAATGAGCTGTGCAAAGCAGCACCTCTTTTGAGTGTACAATACAGGAATTTTGTTGCCTTTTTTTTCTATGATCTAACTTAAAGGGACTTTTGTTTGTTTGTTTATTTGGGGAACTTCTGTTGTTACTAAGTATTTTCTTTCTAGAAAATGTTGTCAGTACACTGCCCCAAACATGGACTAGTCTATTATGTGCAGACCCCTAATAAAGACTGTCCCATAAGCATTGCTTGAATGGTTATTGATATTCAGGTTCCTCATTCATCATAACAGAAGCTAGGGTACTTCAGCTGTGAAGTCTCACAGGAGACAGAAATACAAGAGTAGAAGTGAGGGTAGCACTTGGTTTAGACAAGGGAGCCACAGAAACACTAAAGATGGAAAAAAGATATGTAGAAGTGAAAACAAAAAATTGATATTTGAAAATGCAAGAAACCCAGGACTTTTTTTTTTCTTATTTCATTAAGAAAGGTCCATCTAACTAGGCATGAAATATACTGCTCTTATTCCAGCAAAGCACAATAAGTGTGTTGTATTTTAAGTACCTGGGTAACATTGTGTTGCTTAATGTGAGTTATACTTGCACCAAAAGTCTTTGCTGGATGATTCCCAGAGTTTTTAGTGATACTTATTTGTTCCTTAAATGATCCCATAATTTCTGCTTCAACAAATTTGTCTGGTGACATCTTTGCACATTTGAGAGTCATTTGCATGAAAAGTAATGGAAAGTAGTTTCTGTTTTGGTTATGTTTCTGTTGTCATTTCTGTTTCTCTTTTGGGAGCCTGAAGCTGGATGTGTTTATTACATATATGGTTTGTATCTCCCTTTTCTTTAGGTCCAATTTTGCTATTGATTATGAATTGCTAGCAGTTATTTCTCAGACTATAAGTTTGCTTGATAAATGTAAGATTGTTTAAGTGATACCATTTCTGAAAAACTTGAGTTGGCACCATTCAACATTTGAATGGGAATCAGAATCATAAAATATGAAAATTATTTTTAAAGTAAATTTAAAGAAACCTAGTTACATGGATTTAAAATTAGCTAGTGAGCAAACCTCAAAACATCATAATGAATGGAAAAGCATTATTGGGTTATTATAATAGAGTTCTATATGGTCTGGTGCTTATCTATACCATTTAACAACCTGCAAACAGAATGAACAGCTCTAGAAATGCTGAATTATGGTAAGAACAGGTCAGTGGTGCAGGAGAGTTAAGCTGTGTTTCTAAGTAGTAAAAGTTTTAATAGTCATGAGATAGAGTACAGTGTATAGAAAGAGATGTTATTTTTAAATACAGGATTCATTCTTCCAAAAAATGTTTCAGGGTGTTTTTTTCTGAAAATAACTAGTTTTCATGGTGGATAATCAACTACTGGCCTCCCAGAGTAATTTTAGATAACAGAGCTGTGACAATCCAGAAAGCAAAAACAGGAGAATAGGAACTAGTAGGACGTATATTATTCCTTTAGTTAGAAATTGTCTCACTGTTACAGGAATCTTGAAGCAGGATGTTGAAAAATTTTATGGAAAACTCAAAGAGAATCAAGTATAAAACTTTTATGATCATTAATGATATGCTAAAAAATACTCACTTGGAAAACCAGAAGTAAAATTTGAGATAAGAGCAGTGCTGGTTAATGCTGTAGCTATTCTTTCTCTTCATCAGTTGGCCTGGTCCCTCTTACATTCCATCATTGGCATAATAATATGAGGAACAGCTGCAAACTTTCACAGTAATAGGTACAATTGAATCTGATGTGTCTAATTAATTTTTGGTCCGACAAATTAGTTTTGTTCTTCATTACTCTCCAATGGGAGGAAGACATTATATTTCATTATGTTTTTGTCTTCAGGAACAATGGAGCGTTACAGGTCGCACACTTCCCTTGTCTGTGTTCTAATTAGTTGAACTGACAGCATTGTTACAGAACCACCTGCAGTGTATGAAATAATACACTGGTACCTTGGATGACATATTTATTACATCTGCTTAAATATTATATAAAGAAGTACAAAACTAATGCTGTTTGTTTCCCCAACCCCCAACAATTATATTAATCTTATCAAAAGTCAGTGGGTAACATTCATCTGTCTCCATTTATTTTTCCATCATCCAATTCACAAAGCATATGTTATTTTGACATTTAAATGAATTATTACTTTTTCAGTTGTAATTGCTAGGCACAGAAAGGTGAGAACAAACAGCCAGACTGCAAACTTTAGAAGGTAATTTGGAGACAGATACTATGTTCCCCTAGAACACAGGCAGAGCATACAGTCACTGAAACCTCTCCCCAGGCTTGTTGCAATTTGCTCTCACATCCTCCATTCTCAAAAGACTGTTTTCTGGTCTTAGAGAAGACAGGATCCTCAGATGTTTTGGGGGGGCTTTAGTGAAAAGAACTTGTTCTTGAATCCAGGAGCATCCACTCCCAAAGCTTGTGTCTCCAAAACACTTCCCTGCCTGCTCTTCTCCTTGGTAGCACAACTGTGTGTCTGAAGCAGTGCCAAAACTACCTGTTTCCTCACTGTCCCACTGCTTTGGCCTCTCCTCCAAAGGGCACAGAAATTAACTGCAAGTTAATGGTGATTAGAGCAACTCCAACTCCCATGCTGATTTCTACTAGAAAATTGATTTTGTGTCTGGAAGAGCATGCCATAGAGAGCCCCTCTCTATTTGTTTTACTGTCAGCCCTTCCTCCTTCAGCACTGGGGTGCACCTATGGATTGGTTCCATGGGCAGAAAAAAACATAGAAAATCAGACAGAGCAGCCTCTGCTGCCTGATTTCTTCCCTTGCCACAGCTGCTCACTCAGTTTCACTCTCACATATTGAATCAGGCTCAGAAGCCATTGAGCCTTTGGCAGTGGCAAGACAAAAATGCAGTGAGGCAAAGGACAGCTGCAGCTCCCAGATGCTGACGTTAGTAAAGCTCCCCAGCATGGCCAGTATGGACTGGTGCATGACACCAGTACTGGGGCACTTTTTGTACATCTGGCAGCATCTTTCTGTGGGACCCATTCTGCTTGTAGGGAGCCTGTTTTTGTTCCTTGCCCAGAAAGACTGAAGGCAAGCCAAGCTCTAGCACAGCTTCCACAGTCTGATTGCAAAAGCAGACACTCATCAGTACTAAATATTGACGTGGTGCTGAAAGAGAGGAAGCCAAATAAACTCACCAGGGTCATCAGCAGTGTGATAGCAATGGCACACAGGGCACTGCATTTCCTCCCAATTAACCCAGCCCAGCTCTGAACAAGCTGCCTCTTGGCAGGGGCAGTGCTGGGCAGAGGCAGTCCCAGAGGAGCCTTCTCAAAGCATCCCCTTTTATAAAACATGGCTGTGTGACCTCCGGCTCACCTGCAAAGAGGTGTCTGTGGAAAAGGGACTGGAAGTGTCAGACTGCTCAGTTCTGCTTCTGCCAGAGACCCTGAGTGCTGGCTTTAGGCTGAAGCCAGTGAGCTGCTCTGTTGGAAGACATAAATCTAACCATTGCTGAATTATAGAAAAGGAATATGTACATTTTCACAGCATGGCATAATGATACAATACTTCTAATAATTTCCTCTGAGTGACCATTTCAGTGTTTTACTGCAGTGTTCAACTACCTTTATGTGTGATAGACTCTCATAATTGAGAATCATATTGTTTGCATCTTCTTTGTCTCAATAGAGTAGCTGCTCTTGCAGCTTTTCAAAGTGCATACAGGCATCTGGTAATATTGCATAAACATTTCAAGGATTGAGCTACATAAATACTTCTACTGGAAATTATGGATAATCTTTCATGAATTTCAAAACTGCAGATGTGGACAGTTTATATAAAATATACATAGAATAAAATTTCAGGGGTTTTTTTTAGAAAAATATGTTCTGCATTTCCTAATTTTAAAACTAACTATTTTTGACAATTTGAAAGTGCTGGCCCTAGAATTACATGCTTTAGCATTTCCTGGATTTTCATGCTGATTTTTATGAGCATTTGTTTTCAAGCCAAATGCCATGTTTTTTCTTTTAGAAAAGTTCCCTTTTAGAGAAAGACGGGTAAAAAACCAGTGGGAGCATCTACTGGAATTTACAGTTTTCTACTGTAATATACAATTTAAGATCCTATATAGTAATTTTTTAATTCATGTCACTTTAATTAGTATTCCAAGTAATAATTATTCCTTGCAGGTTGATGTTAAGAATTTGTATGCATATTATAGGTGAAAAAAATACCATCTGTTGCTGTGATTGTTTAGTGCTTACAGTGAACTGTGCGATTTTCAGCTTTGTGTCAAAGATGGTACACAGAATTTGTGTGAATTGTTTTCCCCTTGAAGTAATTGCTGCATCTTTGCCCTAGTGGAAAGTGCATTCATTTTATTGTCTGTTTCAAATTTGGAAGCTAGCATTCAGGGAAAACAAATGAGTTGAGTAAGAATTTTTGGTTTTCTTCTGATGTTGTAGCATATTTTATATTTGGATTACTGATTTGGAAAAAGCTATTTATTGATTGCTTGATTTATTTTTTTATTAGTTTCCTGTGATCCATTTTCTCATTATTGTCTTCTGTCTACAACTGTGGAAAAATAAGCTAACAAATATATATACTGTTAAAAAAAAGCTCTGGATTGATATCTGTTAGATTACTTGGGAGCATGCTATAGGTCTGCCTCTGCAAATATAACTGCAAATGGCTGTGAATTTACTCTAGAAACAGTAAGATTGTGAGAAGAACTCCTTAAAGTTCTTCTACTGTTGGTAATACTTTTGAGACCCAGTACCATTTTTAAAAAAACTTTTAATTTGTAGAACACTGCTTCCCCTGTGTGTTACAGAGTCCAGAACAACCAAATTCTGTTCAATTTCTCTTGTGCAGGAGGTCGTAACGAAGTTGTCATCACTGAAAATAACAACAGCATAACTGAGCAAATCACTGATGTGGTCAAGCAGCCTGCCTTTATAGCTGGCATTGGTGGTGCATGTTGGGTCATTCTCATGGGCTTCAGCATCTGGCTCTACTGGAGAAGAAAGAAGAGGAAGGGGCTCAGCAATTATGCTGGTAAGAGCAGTGACTTTACTGCCATCTCTGCAGGTGCTATCATAAAAAGAACTGGGGCTACTAAACCTACCTAAAAACCACATTGAACTTACAGCCAAAGCATCCTGGGTGACTTCTGTGTGCTTGTTTTAAATGTATGCTGTGGAATTGCTGGTGTATGAGAAGCTTTAAATGCATTGCTCGGTACCACATTTCATCATTATCATAAGGCAGTATTTTTACATCTCCAGCCCATCTAGCATTAAAAAAGTACAAAGAGGATTAACTGCTCCTCTTGCCCCTTGCTCAGAAGGCACTCTGTTGGCAGTGCAGCATCATTTATATGTTCAAATATGAGTTAGACTTGACCCTTACAAGGAAAGAGTTTTTTCATCTTCTACTTCTTCATTCCTGTGCATTTCCATGTCTCTGAAGCCATGTGAATGGCAAATAAATGAAGGTACTTAATCAGTGACTTCATACCTGTAGCTGGAAGAATGATGTATTAGACAGAGAAATGTGGTCAAAATTTACCCAAGGCAAAAGCCATAAACAGTTTTGTCTTGCAGGCAGAACATCTTGGAATGTTCTCTTTCATTAAATGTTTGCTTCAGTTTTAAATTAGTTTTTGAAAACTACATTTGGAAAATTAAATACGCTTGCCAAATGAAAATATTTTCATCTGCCCTCAACCTTTGTTTTGTGTATTATTCTGTTTTCAGGATTCTTATGAATTTTTGGGAAGTTATGTGAACTGTCATAAAATGGGTTACTCTGAGGCCTAATTTAACACACAAAAACCCCCAGTTCTTCAAATACTGCAGTAGGTTCTCTTGTAGTTCTTATTAATATTAAAAAGAGAATAACATTTGCCCAGTTGAGGACAGAACATATTTAATGTTGCCATTATATCACACTAAAGTTACACAAGTGCCCTTCTATTTACAAGTTACCAAATCCAAAGCCAAGGACTCAGGTTCCCTAAATGGCTGAGCAACAACTTGCCAAAACCCCACAGTCACAGCCAAACTGTTCCCAGTTCAACTCAGCCATAGTCAGACTCCTCAGTGTCCTGACAGGGCTCCCTAAACCAGCAGGAAACTGCTCTGTGCTGGTTTTCAATCCTTCCTGCTGTGTTTGTTTTCTACTGGCTTAGTGAAAGAACAAGATATCAGATGAGCAGTGGAAAGAGAGGAAGGAGGGACCAGTGGTTTTTGGACCTCCTTGGTTTTCGTGGAACCTCACTTCGTGTCACCACATGATCTCTGTCATTCATGGTTTGTGCTTTGTCCCACGGTGGTTTTTTCTTTCCTTTAACAGCAGTAACTTTTATTCTCTGAGAGGTGGGGTGGTTCTAACTGAGAAATTAATATATTTATATATATCACACACTTATACATGTGCTGACATGAAATATCATCCTAGACCCCAAAATTTTTCCATACTAGAGACTGCTGTGCTGTTATTTCTCTTAGGAAGTAGTCCCACCTAAAGCTTTGGACCCAAGCTGAGACTAGATTTTTCATAAAAAGAGGGATTATTAGTCCTGTATGTGAGCTGGTGTATTGGGGTGAGGGAGAATTGAGAGCAGTCTAAATTGAAGAGCATAGCTGTAAATAATTATAAACAGCGTGTCATTTGCACCTCATTCCTTCTCATGGCATTTGCTGCACCTAAGTGTGATGTGAGCATTGATTGCATCATGAAATTGTGTGTGCTTTCAGCAGGGAAAGTACATAACAGATCATGCCTCAAAGTTCATCCTAATGTTTACAACTCGGAGAACAGCATGTCTGCACTGAGAGTCTTCAAATGTGACTGTCCAAATTCACTGCTCATCTTTCCAACCGTCATTTCTCATTGGCTGCTGGCTGGTTGGTGCTTTAAGCTCAGCTGTTGTGTCCTGCTTATGATATTCAACCCCAACCGAGTAATTTCCAGAGGAAACTCGTGCCCTGCAATGAGCTTTGTGTCAGGGTGTGTAACTCACAATGTGTTTGCTTTCTTGTTTTGCAGTTCAGTCCTTCACCTTCACCCCTGCAGGTACTGTCCATTAGTCTGTCTCTTACCTCACCAACACGTCATTTCACGCGTTAGCTATCGAATTGTTTATGAACATGTGAGACATGAAGAATCAAAACTACATACAAGGAGAAATACTCTGGCTGCCTATCTGTGATAAAAATGTAGCATTCATTCTCCTCCTGATTCCAGAGAAAAGTAAAATCTACCACCATTAATGTCTCTGTCGCTATAAATCCGCATACTTAACTCATATAACTCTCTGGAATACAGTTTTGAATTTTCAATTTTAATTTCCAGGACCAGATGCTTGAACTAACTTAACATAAATTATCATTATTCATATATAACTGAATTTTGATTTTAAAGCTCAAGCAATTTAGCAGACCCAAGTGGAGAAATGGAACTTTCTTCTACTTTAGCTCTCAGTTAAGTATACTTTTGCCTTACTGTGAGGTATTCAGCAGTCTAGTCACTGATGCATTCATTGACTTTACAAGGTTTTTAAAATTGAAACACTGGGTTTTTTTTCTCACTACCCAGCTCAGAACTGGTATCCTATTGTTCTTATCTTTAAAAAGATAGCATATGGTAGACTATTATCATAAGCATGATTAAAGATATGTGAAGGATAAAAGAAGAGTATCTGAAACAGCAGTTTTATTCAACATATGGAGAGTCGGAAAAATAGAGTATACAATTCATAGTAATAATTAATACAAACAATTAGCTTCTGCTCTCATACTTAGTCTTGAGATTTAGAAACTCAAAATTAACTGCACCTCATAATTACAGTGTTAAAGGCTGATAAATCTCATAATTTTCCAGAAGTCTGTCAAGTTTTTCGGTTGCCTTTACCAGAGCTGTCTCCTCATGCTCAGTAGCTGCTTTCTCACTTTTCCTTGTGTTCAGCCACAGCTTGTGTTCAGATTAGCAGGAAAGAGGAGATGACCAAAGGTGGGGGTGTGTGCCCCAGGAGCCCATGACATTCTGAGGGAGAAATGTCCTTGTGGAAAATCTGGGGGCTCAGGATTGCTCCCCTGGCTTCCAGGCAGGTTTGGCCAGGTTACTGTAAGCTATGGCACAATGCATCCCACCCTAAACACTTTACTGCCTTTTCTTTGAGACACAACATAGCGTTTTTTTTCCAAAATTAAATAATGCATCTTTGCATTTGGTTCCTCTGACCATGCCACTGTCAGCTGTCTTGAACTGTGGTGCATTTTCACCGCAGTGTTTGTAGCACGCGTTGGCATGACACAGGGTTGTGCTGGAGCCACTGGGTCTGAGCATGATTTCATGCTGTTGGTCCACATGTGCTGGGCAACTGGGATATCTCAGAGGTACTGCCAAAAATTTTCCTTTTTAAAAGCAGTTTCAACATCTTGTGGACTTTTTAGAGCTATTCTATTTCCTGGCTTATAATAACTTTTGGAGGAATTGAGAACCAAAGTCCTCCAGTAGTCAAGTCCAAAAAGTGTTTTTTAATTTAAAAAAGTATTTTCCTTATGACAGAACATAGTGTATGTTTCTTATCTTTAGACCCAAAGTTCCATAACAAACTTTGTTAATTCTCTAATATTTCGATTTGTCCCTGATAATATCATTTAGAAAGACATACCTGTACTTGTGGAGGTTTGACACTCATAACTCTATGTTGTTCCCTTCAAAGTTATGATTCATAAACAGTTTGGGTTTAGATACAATTATTTAGACAGTGCTATGCAGCTTTCAGAATCTCCTCAGAGACAGCTGTCAGTGAGTTTTTACTAAAGATGAATTTATCCTAATATACTCAGATTTTAGAAGGTACACACGTTTTGTTCTGACATCTGCTTTAAATTCTTCCTTCAGAGAGTTTCAGAACATACAGATTTAACTGTGTGGTAGAGAATTGAATCTATTAGTGTAACAATCACATGCTTACTTTATTTCACACTCAGAGAAAATCCCGTTATTTCTGATGTGAATATTTTTTTGTTTTCTTTTTCTTCATCTGTATTTGCCTGTGTGTAGAACAGAGAAAACTAAAAATACTTGTTTAAAAGTCCAAATCCATGCTGTTTTATAATTAGTTGCTAAAAATGTTCTTTTGGGTCATTTGCAGATTATGGGTCATTCACTAGGAGCACTAGTTATTTGTATTCCATTTGTATTTCCAAGATGTACAGTTTCTGCTTTGTGACTAAACCACTGTAACGTGGGGGAGAAAACAGCAAATGTCAGGCAGTTTGTAATGATTTGTGTCAGGGAAGAGTAACTGAGTTAAATACTTTTAGCTTTCTGTCTTTGTGAACATTTTCATAAGCACTGATCAATGGCTCAGATGGTCACAAATAAAGTGACATTGATAATCACAGCTAAATCTTTTCAGTTATTATCAGTTGAACTGACTCCAGCAGTTGCTGAGCCACAATTCTGATCATTGTTCTTCCACTTCCCTTTCCACCATGACTCACCAGGCCTTGATTCTCAGTAATATTAGATATATTAATAAGATATACAATAAGATATAATTATATATAAATACAAAACATAAAATTTAGCTAAAATGTTTGTTAAATTACTGTTGGTAAGTAGTAGTGTCATCATCTGCAGCTGTACAAGGACTATACATTTTTGTGACCATGACATACTCTCAGCAAAGCCAAATCTGGCACAGGGACACTAAACACAGCTGTTGTCTCTTTCTAACCATCTCTCCTGTAATATACAGGATGGATTGATCTCACTTTTGTGAGTTTGTGTGGAAGCTAAAGTACTGCTGCACTGTTTGGTTGGGGGACTTTTTGATTGTTTTGGTTGGTTGGTTGGTTTGGGTTTTTTTTGTATTTTTGATTTTTAGCTTGGCTTGGCTTGGTTGTTTTTTTTTTTGCCTTGGTGGTGGGTTTTTTTTGTACTTTTGGGCTTATCCTTTACTGAGATTGCCTGGATATAAACATGCACCATAGGCTTCATACAAATATACAGGGCACAAAAGAGATATCTGACCACTTACTGTATAGCAGATGGATTATTTCAATATTGAGTTGCAGTAAAAGAACAGAATCAATTTATTTTATACTGAAAGTTGCAATTATTTTTTCAGATTTCTGTGAAAAGGCATGGAAACCATTTGTAGGGAAAGAAAAGAGAAATTTCATTCATCTGTTTATCTTTCCTGTGGCCTCAAACTTGTTGTGCCAGTACCCACTCGCCAGAATATTCAGGTGTTTTCAAGTGTCTACGCCATCAGTCATGCAAAAAAAGTAAATATGTATTTTAACTTATGAGTAGGTTAAGCTTGTTTAGTGACTAGTGCTCCTTGGGATTATAAAGATTTTATGAAACCCAGTAAACAGAAAACAAATTAAAAATAGATAGAGAATGATGGAACGTTACACATTTTATGTTCAACTTCTGAAACTGTTAAATGAGGATAAACTATATGACAGAATCATCCAAAGGTAGACAGAAGATTTGATGGAATTTTTATGTGCTGATTATCTGTTCTGAGTTAATGCTTATTAAAAGAGGATTAATCTACATTCATATTTGAGGAACAGCTTATCAGTAAAAGGAATGAGACTTGGCTGGCAACATTAAAGTTTTCATTTGCAGTAGGAAAATGTGGCCTACTAGAGATAGGCATACAGAAAGCTTTCTAAAGCTTTCTAAAGCTTCCTTGCCTCAGAATGTCGACTTACTATACATTCATATTTTTCCAGTTCTAGCAGGCATGAAGATTAAGTTTAACCTTGTCAGATAATATTAGTAAATGGTTTTGGTACCTCCTTATATATTTAATAAAAAGCATGTGAAAAGCTCCTTAAAATATGCTGGTTTTCATACAAATATACACAATATAATTTCCTGAAATATTTATGCATTTAAAATGCTCTTTGGATTATATTTCTGCATTTTTGCAGTCCTTGAAGTATAAGCTGGTGGGGATTCCTTCAAAATCTCTCTATGCAGAGGTTATTTTTTCATCTTCTTTTGAAAACCAATCTCATCCCTGCAGGTCTTCAGCCTTTCTAAGAACATGTATCAGATGCAAAGACTGCTGAAAGAGCTTTTTTGCTTCCTTGGTGATAAAAAGCAAGGAAGATGGGTGGGTCAGTGATAGGGACATCCTTCCCTTCCTCCTCTTATATTGCCCCTTGAAATTGCTCTGCTGCTTTTTGAAGTGGAGACAGGATGAATAAAGCCAGCTGTCTGTGTGTTTTATTTTTACAGTGACATCTACAAGCTTGGATTGCATTAAGTATGCTCCTATTCAGGCGTTTAGACTTGTTTTGTAATTGCAGAAATCAAACTGCAGGAAAAAACGCTGACAAAATGTATGGCAGGAATGATAAACATAGTGCTTTTTTTGGCAGCCTGACCATATCTTCTGTTGTTAACTGTCTTGCCTTTCACAACATTAAAGCTGAAAGAAAGGCACCTTCTCTCTCCAGCCTCAGGTAGCCAATTTGTGGATGGCATCAGGAATATGGGGAGTTTTTGCAGCATCCCAGTGACATGGCCACACTTCAAGAGGAATTTTGGCAAGCTCAGTTGATATTCCAAAGCCTTTTACATGAAACACATTAAATAAATAAAATGCTTTCTGGTTTATTTTCTCATTGAGACTATAACCATGCATACTTTGGTGTACAGGGTGAAGGGTAAACAAAAAAAACCCTGTTTTCCTTCCTAGCTCCATGCAAATCACATATACCAGACTCAGTCTTCCCAAGGAAAAACAATGTCACTGCAAGCTGAACCTTTCTTCTTAAGGTGATGTGTAGATTGGGAGGGTGTAAGATGATTTAACACAGGAAATAAAATAAGCCAAAACAGGCAACCGTTCCTACCACAAAGAAACACGGAAGAAAAAGGAGCAAATTCTGTGATCCTTGTTGGTTTTTTTTACTATCTCCTATGCCTCAGCCAACCTGCAGCAATTATGGCTCTAGCAAAGAGGTTTCTTCTTGATGGAGTTCTCATGGCATGCCTGGGACTTTTTCCATACCTGCCTACACAGAAAATAAAATGTGTCAGGCAAACATTGCTGAAATCTCCTGCTAGCTACTTGATTTTAGCTTTGCTTTATAAAGGGATATAAATATTTTGTAGACCACAACTATTGTTGTTTTTTTTTTTCCTTTGTGTGACATGCACATTTAAAAGTTCACACACCTGTACATGGTATACAAATGGCAACAAAATTACCTCAAAATAATTTCAAGTAGATGACAGTCTAAACAAGAGCATTACTCCAAGCAGTTTTCAGAAAATGTTTTACTGCAATTTCCTTAGATCTGTAAACCTTATTTATAAAGGTTCTTATCAAACAAGCCTTTGTTTCTCGTTTTCTTTATTTCTTGTCACTTTGACAAATGCAGAAAGTTGGAGAAATCAAGTATTAAATTTGGAGGAGAGGAGGAGAAAGGAAACAGCATCTAATGTACCAAGGTACTTGGAAACAAAGCCAGGCAGTACCCACATCGTTGTGTAATCACATATGATATGCACAGCACTTCAGATAATTCACTTTTAAGCAGTGAGTGGTAGTCATTTGACAGCCTGTTAGATACCACGTGAATGAAAGTAGCATTTCCTCTAAAATTAATTATCCACAATGTTTTACCATGTCTTGTTTTTCAAAGGAGACCTTTATTTAGTACTTTCCATACTTGCATTTTGATTTTCTTTTCATTAATTGGTTTGATTACACCCTTTCAAAATTCAGCTATTAACCATTTTGATGTGACATATGACTGCAGTGATTTTCTGATATTGGTATTAGTCTGCTGTGCAGTGAAGGGTAATTAATCACCCTACTATTCTTCCAGCAGAGCTTCCAGAGGGGCCAGTTTTGTCCCCTTTGCTGAATCTACACTGTGAAATTAATAGGAGTTAATAAAGTAACAAGGATTCTATAAGGTATCGGAAGAGTTGTCCCAGTGGCTTTATGTCATTGCTTATTTTTTTTATGAATACAGAATTTCTATTGGCTGTAGTAATTTTGTCTGATTAGAATAGTGTATAATAGAACACCTAATCCTGAGTTATTGTAGCTTGGACTAATACTTGGAAAATCTTGCAAATAGTCTGGGAGCTATAATTTAATGATGGGAGCACCTGTCTTACAAAGGTAACTAGTATTTCCAAATGATGGTCTGTTTTAAATTAAGCTGGTAACAAACTCTTCCATTCCCCACTGAAATTCAAGCCCTCATCCAGTCAGAGGCCTGTAAGGGTGCAGGTATCCAGGACATTGGTATAATTTAATAGTCTGCCTTATCTATGCCTGACAATAAATAATGGGATATTGCCACTGAGAACCAGAGTGGTCTGTTGGCCTTGATTCAAAATATTTTTTCAGTGTTTCTGAAAAGATCATCAAATGTTGTCAATTAGCATCTCACCAGTAATGTGGTTTTACCTATATTGCCCTGAAATGTAATCCTGTTAATGAGATAGATAAGGGAGAAGCTGATTTTTGTCAAACACCCATGAATGGAGACATAAAAACAATTGTCTCCCTCTGATTATGTCCATGGATGCATCCATCCATCCCCCGTGGATGGAAGACTGGAAACACTTTTTCTTCTGGGTGACACTGGCATGTATGCATTTATGTATGCATAATAGTTCTTAAACTGCACATCTAATGGAAGAGGTGCAGCTGGATGGTTTTTTCCATCCCTTCAGCTGTAATAGAGCTGCCACCTCTTTGTGTTTGTCCTGGGAAATGACATATCTGTGTGGTGACATTATATTACTGCATTACGACATGATGTTACTTACTCACTGGTGCAATGTCATTATGTACTGAAGCGGAAGCATGCCAAGAAAACAATTTCATCACATGGCTCAGACTTGCAATGCAAAGTCATATGAAGGGGCCTGTGGTGAATTCAGGCCTTTTGCCCAGGTGGCTGCTTTGCCTTGCAAGGTGCAGAGCAATCAGTAACGTGGTGTCAATCAGTAATGTGCAGTGAAATCCTAAATGAACTGTAGCCCCGATGTGCTTGAGCCTCTTCTTGTCATTTCTCTACTTTATTATGGGGTGATGCCAAGAGACCTCCGACCTCGGACACCGAGCAGTTTGAATTGTTACTTTTAATTATTACTAATTGATTTTTTCCTGTCTTATATGTGTGTGCGTGTGTGTGTACGTTTGTTTGTTTTGTTCTTTCCAACCAAAACACAGTCACCTTCCAAAGAGGAGATGGAGGACTAATGAGCAATGGAAGGTATGTTTCTTTGTATGAAGGTCTCTCCACTGTTTTTATTTTTAAAATAAGGGATCTGAAAAAAATTCTATAGGTGATGCACTCGGGTTATATCCCATCATTGGGAAGACTGATAGCGCTAGGAGGAGTTAAGTAGCTTACCACAAGGTTTAATGACCTATCTGTTGTGCACTTTGGAAGAAGCAAGCCCAGATGTTTCATATCTCCCAGATGTCCTGGAAGAAATGAGTAGTAAATATCACAAAGAATGTGTTCATTTGTTACTGGGATGTTTATTGCATTAATTAGACATTAGCAAATGAAGTTGCTGTTGTTTAAGACTCCTTATTGGCTCTCCCTAAATTGCTGTGAGTGAACAATTACACTTAATCGATCACAAAATAAATGATTCATGGATGATGAATAGGCTGTAGATTGATAGGACTGGATTCCACAACTTTGGCTACTCAATTGAAATTGATAAAAGCTGATAACGGGCCCATATATCCTCATCTATTTTCCCTTTGCCAATATGGAGATTGTAATTAGGCCCTGGTAATAACTTCCAATCTCCTGTTTAATCAATATTTTAGCAAAAAGAGATTAGGCCTAATGAGAGCGAGTAGATGTGGCAAGAATGCGGCTGGGTCGTCTTATTGCCGTTTCCATAGAAACCGATGCTTCTCTTAGGGATTGTTCCAGGCAGGGGTCTATAATGTTCAATGATCGGAGATGTTGCTCCAACTTCACAAGTGCTTTAATAACCCAGGAAAACTGCAGAACTGCGGATGGCTTTTTGTTTTCACTGGGGAGAAAAGGGTGTCTGCAGCAAATGATTTGTTTCCCCTGCTGAACACAAATACAAACAATCCACCTGCCTTACTAAATTTCTGTTTATCCTGGGGTGAGGGAGACGTGGTGCCTTATGGCCCGGGTGTGCCTTCTCCTTCACCATGCTCCCTGTTTAAGACTGCTCTCACAGCTGGGAATTACAGGGATATAAA
Source organism: Parus major (assembly GCF_001522545.3). Classification (NCBI taxonomy): domain Eukaryota; kingdom Metazoa; phylum Chordata; class Aves; order Passeriformes; family Paridae; genus Parus; species Parus major. Next base: position 104,672,405 of record NC_031768.1, read on the forward strand.
ACCATGCCGTAGTGGCACACAGCGATAGCTGTGGACTTTCCATTAATCCTCCTCAAACCTGTTTGCCTCTAAACCATCCAAGAGTGCTCAAAGAAAGAGTTACCAGCCTGTAGATGACAGGCATGCATTTGGGATGCAAGGGAAGGAAGAAATAGTAGCCCAAAGTCCTGGAAATGGCTGATACGGAGCAATCAGTTTGAGTGATGGCTCCCTTGAGGTGGTAATTTATCATTCAGCCCTGGCATAGGATCCCGTGATGGTGCTGCCTAACTCCTGTTTCACACAGACAACAGAGTTCATTTGGATTCTGGCAGAGTCACCACGGATGCCTAGTCCCACTTCTACTGACAAAGTTGATTTGTATATAACCTTAATTAACTGCTCAAGGTCTTTAAATCATCAAAGGCTCTACAATTGTAATTTGAAATAAATTAAAGACTCCTAAACTGTTAGTTACCTATGGTGTTAGAAGAACAATAATATGCCCTCTTCCCTCACTACTTATCTCACAGATACTGTAATTTTATATATATGTATATATATTTGTGTGTATATCTCTTTTTCTTATTCTGCTTCAGTCGACCAGGTCTGTTGAATGCCAGTGACCCCAGTTATCCTTGGCTTGCAGACTCTTGGCCTGCCACAAGTCTGCCAGTGAATAACAGCACCAGTGGACCCAATGATCTTGGGAATTTTGGTCGTGGAGGTAGGTTTCCTTTTATTAAGTTACCCATTATTATAAACTAGGCTTCCATTAGTTAACATCTATGATGAATACTGTATTATATATTTTCATAATTACAGTTCATTCTATGTGTTTCTTTCTTTCTAGATTTGATTGAAAATTGACTTTAAAATGTTCCTTTTGCTTTATCTCTTCTTTAAAATGTGGGTCTAGTTTGTAATTTGCCCTGCAGTGGTGAGACAGGGTCTGCTTATGATGTCAAGAGAAATGTATTTGTGTCTCAACCTCATTCCCTTTTGTGTGGAGATGAGCAATGTGCCATGCAGGGCAGTATAGCTAGGGATGGAGGATGTCCATAAGTGCAGAGGAGAGTTCTGCAGATGCAGGAAAGATTTTCCTTCAGTAGAAGACCATGGGAACTTCGTTGCTGTCATTTTACCGCTCCTCTTCCTGCTGAGGGCCTGCTCTCAATCTCAGCCATAATCTGTGAAGAAAACCTCAAAGGTCTTAAGCAATTTTCTTTTTCATTGGAGGAAACAATACATAAAAGGGAATTATTTAGATCTTTCAGGGGTTTGTTTGCATTTTGATTTGAGAGAGCACCTCTGGGGGAATGAGGTAAAGATGTATTGTTACAACAAGGAATCTTTAGAGGGGTTATTTCCTTACAAACATTTAATTCAAATGGGAATTTTAAGATGTAGGACTGAGATTTTTAAAAGTCATAGTAATAGTCACACAACCCTGTTACTTCCTTGGTTTCTGTGGTAACACAGGTAATTCTGCATGCTGGTCAGGAGAAGACTTCCAAACGTAAATGAGTATATAAATGTTTTTAAGACATAAACAGATAAACAAAAATGAAGACAACCTATACATCAAAAATGCATTAAAATGCAAGAAAAATCTATACATCCATCAAACTGATAAATACAAAAAGAATTCAGTTTTGGACTGTACCAGAATCTGCTTCTGAAGACCATCCCTCATACTGGTTATACATTCCCATGCAAAGCTTCTTGCCTGTGGTTTGACTACTGTGACTTAAAATTACAACAAAACACATTATATTTATATCCTGTATAAAAATGTTATAAAGTTCTTGTCAAAAATATTTAAAAGTAAGCAAAACTTTTGATAATATTTACAAGGCAACTGAATTTCTGCCAGCTTCTTTGTTATGAATATATTGAAAATAAAACCCTTCAGTACATTTCCATCTTTTCTTAAGCTCACATAATACAGAAAAATTACCATTTTCTTTTAGCATTTGGCTCTACACGACTAGAATTGGAAGCATTTTTCAAAAATTTTTGGCCTCAATATGCATGAGGCATAGGTCCAAATTCATGCAAAAGAGAGAGAAAAGTTACATTTTGAAATTCGGCAGCTTAATTCCACCCATGATCTTTACAGTTGAGATAAAACTTTTATGCTGGGTGGTTTTGGATCACTTATCCCAATCTTTTTCAGAAGCTGAGATCAGATGTTTCTGCATTAAAGATGGATTAGAAGTATTTTAACATGTAGAGATGGAATATTAACTATAAACATAGAACTTGGGCCTCTTTCACTGGTTAAAAGGTCTGTGATAATATAAAAGTTCTGTAAGAATTTTAAAAAGAATGGGGTGGCATCATCCACCCTGGAAACTCAGAAGCTGAGGATGCAGTCCTAAAATTTCCATGAAGAGTGAGATTCACTGTCCTAGACAGGAATTTGAGAGCAAGGCTGTGAGTGGGAAGCACAGGTCAAGCTTGGAGTCATGTAAGGCCACAAAATAGTATTGCCTCTCCAAGGCAGCAAGAAAGAGCTTCCCTGCTGAAGTATTTCAGCACTATTTCATTTATCTCAAGAGTTACAAACAAAAGTTGGATTTTGGAGAGTTTTGGGGAAAGTTTCCAGTAGGAAATGCGTCTTCATCTTTGGTCTGAAATGTACAGTGTGGTGGTTTTGCTATGACAACTTGCTGGGAAAATCACACTTGACTTCTACTGCATGGCTATGGCACTTTGTAAAATCTCCACTTAATAGCTCTTTGAGTGCTTAAATATATGCATCTCACTGAGGTCAAAAAATTAATCTGTGCTTGTACTGAAAATTCCCAGAATGTCTGGAGAACCTCAGCTTATCAGTAAGAATGACTGAAAGTGCTTTGCTTGGCTGGTGGGCAGCTATGCAACTTCCCTTTCAAGTGTGTACACATGAATAGTTCTCCATTTTAATCTGACTGTATAGAGATGATACCTCTTCAGCTGCCAGAAATATGTTCTAAAAGACAGATGTATGTCTGAGTGCTTCAGAAATGAGCATTTTGCTAGTTTTTACTTCCTTGAGTCTTCACATCCAACACAGACAGGTTGAGCTGGATTTGCTTCACTTTATACATCAACAACAGAATTTATTTACTAAACTCCAAGCCATTATACTTCGACGGAACGGATTGTGGAAAGGAGAAATGTACGTATTGTGGATGAAATGCAAGAAAGATAGGGCTGCACTTGTCTCTCACATCTCATACTGTATTTGCACATAGATGCATTTTTGTTTGTGTACTGCCCCTGGAAAGTACATTGCATATGTGCAGATAGTAACAACATGATTTTGAAATATGGGCTGTAGTTTGCATTAATTGTAATTTTTTTGCACTTGCAATTTATCTGCAGATTTGAGTTAATACAATTAAGATATTTTAAATACTTGATTGTGCCCATTTCCCTGTTGTATGCAAAACCAGATCATGCTGATAGACCCAAATTTAATCTCTCTTTGTGCAGTGTCTCTGCTGAGCATTTTCTATTGCTATATTTATTGTTAATATTATGTTGCTGCCCTGAGACTGAAGATGTTATTAGGGCCCATGTTGAAATGCTCACTGTAGCACACCTGACTGCAAAAGAAAATAGTTCTGTGGTCTAAATGTCCATCCCAGCGAAAAAAAAACAAAACAAAAAACCACAAAACTAAACCACATGAAAACTAACAAAAGCAAACAAAAAATACTAAAGCAGTGTGAGGAGACCATGGTGTTACTCATTGCTGTATAAGTCTTTGAGCCAGTGAGAGAAAAAAATGTATTCCCTGAGGTTGTACAAAAACCCACATCTGACTTTGGAACTGAGCTTAAACCCTTGACTAGGTGCAAGAATCATCTTTTCTTTCTGGGGTTTAAGGTACATAAAAATGGCTGTGATCCCTAGAATGGCATCTGAATGTCCTCACTATAGGAGCATGCATTATCTCAAGTATTATCTAACAGTTGGAACCTGTATCTGCCATCTGGCTGTAGAAAGAAAATGGCATATAAATTAAGGATTTTTCTGAAGAAGTGCATTCTGGAATTGATTCAACTTTTCAGAGTCTAAATAAATTGTAAAAATAGTACCATTTGATATACTGACCTCTGAGAGAGCAGGAAGGAGAGTTATCTGCTGAGCTGCGGTTCTCCTTGAGACATCATGTCAGTCATCATTAGATTCTTCACACTTCACTAGTCTCAGTTTCTAGATCTAGTATTCCACCACCAAAGGTCACTTCAGTGTTTAGGAAGGAGAGAGACTGCCAATCTAACTGATTAAAGATACAAATTGCAGTGTGGGATAAGAGTCAAAATATGGAGAAAATTCAGCAGATATTTAGTTAAATATGCTGTAATGATTTTCAGGTAAATGTACTAGAGTTTTTGAACAAGTTGTTCTGCATTATCAACATTGCTTCACCATTTTGAGGGACTGGTCACCTAAATCCCTTCAGAATATCGGATTTTCTTTCATGTATCAGGAACAACTTTTTTTTTTTTCAGGTTTTTCTTTTGTTGAAAAGAAGAAATGTAGTGGGTAATGTCAAAACGAAAATTGGATAAGCTGATGCAAAAAGCTTTAAGAAAATCCAGATGATGCCCTTAAAAAATTATTTTGAGAGTTTTTCTACATACTTGTTGGTCAGGTTCCCTCTGTGATTTATAAATTCTCTCCTTTCATCATTTCCGTGAAGCCCAGACAGTTTCATTGGTTCTGACATAGAGTGAACAATTGAAAACATTCTTCAGTCGAGAAATATTCCAAACTTCACTTTCACAGTTGAAGGTACGAGGGAAAAAAAAAAAAAAAGATGGTTTTAGGCAGTGAGACGTGAAGGACAAGCCATAGGCCTGTCACAGCTGCTGATAGCTTGGCGATGGTTGTACATCATCTTCCCTTCGTTGGCTCATGGACCTGTCTCCGCCAAAATGCAAACGTGCGAAATGACACGCTTATTTCTCAGCTTAAGCCTTGGTACTTTCAGGCTTCCTGTGCATCAATGATTTGTTTCATTCCACAGATGTGCTGCCACCAGTGCCAGGGCAAGGAGATAAAACTGCTACCATGCTTTCTGATGGGGCCATTTACAGCAGCATCGACTTCACCACCAAAACCAGCTACAACAGCTCCAGCCAAATAACACAGGCTACGCCATATGCCACCACCCAGATCCTGCATTCCAACAGCATCCACGAGCTGGCTGTCGATTTACCAGATCCGCAGTGGAAAAGCTCAATTCAGCAAAAAAATGACCTCATGGGTTTTGGTTACTCTCTCCCAGACCAAGGCAAAGGCAACAATGGTAATTACAGCTCTTATTTTCCAGAGCCCTTGGCTTTGTATACTGTATCATCTGTGCATGAATTAGAAAATTCGTTTTAGCTCTGTGAGACACTGTTCATGTTGACCTGAACTAATGCTTGCACACTATGCATGCATGCTGAGCCTCACCTGATCACAAAATACATTGCACTGTGCTTTTAATCCTCTTTGTCCTGTGCTAATCACCAAGCCACCTGCCTTCCATTAGGCTAGGGTAGGTGTACACCTTTATAAAGGTGTACCTTTAAAAATTACCAAGTTAAAACCTGCCACCCCACCCCATCTGCCCCTGACTTGCTAACTGCATGTGTCGCATGTGCTTGTGCTGTCGACTAATCCCACGATGCCACTGTGACCTCTGCCGTTTAACCCTTAGCCTTGCTTTACATCCCTGACTACCGGGTGGCTGAGGGACTGGCTAATAGATTGCCACACAACCAGTCACAGGATTTCAGCACCACCAGCTCCCACAACAGCTCCGAAAGGAGTGGCAGCCTCTCAGGTTGGTTCCTTCGCCGTGCGCAGGGGAGCGAGGGACGGAGGGGTGTTAGCGAGCGGCTCGCCAGGGAGGCAGAAGAGCTCCCAGGCACCAGCTGAGGATAACCATGAGAGCTCCTGCCCATCAGCAAACAATGCCACATGGGACTCTACTGAAACAAAAAAGCCTTTGGCAGCACCTGCTTGGAGATAACTAGAGAGTCCTTCCAAGTGGTGCTTGTCGGCTCAGCTGCCAGCCTCGCCTTGTCACATCCTTTCCCTGACACCATCTATGGAGCAAATTTATTTCCTCATCCATCCTCAGTTTATAGGTCTCCCCACACTGAACTTCATGAGGAGATTATTATTTTTGCTAGTTATTAACAGGTCCCCCACTCCCACGAGCTGTTTCTAAATGCTGTTCCTCAGTGAAGCAGCTTGCAAACAGTTGTAGGGCCCTGAAAGGTGACCTGGGGTTTCAACAAATTGTGCCAAGCCTGCAAAAACAGGATGTAAATTTTATGTGTGTGCTGCATGTTCTATTGGAAACATGATGCATTTTCATCAGATGAAAATGATCATAGTACATGTGGTTGTGTATTATATCTGAACACACTTTTTTTCTTGATTTCTTTAATTTTGCTTACTTGTTGCTTATGTCATGTATAGCTGTCTTTTTTTTTTCTTGTCGAAACAAAAACTGAAAAGGCAGGAATTAAGATGAAAATCTGCAATTTCACCTAGCTGAAGTATGAGAGCAGTGAAAGGACTTACTTTTGATATTCAGAATATAGCCACAGCCTTTTGAATTTCCACTTTAAGAAGGAGCTGCCCTACCAGTAACAGACCAAACCTAGAAATGGCTTCTTTCTGTCAATTTAAATGACTATTCAAACCGAACCCTGAGATAAGAAGCCTATAATCATTGGCCCATGGTTCAAATAGCCAAATGTGTTTGCAAGTCTTGTGTTCTCAAGGGGGAGCATTAGCTGATTTGACTGAGACCCAGAGACTTATGGCATTGTCAGAGAGGAATCTGGAAGTTGAGTTCATCAAATACTTCAGGAAAGCCTCTTGCTCCTTGCATGTGAGATATATTGACAAGTAGCTTAGGAAATCAGCTTGCTCCCCTGGCTGCAAGAAAATGCAAAAATTGATGTGCTGAGGTACATATATGTCAGGTATCAGAGGGCTGTATCACACTTTAGATATGTTGACAGCTAAGGCTGCCTAAGAATTTTCTCAGAAAATAGAAAGTGTCACTAGAAAATGCCCATTGATCGAAGGCTGGACTTCGATCAAATGTTTCAAATGCAGCATATTCTGTGTAGTGTTTCTCAGTCAGAATCTTCTGATGACACTAGGAAACTTTGGGTCTTTCTATGGCCAGGGCACTCTTGTGACCAAGGCAGCTCACGACTGGATGCCCCTGTGCCCAGATGAGTGTCAGATTATTGGACTGGAGAGTTAGTATTTTGCTCTTCCTTGCCCACTAATTATGCCTTTGATACAGGATAATTATGTCTGTAATACATGAGAAACTGGGGGAGACCTTCAAATAGTCTGATAATTAGAGCATCACTGGAGTCAGAGACCAGCTTTGATTATGGAGTCCCCATCAGGGTGAGCAGGGATTTGTTCTCTCACTTCCTTGGTTAGTACTTTAAGTACTAGTTATTATTCTGACTAAGTTTCTGTCTCTCTTACATGAATATCATGAGAATTCCTTTCCCACTGTGGAATGGAAAATAGCTAAAACCTCAAATGCTTTATGAGGCAGGGAAATTTTGTAGCTATAGTTTGCACAGATTACGTCTGTACTAGGATCAGCAGCCCAATTGGCAAATTCTTCAGCACCCGATTCACCTAGAGATTTAAACAATATAATTGAATTTCAGTGTGAGGAGACATTGAAGCATCAGCATGGTTGCCATGGGGAAACGAGGCTTTGGTGCATCAGTTTCCAAACACAAATCAGGCTTTATGTGTTCAGTGTCTGTCCCACCAGTCTGACAGTGGAGTACCTGCCCAAGGGGACAGAAGAGAAATCTCCTGCCCAGTTGTACAGTGTAGGCTGCTCTCCCTACCAGCAGTGACCTTGGAGTTCTCTTCTTTCATTTCCTCATTTAACAAGTCCCTTTCCTCTCTGCTTCACTCCTTGTAATATCTCCATTATCTCTAATTTCTCTTCTTGAAACACCCAAAATTCAAGTGACTCCCATACTAGCACTCCAACCTACATTTTACCAGTCTCCTAAGATTACCAAGATGCTACACTTCCAAACTCTTCCTCTCCAACTAATCTCCAAGCTGAAGTTCTTTGCATTTCCCTTTTCCATGTATCCCTTGTTTAAATCCTCCTGCAACATGAAAACACATGCATGTGCTTTTCTCCTAAAGCAGCCCCTCCTGCCTTAGCTCTTGTTGGCTCCTACTGCTGACTTAAAAAATTTCCTCATGTCCCACAAATTAAAATTAACCTATTTCCTTTGCACTGTCCAGTGACCCTATTTCTAACTCCACTTTTTTTGCCTTGGCTGTGCTTTGAGAGCTTCATTTTTCCTCCAGAAGGTTCATGGATTTGCTCCTCTATCTCCACTGTCACTGGAGTTTCTTTTCACTGGTCAAAATGTTTTCACTTTTCAAGAAAGCTGCCCTCTCTGCCAGGCTACAAATGGAAGGAAGAGCCTGTTTTCCATCCTAATAGAAGTAATACCAGCTCAGTTCACACATAGTGAATGACAGGATCTTGGCTGGACTTACTGTAAATACTCCAAAACCAGGAAGGAAGAGCTCTGGTCTGGAACTGAGTAGTGGAAAGCAAAGTCTCACTTGCAATGTGCTGCCAGCCAGGTCGATTAGAGACATTGCTGGGCTTGTTGCCTGTCTCTAGCAGGCACATCAGGAGGTGAAAAGAGAAGTCTTGGCTACCTCTGAGTCACAGAATCAGCTTTTTCTTCCCTCTCTATTTGTTCCTCTTTTCATCCAGCTGATGTTTGGAGGTAACAGAAGAAAGCCACCATCTCACAGACCAAAAGTCCCATGATAGGGGCTTGTCTCTATTGCTAGAATTGCATCTCCTTCTGTGCTTCTCTGTGCCTAAAGTTAAAGCCATGACAAAGAGGGTGGTGCCTGGCAGTGCACATGATGCCACCCTCCCTGACCAGTCAGTTGTGGCTTTCTAGATTCATTGATTCATCTTCACATGAGGGTTTTTTGGCTGATCCTTATAAATCATCAAGAGATGTCAGTGGGTGAGATGGATTAGACTGTGCTTTCTGCAGCAGGCCAGGGATGAGTGAGAGCAGCTGGGTACCCCACTGAAAAGGCATCTGACAAACAAACCATTCCTCCCCCCAACAAAGAGTTTGAAAGCCACAACGAAATCTCAAAAAATAGATGGGTCCCCAAGCAGTCAAGGGATTCAAAATGTTCCATTCTTCCTCTTAATGAAATTCTGACAAGAAAAAGAAGTCAGGGCAAAATAAAAGAAGCAAAGCAAGTGAGATGAGAGCTTTCTCTGTAAGATCACTTTACCACTGATGGAAGTGTCTCATCTGGAGAAGTAGATGCAAGGACAATAAGAGCAGAGGGTTTAACCAAAGTGCATTCCTCACTTCATTTCTACTTCATCCATTAGAGCTGTATGTCAGAAATAGAACCTCTTCTCTATAGTGGCTCAAGATATTTGAATCCTGTGAAACAGTCAGTCCTAAAATGTTGCACGTGGCATCCATCTCTTTTAAAAAAACAGAAATTAGGAAATTCCTATCAACAAACTCCTGTTTCTTTTGTTTTGACAATCTTCTCTTGTCTTGAAAGTTCTTGACTCCAATGACAACTTTTTGGGATGGTGTCCTTAACCTCTGTAGTTTTCCACAGAAAGTGATTATGCAAAACTGCTTTAATCACACTGGATTCTGACATTTGAAATAATTTGCTATGTTGTATTATAATTTTATCTAAGAGTGAATTCAAGAGGATATAAAGTGCACATGAATAAATCAGGAAATATATCTCTTATACAGGAAAACCTGTCTTTCTTTGTTCCTGCACTACTGTGGTGCAAGTGTACAGAGGTTTAAAATGAAGTGATTTTCAGTAAATATTTGGAATATTTTCCCATTCCATTCTATTATTACTTACAACCTTGTGACAGCATTAGCAATTTGATGCTGATTCTGCTGAGATATAAATACATGTTCTTTTTTGGGGCATGTGCTCTGGAATCAGAATTCTGTCAAAGAAATGTAAATAGCTGGCTTTTTTTCCCACTTTATAGCTCTAACATTTTCTTTTTCTTTTTGGGATTTGCAGGTGGCAAAGGAGGGAAAAAGAAGAAAAACAAAAATACTGCCAAGCCCCAGAAAAATAATGGTTCAGCCTGGGCCAGTGTTCCCCTCCCACCCCCTCCTGTGCAGCCACTTCCAGGCACGGAGCTGGAGCACTATGGGGTGGACCAGCAAGAAGCAGGGTAAATTTTTTTTTTTTCTTTTTCTTTTGAAGAAAAATCTGTGATTTGCAGAAATTATTCGTTTTCTATTTTTTTTTTTTTATTTTGCTAAATGACAATATTATTCTGTTTTGTCTAAAAAAAAAAAAAAGAGAGAGAACACCTTATCCTGTAGACTTATTCAAGGCTGTGAAGGAGGAATGTTTGAATAGCTCCCCTGGATAGTGACTGAAGATGGAAACAAAAGTGACCTTGCTTCATCATCACGTAGGGCTTCAGTGCTTTCTCATGCTGAGAAGTACCTCACTTCACAGGTAGCTTAATTGAATTCTGGGATTGCATGCAGCTGATGGGACTCACAGTGAGTAAGGATGACATAATCTGGCTCTCTGTATTTTTTCACTGCTGTGATGTTTAAAAATATTAGAGCCAACAGAACAAAAAAAAAAACAAACAACAAAACACCAAATTGGATTAATTTTTGAAGATCAACCAATGGATAATAATCTTCTCGTCGGTTTTTAGAAGAAATTTCACAGCTGAGGAAGGCATGCTAATTATAGGCTTTTTTTAATTATTATTATTCAAACAACTTTGAAGTTTCTGAAACCTTCCACATAATTTTGTATAGCTCAAACTTGTTTTCAAGGACACAAAGTCACACAAGAAGTGCTAAGTGAGATGAAAGAGACATTTCCTATGCAGACAACAATTATGAAATGCTTTTTATAAAGTGTAATTGTGTGATGTACCAGGTTATCAAACTGGAGGTAAATCAGAGTATATAAAAACATAGTTTACTGTGAGTAGCTCTATTGGAGCCTTTGAGAATAATTGTTCTGTCAGAGACAAATTTCTGTCTGTTTCAATACATGGATTAATCAATATTTCCTATGGATGAAACATTTTTAAGAATACATTGTAATAGCTTTACCGAATAAAAATATTTCAAGTGTTATCTCAATTGTAAGTGTGAATTGATCATTACTACTTTCATAATTAAAGTTAGAAAAATTCCATATTGTTTTGGTTTATAACAACTCCTTTAACTCTTTAAATGAGCAATAAATGACTGTTAGTCAGTAAAGTTCTTTTTTAAAATTAAGGCCCATTCAGGCTGTATATAGACTTAGAATTTCAAAGTAATGGAAAATAAATAACCTTACTGATTGTGAGTGCTGTTTAAATCTCAAGGCAAAAATTTCATATAATCATTGTCTTCTGTATTCTGTTATAAGAGGCTAAAATAAATTTTAAATTGTTTCACCATATAATAATTTTGTCTTTATTGGTTTATATCCTTAAAGCACAAGTGCAGCCATTTCACTAAAACAATTATGCAATAGAAGTCAAACCACTTGGATTTTCTTCAGAGCAAGGAAATAGCATTAAAGGTAAATGGAAATGCCTTATGGAGAAATCCTTTGTGACACAGGGCTTGACTTCTCAGTTGCATAAAGCATCTGTAATTTAGCTGGAAGGAATGATGTTGGTCACTGAGAGAGCATTGGTTATTTAAGGAGAAGGTAATCACCAGCCTCCAGGTTCACAACCATTCAGACTTAGTTTTTCCTCTGATTATGTTTTGAATTATTCTTCTCTGGTTTTTATAATGTCTCAATAACAGTGCTGGTAGCAAGAGCTTGTAACAGGCATTTTACCAAACACAGAGAAAATTGGAAGGCTGGACTTAGAGTCTTAGTCTGGAGCTACAGTAATTTGCAACCACTTTTGATGAAGACTGAATCTGCAATGCCCATACTTCCTCAGGAGGCTTCAGTACCAATGGTCCTTTTGTATTCAGGAGTTGATCTTGTTTCTGTGGTTTTCAACATGCTAAAAGGGAAAGAATCATAGACTGCACTCCTTATGTTGCCTTTAACATGGACATACTGGGTTAAAAAAAAAACCCATATTTTTTAAACTCCTTTTTATTTCTTGGTTTGTTTTGATTTACTTTATCTATGGCAAGTTCAAAGTGTTTTAATTTTAGAATTAGTTTCATGCAGATATAATTATATTGTGAATTACAACTGAAAAATGAACTTCCAGAAAAACCAAGCACTTTAATGAATTTCTCACAATGTGATACAAAATATGAATATTTAGAGCAATAAAATAAGGAGGGTAGCATCTAAACAGAAAGTTGTTTTTCTGTGTGTCTCCCTATAACAATTAAATTCAAATGTGAGTTTCATTGGCATGATTATCACCAAAAAACTCCAAAAATTTGATACCTAGTTTTGCTTACTAGAGATGAACACTAGTGGCCTTATATGCTTTAGTGGATTCCTAAATTGCAAAAGATAATCTACAATAGCAAGTGATATAAAACAAAACAGACATCTAATTTAACCTATCACAGAAAAAATACACTTAGTTTTCTGTACCATTAAGTTTCTCTTTTCCTATAGTAGTTCCCAAAATGACATGCTCCCTTTCCCACCCTTCTCAGAGATGATTGTGCTTGATATTATGTAAATTTGACAGTAAAGAAATGCTCGTTTCTTACTTATTATCTTTTACTTTGGTTTTTTCACCAATAATATGCATGAGCCAACCCAGTAAAGGCAGGCAGCATATTGTTATATGGTTATTTCTATTTCTTGCTATTCGTTACACCTCAAAATGGAATATTAGGTGCTGAACGTCAATAATGAATTGTCTGTACTTACTGTCTATTTTTAGAAAAAGTTAAGGGCTTTTGCTTTAGTACCTTTTGCTTTGAAGTCTTTTCTGCTGAGTTCCAGGGAGGGAAGCTTCATTTGTTGCAACAGTATTTGTAATGAAACACAGTTTTTACAGAATGTGGCCTATATCTATCACCTTTATTTTATATTTTGAAGGAACAAATCTATTAGTGTAATGAATTGGGCTTTTTAATAGTAAAAGATTACTATAGAATAGAAGTGCTGACAATATAATAACATTACTAGAAAAATATAGACTCATGTTTGTTAACCATAACTTATTAGGGTCTTAATTATAATGAAATTACAATCAGAGGTTGCTAATGGAGTTAAGCCACTTAGATTTCAATAGTGTACTTGAAAAAAGTTGCAATTTCACCACATTGGATTTACTCAGAAGATGAAAAAGAACATGGATGTGGCAAATAATCATTATGGTTGTACCAAATGTTTCTGCAACTGTATCACTTATGTGACATGTAGTTACTATGTAATCTGTTAGGTTTTCTTTCTTTTTCTTTTTCTTTTCTTTTTTTTCTTTTGGTGGGGGGATAGCTTGTTTTATTTTGTTTTTCTCTAAAATGAAGGTTAGGTCTTATGGCTTTTCAGACACTTCACATTAAGAAGACAAAGGTTCTTGTACCTGAAATCTTAAATCTCAATGTCCTGAACTTCAGGCTTAGGCTGCTTTCCATTTCAAACTAAATTTGGGTAAAGATAGGGTACTTGTGCAGAAACTTTTCACTAAGAAACCTCTTTACTAAAAAACCTTTTTGCCATCAAGCTGAACATTTGGGGATTTGAAGTGAATAAGGTCAGAAGGCGAGCACATCCAAAGCTCGTTTATTCATCACTGAAAAGTCACCAGGGAGTGTCTTTTTCCCAGTCCCTTTTAAAGAAGAAGCCATTATAGCAAAGCATGAGGTTGAGAGAGCAAAAGTGAGAGAACTGTTGCACTGCACATTTTTGGCACCATGATTTAGGATGGTTCCTTCAGCCTTGGTTGCAAATGTCCTCTGTAAATATTGTTTGGAAAGACAATTTACAGCTGATCATATCTTAATTGTTTGCTAAGGGTAAATGTGTATCATGTAATATTTTCTTAAATGCCTGTGTTATGAAAATGGTAATGATCAATCACTCAACCTCTCCTAGAGGCCAGATGTCAAAAAGCAGCCTTTATCTTCACTTCTGTGCTCATATGTGTTTGTGTATCTATTTATGGTTATATTTATGTATATAGAGATTTAAATTTATATAAGTGTGAATTACCAGATATATCTTCCATAGACTTTTGGTCAGGTTGCTTTAGCTGTCCTGAATCTGTGCATTCAAATAGACTACAGACTTCTGAATAAGAAAAAAGTAGTTTAAGAAAGATTTCATTTAAGAAATCTTTGGGTTTTGCTAAAACTAAATGTTCTGTTCATAATACAGGTTTTGCAACTTCTCCATCTCAGTGTTCCCAGCCTTTTTATAACCTGGCTTCACACTTGAGAAAATTGACAGTAATTCATTTTTCTCTGGGAAATTGGTAAATCCTTCCTTCCAAATCATAAGCTTTAAAGGAGTATTTTTAAGCTGGTTTGAGAAATTAACTGTAGAGTGAAATGCATTGCCTGCCTGCATTGCAGGAGAAAAGGACCTTGTCAGCAGTTCTTGAAGGTGGAAAGAAGATAAAGTGACTTAGATGATGCTTGGGAAATGGCCTATAGAGTGTGTGATGGTTTGACAGTGAGGGAGCTGTGAGAGCTTGTGGTTGTCTGGTTGCTTGTTGGGAAAGAAAAAAAGTAAAAAAAAAGGCGACAAAAAAGAGCAACAAAAAAGAGCAACTGTATATCCTGAGTTATTTTGGAATGCACCAGGAGTTAAGGAGAAATGTGTGCTGATGCTCAAGGGACTGATGCCTGACTGGATGTTTTGAAGATGGGAAAAGTAGACAGTTGAGATTTGAGTGGTGTGATTGTCAGCAAAGCTGTGTACAACTGAAGTTGTGTTCAGATTAGGGAATTACTCTGGGGAGGTAATGCACAGGGAATGACCACAGTCACTTAGGCCTATCCACCTGGAATGATGCCAGAGTCTCTAAGGGACAGCATCCCAGGATGATGCTGTAATACAGCACTGAATTGAAAGATCCTCTGATGAGTACAGAGACTGAAAAGAATTGACTTGCTGGCAAAACTTGCATAAGAAGTGGTAATAAAATATAAAGCTTTTGTTTCTGGCCCTGATCAGATATAGCACCACCCCTTACATCTTTTGTATAAGGCAACAAAAACCACAAACTCCAACAGGATGCCCTTTATGTCTGAAGAGAGAAGAATTTGGTGGTTAATTTTTCTTTGTGCAGGGGTGCTGAAAGTGTTCAGAAATGTAGCACTGTCTAGGTAAGTCCCAGTACAGATTGGCTAGGAGGTGGGGTGCTGGCAGAGCTGTCAACATGTGTGCTAATGTACCTTATCAGCTGGTGCTGTGACACAGCATATGCCTGGGGTCAGTGCTGCTGTGACATGGATGTATTGCACATCATAGCAGATACCCATCTGCAGGGTGGGAAGACCAGAATTTATGAGGAAAGTGTAGCTTTTTATTTAAACTCCAAAGCAGAAACAAATGGTAAATTTATAGACAGATAAAAAGGAGAATGGAAGTAAATGGATAATGCTCTTGGGCTTGTGGTGTGACTCTTGAGGGTGGTGCTGTGCAGGGCCAGGAGTTGGACTTGGTGATCTTTGTGGGTCCCTTTCAACTCAGCTTTTTCTGGGATTCTGTGAGATAAGTGCATGAATGCTACTGCATAAAGCTTGCTCTGCCTTTTAAGAATGCTGTTCTTTTCATGTCCAGGTCAATATTCATTCTCCTACGTTAATGATCCTGGAAGTGAGTTAGTTCATTTTTGTTGTTGATTGTGGTGTAGCATTATCTAATCACCATTAACAAATATTATAATGGTGCAGTAATTTTTTCTGTTGCATATCTTGCTCAAGTTGCTTAGCTGTTATGGGAAAAATTAAACTGACTCAGTAAGGACAATCTAAGCAATTATTACCCTATTTTCATGAAATTTTAGAACACACACTGTGTGCAAGGCTTCCAGCTGTAGCAAGAATCCTGCATACCCTCTACACCCTCTACTGTGCGGCAGAGATGAGTTTTGATATGCCCTAAGTTTATTTGGTTTTTATTTTAGATATGACAGTGATGGTTGGTGTCCGCCTTTGCCAGTTCAGACCTACCTGCATCAGGGCATGGAGGATGAGCTTGAAGAAGATGATGATCGTGTCCCCACACCTCCTGTCCGGGGAGTAGCTTCATCTCCTGCCATCTCCTTTGGGCAACAGTCGACTGCAACCCTCACGCCTTCCCCACGAGAGGAGATGCAGCCAATGCTTCAAGCTCACCTCGATGAGTTAACAAGGGCTTACCAGTTTGATATAGCAAAGCAGACATGGTAAATGTTTGAAGGGGTCACCTGTGATCAGGGGAAATTAAATAATAATAATAATAATAATAATAATAATAGTAATAACAACACATTCCTTTTTGACATAAATAATGACTCTGTTCAACAGTGTTTCAATTACGTTTCCAAAGAAGTAAAATGGAAGAGGAAAGAGCAAAATTCTACCCATAGTTGGAAGGCCTTACATGTGTTTTTTAAATCATAATACTTGGTAATATGCTAAATTTTGTCTGAAAAATGTAAAAACCATATTCCTCCACAATTTTGCACATGTTCAGCTAAGTAGTAATGCCTACCTCTTAACATCTTTTATAAAGTTGAGAGTACTCTCTTTTCAGGCTAGCAAAAGACAGGAATTTTTTTAGAATTTTCAAGAACTTTAAGATTCTAAATTCCTGATTAAAAATAATGATAGTCTCTTGAAATAGCATTGTGGCAGCTTTTACACTGTGTCACATGAGAATGAAGTATTTGCATCTCTGTACTTTGAACTACCATGAGAATTTCTGATTCGTAGGAAAAACCCAGAAACAGCAGAAAGCAAGTTTGTAGTATTTACAGGATGCATCTAGTGTTTCAGAGTGCTTTATGCCTGTTTAAAGGAAGAGCAAGCAAATACCACAGTAACATTTCCCCTACAAAACAAACAGAAGCAATCTCTTCAGGGACTGAAAAAGAACTTGTCAACTGCACCAGGCTGGGAATATGGTGAAGGTCAGTTGCTTCCTGGATGCTCCCTGAGCAGCAGTTGTCCTTTTACAACTCTTCCACCCAGACAAAGCCCGCGACTCTCGGTGGAGCGGAGCAGAGCTAGTTACAGAATGGCACTCTGCCAGCAGAGGAGCAGCCTTTCTTCCCTGGTAAATAAAGCCACCAAGTTATTCAGCTTGAGCTCCCATAAATACATCAGGCAGGTAGGCAGGCGGTGCCAAAGCAAAGCCAGCTGTTTTCCCTGGACACCGTGCAAGCCTCGGGGCTTGTCTGCAATCTGCACTCAGTCAACAGGGTACCTCGGTCCTGCTGCAGCGCTGTGCTGCCAAGCACCGAGCCCAGCCTGCCTGTGGGACAGACCCAAATCCCAGGCAGCAGCTAGACCTGGCCTGTTGAAGGTACTGGCTTCTGAGCCAGAACACAGATGCACACCCTGCCAGCACAGGCAGGCGCTGCTGCATTGTGCAGCTGTTACCCTTCCTACGCCCTCCAAACCTCCAAACCACTTCAGGCATGGAGAATGGAGCAGGACGCTGCACCAAAACCTCGTGCAGCTGGCAGGAAAGGTCTTGCTCCCTTTTTGGAGAGATGAAAATTCATTGGGAAGTTTTGTAATGTGCTTAGGATTATACAGATTTTAATGTTACTCTTGTGTAAAGTCACAGTAATTGAGCCTGAAACTCCAAAATAAAAAAAAATACATTAACAAAGACATAACCTTTTTTTCATACCTTTTGGGTATTGGGCCGAGTGCTGAAAGTGATTTTTATGACATAGATTTTTGGGGGGATTTTTGTGTTGTTTTGGGTTTTTTTGTTTTTTTTTTTTGTTTTGTTTTGTTTTGTTTTGTTTGGCTGGATATGTATCATGCTAGTCAAAGTTAGTAGAAAGTTTTCCATTGTTTTGACTGGGAAGGAATATTTTTTAGTTTTCTTTTCACAAAGTTAACCTGTCCATTGTAGAGGCAGGGAAAACTAAACAGTAAAATGAGACCTGTCAGGTAGGTTACTATGGGACAAGCAACTGAGAAATACAGAGATCAGCCAGCTAGGAATTTAAGAAAGATGAGCCAGCCTATTAGAGATTACTGGAAAAGTACATAATCATTATGGCCTTGATCCAGCAAATCACTTAAGTGTATGCTTAACTATGAGTACATGAGAAATTGACTTCAATTGTTCTATCACAAGCTTAACATTAAACATATACTTAAGCATTTTGCTTGATTAGGAGCTAATCACACTGTTTATTGAGGGTTAGTTAGATGGTAGTGCCCTTCAGTGCCCCAGTGTTTTGAACACTGTGTAGAACACTAAAAACCTGGTGTCCAGGCAGAAAAGTGTTCAATAACTGTTAATCAGAAGGGGATTGTATGTCAGAAAGGAAGCACTTGTTCTGGAAATTAGATTCAGAATAAGCAATAAGTTAAAACCTACACTGAGGTGGAGAAAGTTACCAGTAGTACACAACATTTACCATGCCATTCTCATATCTGATAGATTTACATTACGAAAATAAAAAAAGGCTCATTGGATAATGAGAATTCATTCATGTAGGCAATAATTCCGCACAAAGTTTCCACTGAAAATGTATTATAGCTAGGAGCCAAACAGGTGACAATTGCAATTTCTTCAGTTTTACTGATGTCCAAGCAAGAGACCAGCAGAATCCTGGATCCCATCCAGAGTTCTGCCGATTCAAATCAGGTCATGGCACCTCATGCAGAGCCACCCAAGGATTCCCACGTGCCTAGGTTAGCAATTTCAAGCATGGTACAAGCTTTTGTGCCAAGGCCAGTCGTGCCTGGCTCCCCTGGCACAGCTTGCTGTGTACCTGTTGTGCTGTGGGGAATGCTGCTCTGAAGGCTGATGGTGTTCTTTTCTCTCAAACTCTGAATCCCGTGCTTGCCTTTGGCCATTTAGCTATCCTGTGGGTGCTCTTTTTGTCTTCTTTTTTTCTTTTTTTTTGTTTTATGTGATTGCTGAATGCAGTAATTTCACACATGCATGCCCTAATACTGCTGCAATTAAATCAATTAAACTTCCTGGAATAAAGTAAAATGAAAAGGCCTCACTGATGATGCGTTCATTGGACTTGAAAATTTCTTCTGTCCTCCTGGCCATTTCCTCCTCTTTAGGGTGACTTTTGCTTCAGGCACTGCATCTGTTTAAGCGTAAGGAGTGAGATTTAACTTTGGTTCAATGTGTGATTTGCAAGGGGAAATATTGGGTGAGACACTTATGTGCTAGGCTGGGATTCAGAATTGTGCTTTTCCATGGATTTCCTATCTGATTTCTGTAGCCTCTGTGTCTATCGCTCTTCATTGTGGGAAGACAATCCTGACCTTCCTCATCCTAGAGGATTTAATCTTTATTCTTTTTATTTAAGACTGGAAAGTGTGCAGGCACTCTGGTATTAGAAGCTGTGGTGAATAACTGAACTGACTTTTCTTGAGTTTGGCCTAACCAAGCACATTTTGTAAATCTATTTCAGGACTTGTTGAAAGGCTTGTGTTTTATTGTCTATGGGCTGCAAAGCCTCATCCATTCTGATAACTTTTCCTGTTTGTTTGTGTAGGCACATCCAAAGCAATACACAACCTCCTCAGGCTCCAGTCCCTCCCCTAGGATACGTATCTGGAAACCTTATTTCAGATTTGGAAACAGATGTTCCAGATGATGATGATGATGATGAGGACGATATTGAAGAAGAAACTGTAGAAATCAGTAGGCCACTGAGAGGTCTAGAGCATACTCCAGGCTCCAGTATGGACAATCTAGACAGCTCTGTGACAGGTAACCAAACACAGTGACACCAACTTGTTACTACCAGTAAAATGCATCACCATTTGGACTCTTTCTAAGTGAAAATTTATTCCACTTGATTTCTGTAACATTTAAAATGTTAATACTAAAGTTAAAGAAGGATTTTTAAATACTTTGCTTTGCTGCAAAATGATAAGGAAATTCATGAATTTTAAAAAAGCTTTAAAGACTTGAAAGAAAATTCAGTTATATCCTAGCTTTCATGAAAGGTTCATTCTACTAGAGAAGCAAGGCAGTTAGATAAAAAAGAGGGGGAAGACCTCAGCTTAGCAATATATATTTAATAAATCAGGAGCACCATAAAAATGTTATCTTAAAGCACTTTTAGATATTCTGCTGGGCAAATGCTTTCCCAGATGAACACAAGGAAGTTAAAGACTTCAGAGTAAGTGTAGCTAGATCAGCACAATATTTATTTCTAGAGTAAATACAACATTTTTATAGGAAAGTGTGTATTTTGAACATACTTTGTATTGCTGAATTCAGTAATTGTTCCATTTTAGAAAATCTGTTTAATAATTCTGACTCTCCTTCCTTCACTTCTTTCTGTCCTTTGCATGCCTTGGAAAGCTACATCATCATCAAAGGGGACCTAGAAAGGTCTGCTACAATAAACTAATGCATGGAATGTGAATTAATGAAATTGCTGTTGGTGATGCTGTAGGCAATGAAAGAAATTGTTTTTCAAAAACACAGATTTTATATGGACTTCATGTACTTTTTGTAAGCAGCAGTGCAGTTCTCTTTAGGTTGAACTATATATATAATGTACTGTGTCCATAATGTGGAGGTGTGCTGGAGACCCAAATATCCCCAGTGCCACAGCGTTAGAGGGTGCTGCTTCAGTTTGTGATCTCAGCAGCTCTGATTGTTGGTTTTACATTAAGGGAGACTTGTTCAGAACAACTTCCTAACACAGCAGCACTGAATTCCATCTTTGTCTGGACCTCTGAAATTCCAAGGCTTTTGCACTCATACTTCAAGATTGATTTCTGAAAACACTGCAGGAATATGACAGTGATGGAGCATCAATAATTTTCTTCCTTTGCCTTGTTGAGTGAAATAGTGTGTACCTTAATCCCACCTTCCAGGTTTTCCTTCACCCTAGAGCCAGACTGCTTGCCAATCTAATTAAGATTTAAGAATTGTATCTGTGCTGCTGCGATTTGGAATCCAGATGCAACTGAAGGCCATAGAGTTAAAGTTTAAATCCCTGAATTGAGAAGGTTAACTTTTTAGTGCTTGAGTATGTTAACTCACTTTGCTTGAATTTCTAGTGTAATCTCCCTCAGGCTATAATTCTGCATAGTTTTTCATCTCTCACTAGTGGCTCAGAAGCCTTTCTGTTAGCAATTCACTAAGAATTTTGCACTGGTAGAACAGCAATAAATAAAAAAATAAAGGTTGGTATACATTTTTCATTTAGTATATATTACTATGGCAATGCTTATGTATCTGTAAATCAGAAAATGAATGTTTCCACATTTCTATCTTCACCTAATAGTTTGGGCCACCCTCCCAAGAGTAAATAAGGAAGAGTTGCATTCCTGCTCCAATCTGAAACTTTAGTGCTTATTAAAATCTATCATTTTACGAATAACCTTCAAACTTGTTATAATATTTTAAAACCTTGTTTAATTTTTGAAGTGTTAAATGTCTAATCACTGGACTGTTAAAAGCTTCTTGGTATTTTGGGAGAAATTGGGTAGAATTTGATAATGTAGACTGGGAGTATACTTAAGGTGATCTAAATATATTTCTACTCATCACCATCAGTAACTTCATGTGGCCTCGTCCAGCTGAAAATTAAGGTTTTTCTTTTGCTTTTTCTTTTACCTGTTTAATTACTAGCTGGATCTGTTCCTTGCTCTGGTTCACTGCATGGCAAGGTGTGTGCTGGCACTGCAGGAAGGGAAGCAAAATTATAGACTGCCCCTATAGCACTTAGGGAACATTTAGACTGACTTAATTAAAGAATGATAGCCTTACAGAAGTACACCCAGAGTGTTAGCATAAAGGGTCTGTAAGATGGCAAAATATCCATATAACAAAATTACTTCTGTATTCCTCAGTTACTATATGGGTAAAACTTTGATTTAAAAGAGTTTGTATTGGACTTGTTTTATTCCAATGGTGGAAAGATATTGTCTATTATAGTTGAGCAAATTTTGTTTTTCAAAAGACGATTTTAATTTTTGTTTATCTGTTTCTGTTAACTCTTTTAGGCTGTGTTTGATGGTGTTAAGGACTGTATAGCAAATTGCTTCAGTTGCTCCCAAGCTGTTTCTCATTCTTCAAT
Organism: Parus major; assembly: GCF_001522545.3. Lineage (NCBI taxonomy): Eukaryota > Metazoa > Chordata > Aves > Passeriformes > Paridae > Parus > Parus major. Next base: position 104,694,633 of record NC_031768.1, read on the forward strand.
TTGATTGCTTTTAAAATACTGTAGAACAACTAAATTGTTCCTTCTTGTGCTGAGAATACATAAGCTGCTTCTTCTCAGAGCCCTTGGTGACTTCAGCCAGCATTTTTCTAAGAATTTATAGATATGTTTTCTCTTCTCTAAATGTATTTGAAAATGGAGGCAAATGAGAACAGCTGACCCAGATGAAGCAATATTTCTGTTCATTCTGAAGTGCCCTAGGAGTTCAGTGTTTGTGAGAAATCTAAATTGACATCCCTTGGCCCAGACTTCCTCCAGAGTTGCTGTGGAGGGAGCGGGGTGAGGTTCCTCACCCTGCAGTGTTAGCAAGCCTCAGCAATGCCTCAAAGATAGCCACTCTTGGGCTGGAATGGGGCTTTGTTCTTCATGGCTGAGCTGAGAACAAGGATTTCCCGCAGCACCAAATGTGGGATTCTCCGAGGGGAAGCACTGGCACTGCGTGAGCCAAAGCAAAAACTACTGAATTCCTTTGACATCACAGTGCTGCTCCTTTAAACTGTTTAAAAGTCAAGTTGTCTTCCAGGCCCTTGAGTTTTAGTCACAGCTAACTGAAGATTCAGACAAGGGTTTAATCTGCACTATTAAGCTTTTCTCTTTGCAGGTGGCAGAGACATAATGTTGACATGTATAATAAAGTGAAAAGAAAGGAGGAGTGCACAGGAACTGTATTTTAACATTCTCCAGATATCACAAAGAGAGCTCAAGGAGGGAGGTTTAGATTTGCACGTTTGTGAGATGCAATATGAAATTAAAGCCAAGGTTTTGCTCCGTTCCCAGTGTAGTTTGTTAGGATTTTGAGTCACTGAATCTGCTTAAAAAAAAAATACAAAGAAGCAAAAAACACTGGTAAAATTTCTGCTCCCTTGACTTTTAATTCATAATTATTTAGGATTATTTTTTGCCTTCAGAGACACATTGAAATAGGCTTTTTTTCCCTCTTGCTTAATGTTTGCCTTTATAATGAATTGCTGTGCAGAGTTATGGCACAAATGGCCACAAAAAGTCTGTTGCCCTATTCCACTTCAATAGACTTAATTAATTGCATATGATGACTGTAGAAGAAATAAATTTGCTTCTCGCTGAAATCACTAAGAGAAAACCTAGGTTTTTTCAGGTCAAAGTGTTATGGTTTGGGGGTTTTGTTTGCCCTCTCCTTATCTCCTCTTCCTCCTGCAGCACCACTGAAGCTGGAAGTGAGAGCTTCCAGTGTTTTATCTTCAGTCCTGGTGCATTTTGACTGAGGGAGGAGTTTGACTCATTAACTAGAATGGAAATTATTGCAGGACCTCTTATACCTAACTGATACAAACTGATATAGACAGAGAGACATTCTTTTAAACAGTGCCTCAAAAAATAGGTAACAATTTATATTTTTTCAATAGAATTATATAGATCTAAATTATGAAAATCTCTATAGATTGTGTAGCTCAGCAAGGAAGAATATCCCTTATTTGACATGTTTTGGTCTTGATTAAAAGACTCACTGATCACTGTCTGTATGGAAAAAGTTGTTCATACACTGTGTCTGAGCACAAAAGGAATAATTCTCGAAAACTGCACAATATCATTTTCATGAGCCATATTTTACCATGGCAGAGCTCAATATTTGTATTGATTTGCTTAGGGATACCTATTGCAAAAGATTCTATTTTATAAGCAGTTAGACAGATTGCATTTAATAGGAAGAATGTGCTTCATGGATTAAATATGTGCTCAGAAAATAAGAAACTGATACTTTTTGTATCTCATAAAAATGGTAATGCAACAATTAGCAGGGTCATATTATAAAGCACAGACTTTACTCCAGCTTAATGGATCTAGGGATATGCATTCATCAGCAACGATAGATTTAGCATAAAATGACATGTAAATGAATTGATGACTGATCATAAATTAATTTTAGTGCTGAAGAAGTAATAGAGACACAGCAAGTTGCCACTTTATCATAGTATTTTACTGCTCAGCAACATTTGAGCAACTACTTAATGTTCTGTGTGCATTTCTTTTCTAACAGCTTGAATAAATTTGAGATATTTTTGTGCCTTTCAGCAATATGGAAACCAAAAAATCTAGAAGGATGGAATGCAAACAGAAATAAATTTGGCTAAGTGACATAAATTCATTTTTCATTAGATGTTTATGAAGGTCATTAATTATCGTTGGGCCTGTGAAGTGCTGAATATCTATGAATTTATATTATAAATTATATATATTTAATGTTTGTATATATATATATAATATATATTTATGAGCTTTTTTTAGTTTTTTCTGCCCAAAAATAAAACATTTAAAACTTAGAGGTTTATTCAGGTGTATACATTTAAATATATGGGCATTTATGTTGGAGGAAAGTAAAAAACAAAGTCTAGTTTTTGGAAGTGTGTTCATATTTAGATTCTGAATTCAAACACTCATATTATTCTTCCTTAGTCTGATGGTACAATGCCTATTTCCCCTTCTATTCCCTCACTTCCACCAAAATCAGTGGGCATTCTTGCTGTGCATTCATGACAGTGGTCAGACACATCCAAGAGAGGATGATACCTTCCTCCTGTACAAAGGCTGAAAGAATGCTGGAACTGATTTCAGCTGAAGTAGCATCAGTCCCCAAGGACATCACCCACACTTCAGAAACATGAGCAATCTATCCCTGTTCCATTTAAAAACTGCAGAGGAACAGGGGCTTAACATAAATATGTGCTGGATGTTCTTGTAAAGGAAAATAGATGAAGTAAGCACATGGAGGTTGGTAGATGCAGAAGAGTATCTAATGGAACTCTCAGAAGTGCCAGATTAGTTGTGAGCAGCTTTTATTTCACAGGTGCATTAGACTTTTTTATTATTATTTTTTAAGTAAAGCAACAGTACACTTTACAAAGAAAAATAGCATTTTTATTGCCAGCAAATGCCACTAAAAGCAGTAGCATGCAGTCTACTGGAAGCTGGCACCTCTGTTTCCCTCACCTTTCCCTGAGAGCAAAGAAGCTTTCTATTTGCATTAGCACCAAGAGATATTTTATGGAGCAAGAAAACAGAGTTCAACTTTTCACAGAGCTGATTTTGTTCTGCATAAAGCATTTACTGCTGCTGTCAGCAAGAGTAAAATTTACAGTTGCCAGAAAGCGTAAAAACTCAAATGTGCTCTTGGAAAACACACAGTGAGCTGCATGTAAAGGAGACACTAAAAGCCTGTTTCATCCCATTTCAAAATGCACAGTTGATCTGAAAGGAACGTCAGCATCTCTTATTCTGCCTTTATTCAGAGCAAAAACAAATGTGCATCTGATTTGGAAAGCAAGAGGCCAGTGGATGCCTTTAAACAAGCAGTCACCACGTGTGCTGTGTTAACACAGCTGTGTGGTGGCCTGAGGTGCCCAGGCTGGGCTCCAGCACTGCCTTCTGGGCAATGTCTACACCTCTGCAGGTCAGAGCAAAACAGGATTTACTGCTGCAGGTTTTGCTGGGTGGGGAAAAGAAATGGTTTATGCAGGGAAACTGAATAGCTCAGGAAGCAGTAGAAATAATACAGAGATTTAGCCTTTAGCTCCCTGGTGACACACAGCTGTGGGTGCATTTCTCAGGATGTTTTGCTGACTTCAGCAGTTAGAAAAAGTTTCTATATAAAAAGTTGCTTCTGGCAACCAGAAGGAACGTAGAATGGTTTGGACTAGGATGGACTTTTAAAGGTCATCTTGTTCCAATCCCCCTACCATGGACAGGGACACTTTCTATTAGCCCAGGTTGCTGAGAGCCCCATCCAGTTTGACTTTGAACACTTCCAGGATTGGAACATCCACAGCTTCTCTGGACAGCCTGTTCCAGTGCCTTACTATCCTGATGGTAAAGAATTTCTTCCTTGTATGTAATTGAAACCTTCTCTCAGTTTGAAAATTTTGCTTCTTGTCCTGTCACCACAGACTTATCAGAAAGCCTCTTTCTGTCATTGGAATGACCCCACTTTAGATATTCAAATGCTGCAGGAAGATCTCCCCAGAGCCCTCTCTTCTCCAGGCTGAGCAACCCCAGTTGTCCCAGCCTGTCTTCACAGAAGAGGGGCTCCAACACTCTAATCATTGTTGTGGCTCCTCTGTGGACACACTTCAACACAGGTCCATGTCTGCCTCATGCCAGGGACCCCAGAAATGGATGCAGAAATCCAGGTGGGGTCATGACATCTCAGTAAAACTCATGTCCCTGCAAGAACATGCTTCCAGCATGACTGGTCCCTCCTAGAGCAGCTGCTGGAGGAGAGGGAAAGAGGGAGTGATCCATATTCCCAGCCTTGCTCATTCTCGCTGTCCATGGGAATGTGGAGGAGTTGAGGATCAGAGCTTTTTTATAGGGTTAGGCTAGAAAACTGGCAGTCCAATAATAAAAATGTAGATAATTTTAGAAAAACTGCCATGTCTATGAGTGTGTAGAACAATAGCTGTATTCACACACTATGCCCCTTTGCAGATTTTCAGTATATTTCATACCTAAAATGAGATTATTTTGTTTTACTGATTAACAAAGCAAACAAAAAACAGCTACTACACAAAGCTTGAAAGTGTCACATCCAAATTACCATGTGCATTGTGTGTTTTGTAACAGCTGTGGTTAGCAAATGGACACAGCAATGTGAAAAATAGAAATTAAAAGTTCTCTTAAAACATCCATAGTCTCACGGACCATGACACTGAAAACAAAAAGTGCTCTATATATGGTTTTATATGTCTCTACATAGACAATAGAATATGTGGCACAAAACCCTTGGTCCCTGAAATTAATGGCACACGTGTTAAATTTTTAGCATCTAAGTATCATCCATCCTTTGATATGTGTAGCTCTAGTTGCGTTTTTATGTTTCAGCTTGTTCTCACATATTTTGTGGAAAGTGTCTATAAGTGATTGTTTAAAAATGTCCTCAGTTATAGAGTTTCATTTTCTTACATCTTCATTAAGTATTTTATCTGCAGTACCTCTTTTCATACATCACCAATAACTGTTGCTGAGCATCTTTGCTCTCCATTCTCTATGATGTCCTATCACACTTTGTTCAGAAAATGTCTTCTCAGAGGAAATTCAGTTCTAGCCTTCCCTTGCTGTTATCTGGGCTCCCTCACATCTGTCTGCATCAGGTCGAGTCTGTTTGGAAAATAACAATTTTATGTGTGCTTTTGGCAAGCAGAATCAAACTCTGTCACTCTCTGTTGCACTTATCACACTTTCTGCCTGTCAGACCTCCGCAGACCTCTTTGGTTTCTTTTCTTGTATCTGAAGAGTGCAAGGGTTTTTGTTATTATAGCCTGCCACTTCTCTGACATTCAAAGGTTTGGTAACTGCAGCATCACAAAATAATCCATTGTTCTTGGGCTTTGTGGTGCAGCATGCTGCTGAATTCCAGGATTCATTCATTGTACTCATGACCTGTTTTTGCAGGACATTTTTAATATTTGACACCACCATTAGTTAATTAGCCTATCAATTAGCCAATAAGCAGGTCATTATTGATTTACTACTTAACAATTTTAAACACAGAAATGTTTTCTAGGACACAGATTTTTAAAAGGCTACTGTACTGCTACACATTTCATGTGCATTTACAGAAATTCAGCTCTGCTAACTGAGTATAGTCAGGGCCATGATGCATCCCTCCACACGTGTCTTCATGTCTCTGAAAATCAGTTCTCTGCAGATTCTCACAAGTTCACTGGGCTTTTTTTTTTTTTTTTTTTTCCCAACATATAGCTTTTACTAAAAAGCACATTTCAGGTACTTTGAGATGGGGGTGGTGCCTGTACTATCTCAGAACAACACACTGTGTCCACACAGCACCATGCAATGCCATGCAGCAGCTCAGGTCCCAAAAGCTCTCTGGTAGCTATGCCCTGTTCCTGGAGCAAAGTATCTGCTGCTGGCTCTTCCCTTTGCCTTTGCCTTTGCCTCCTGCTTAAGATTTATTCTTCCTTCTCTATTTTGCTCTTTGTATTTCAATTAGGTCAAGATTTCTGTGCTTCTTCCATGTGGTTTTTCTGGTATCTGGTTTTCTGACTGCATTTTTATGGTGTTGTTATCACCTTCCTCTCCTGCAGTGGTGGTAATCCATAGTTAGAAGGTACCATGGGGCCAACACTGGTCTAGCAACTGATTCAGTGCTAAATCTAAGCATATTTGCTCTCCTCCTGAATCTTCATTATTTCTAACCTTTTAAAAAAGTTACTTTAATCCACTAGAGTGAACTATTTTTGATCAGCTATTTTCAGGCCATTAAAACTGCTCATTTATTTTAAGGTTATGATTCACAAAATTACATGTTGCCAGTCTTGTCCAGAATAGCTCTTGAAGTTCTTGAAGGTCTGACTTTAGCCATATCTACTGCGACTTACATATGTGTAGTCCAAAACTAAGACTTGGTTTGGCAAATATCAAACTAGATACCGATTTGTAACAAGACAAGTAAAACAAAAATAACAAATCCAGCCATACTCAATTTGATCACAGGAAAAAAGAAAACATTAATTTTCAAATGAATTTACTGTGGAGCTTTTGCATTTGTGGAGAATATGTATTGTTCTGTTTACTGGAGCAAAGCTACATGGAGCAAGCTACAGATGAGATTCCACCAAGCTCTGATAGTGCTCTGTTGTACCAAACCCTGTCAGATAAACTTTGGGGTTTGTATTGTGAAAGGACACAGTAAGTGGGTCTTTAAGCTTTAGATGAGTATTGCTCTTCTGTACCAAGCTCTGTCAAATGAATTTTGGGTTTCCTGTTGAGAAAGGACGTATTAAGTGGGTCTTTAAGCTTTAGATGAACGAGGAATATCAAATGTGCACCACTCACTGGCCCCCTACATTTGTTTTTAGGTTCAATGGTAAATGGCTGGGGTTCTGCGTCTGATGAGGACCGTAACTTTTCTAGTCATAGATCTAGTGTAGGTAGCTCCTCAGACGACTCCATCTTTACCAGCGGCACTTTTGCACAAGCACTGGTTGCAGCAGCAGATAAAGCTGGGTTTAGGCTGGATGGAACCAGCCTGACAAGAACAGGTTTGTAGACTCCAAGTTGATGCTTTCTGCATGAAGGGTGTCTCTGCCTATCCTTCTCTCAGTGAAACCGAGTCTCACACTTGTCTAACATGCATGGGATAAGGTGGATGGAGATACTTTTATCGGTATATTTTCAATGAAACCTTGCGTTATGTTTCACTTTTAGTGATTTGAAGTAGTGAATAGCACAAGCTTTTAATCTGCACCTTTGGTCTGCTGCAGTTCCCCTCAGTGCTGACTCTGCTCTACATTTACTGACATATGCTCATTTAATATTTCGGTGAAGAGGTTACTAATTCTGCCTTGCAGCCTTTGATAATTTCACTTTCTGAAAAATCTCCTCACAATCATTCACATTTCCAGTGATGAACATTGCATTTAAACTGTTATCTCCATCCCTGCTCTTCTCTTGCATTTCATCTTGCAAAAGTGTGTTTTTCTGTGAAGTTTTTCTGAGCATGGGGTGAATTGATGTGCTTTGATTGTTAACAATACAAACTGTTTAAAGCTTAATTAATAGCTGATTTTAAAAATCCTTAATTAAATAAGTTAATATATTTTGATAACATTTAATTTTGGTTATGTCAACTGAATCAGCCAAGTAAAATGTAACACAGGTAAAGTGGATATTACATTTGAAAACAGCCAATCTTCTGAAACTAATTAATGAAAACTAAATTTATCATAGTTCTTATTTTTAAAGCTCCATATGTTTCATTTCTGTTTAAAAATATAAAGAAATATTATCTTTATTCTGGTAATAAAAGAATACATTTGCATTTTTTTAGTCTTGTCAAAATAGCAACAATAACTAATTATTTAAATCCACAAATCTAATAGCAGAGTGTGAACTTGGGTCATATTTTTTGTTATGCTTCCTCAACTAATTCTGGATGACAGATCCCATAATATTCCTATTATTTAAACTTTTTAGACTATTTCTCCGTGAAGTCTATGAAGTTTGTCCTTCAGTAAAATGTGAGCATTTAAGAGAAAATCTCACATGTTGGGGCTGCAAACTGTAGGCTTTCTGTATGCAATAACTTCATGGCAAAGTCTGCCTTTAAGGAACATTAGGAATAAAGGAAAGAGTTGGTGGCAAAGCCTTAAGCCCAGCTTTTTTCAAATCACTGGGACTTTTACCACCGGCTTTGGTCAGACATAGTCATCCTTAAAAGATTATTTCACCATAGCTGAAGCCCTCAGTTGTTTCCTTCTATTAAGGGAAATTGAGCAAATCTGACATATGACTTAAAAAAACCCAAAAAACAAAAACAAAAAACCTCAAAACACAGACAAAAAAAAAAACCAAAACAAGAAAACTCATGTAGACCTTCACTTATCTAGTAGGGACACATCTGGCCAAACTATAACTTAAAATATACTGTTTTCTTTGAGGAGTCTCCCAGATTCTGAATTAAAAGAGCAAATATTTTCCAACCTTTTTTTTTTTTTGGTGTTGTTTGCTCTAGTAAAAGTTAATGCAAACATTCACCAAAATTACTTCACTTGTATTGAACCTCTGAGAAGTGCAGTTTCCACCACAAACACGCTCGTAACACAAGTAAATGGACACACAAACACAGACACTTTAGAATAAATATGATTTTTTTTTTTATTGTAGTTATGTGAATGTAAACTAGAAGGAAAGGATGGGAGCCCCCTTGTCAGCTGCATTTTTCTAGCTTGATTAGGTCACAAATTCACTTACAGTGAGTGTGTGTAATTCCTCAGGCAGATCTTTAGAACATAGGGGTACAAAAAGGGATCCAGCGGTTGTGGTACTCGATGATTATTGCTCTCTTAATGATCCAGCAGGCAAAATGGAAATAAAATAAAAACCCACATGTAAACAAACAGCCTGCTTTTCCTCTTTTTCCTTTTACTCAGGAAATAGAAGTGCTGCCCCTGCTCGCTGCGGTGTCATTGGGATGTGTCACCTGGCAGGGCAGGGTGGCTGGGTCAGACACCCCAGAGCGCAGCACGGTGTCTGGCAGTGCAGAAGCAGCAGTGTTATCCTGCTCATTGCTCTGGAGGGAGCCTGAAGGTCCTGACTCTTTATTCCTCTGCAGTCTGGACAGTTATTTCCACCCATTTAGAACAGCTGTGAAATACTCTCAGCGGTAGATAGTAAAGGAGATGTCCAGCTTGATAGCCTCACGTGGGACTGTTTGATTGCCGAGTATGAGAGGAGCTGGTGAATCCAGATGCAATGTGTCTCTCCTGCCAGACACTTTGATTCCAGTTTCCAGAAGCCATCATGTGATTTGCCATGAAGTTCAAACAGCTTTCCTTTTTAACACCCTTGGGAAATTAAATCAAGAATTAGTGGATTCATCCTTGTCTCCACTTAAACACACTAAATCTGCTGCAGAAAGTCTGACACTGCTCAGCAGTTCTTACTGGAAGGGCTGCATACAAATACAAGATGCTGTAACCAGTTATTAAGTGCACTGAAAAATGTGATAGGGGCACATCATTTGTGTTTGCCCCATGTATGATTTAGGTGCTATTTACTTTGCCTCATTTTTGTGAAGGGATAAAGGAGAATGTGTCTATTTATTTTTAAAACCAACATTCTGAATGAACAATCACATCTCTTTAGTCAAAAGAATAAGTGTGAAGAATCTGTGTCCTCCACTCACTAGTTACACTTGCATGTTGTGAGTTTATTTTTGCAAAACATCTGTGCAGCATGCTGTGAGCTGGGATGAAATTTCAGGCTCACATCTGAGTATCTTTGCATTAGGAGTCTTTTTTATTTTTATTTTTAAATGAAATTTTAATATTTTGTCTGTGTTCATCTGCTGTGTTATCCTTATCCATGGAACAAGGGCTTGATCACTTGTCTTTGTCTGGCTGCAGCTGTGCCAGCTATAGAGGTTAATGTTCCCAAATGCTTATTCCTTGCTTTCTCCCAGCTCCAGAATTAGCTGCTCGGGCGGGCATTCTGTAACCCAATTTTGGTTAAAATGAGCTAGGTTAGCAAAGGCATTGTTTTCAGACTATATAAATTCAATTGGGCTTTTTTTTTTTTTTTTTTTTTTTTTTTTTTTTTTTTTTTTTTTTTAATGTAGAGGAGGGTTAGGGAACATCCAAATGAAGACTTCAAAAGTGGCAACCTCCAATTGCTGGCAGAAGTGTGCAGCTGGGGACAAGCCTGCCTGAGAGCAGTGCCCTCCTCAGGCTGCACAACAGTCAGGAGGTAGACAACCAAGCTATGAAATCTCTGAAGTCCAGTAGTGAAATATTGTCCTAACATGTGTGCTTTAATGTGAAACAACATGTTAGAGAGAATATGGCTACTTTTCCACTTTGCCTTCTTGGTGCTGAGAGTATTTCAAATCAGATGCTGAGCTGCATATTACTCCCTGTTAGGCTTTCCTAGATCAGATTGGATGTGACAGCATGTTGGAAGAAAGCACATCTGTTGGAAGGTTTTACTAGCCCACTGCAAGGTAAACCATGATCTAAGTTAACCAGAGGATAAAAAGACCTCCTTTTTACCATGGGCCCAGTTGACCAGAAAAATACCAATCACCCATTTTGCCTCTTTCTGTCATCTCTTACACCATTTGGGGCCTAAAGCAGCATTGAAAGAGCAGAAGTTCAGATGGCTTAAGCATTTTCCACTGCAGATAGCATTAAAATATGTAATTACCAATTCTAAATGAATTGAGAGGTTAACATCTCCGAAATTTTGCAGGAAAAACATACACATGAACAAAAGAAAGTCAAAGATGGTGATTTTTAGTTTTCATCCATTATCATTAAATATTAAGTCTAGTTAACAGAATAAAAAATATCAGAATAAGGGGAAGTTAATGTAATAAATGAGCTGTGCTCTTTAAATTCCAAGGCTTTTAAATTCTTCTCTATAGAACAGCATCAAAGATATTTCTTTAAAGAAACCATATAGCTTTAATAGTGTGTATATATATACACAACAGATATAAAAAGATATATACATAAATCTGACGTCACAAGATATATTTTTAAAAAACAAAAGTACTAAAAATTAACTGGAAAATTTTAGCTTTTAAATATACCCCCATTTTTATTTCTTGAGAAAAGAGAGCCCTTAAGTACACAGTGCTGCAATGCTACATAGCTTGCAAAATCAGATATGTTTATCTTGCTGGAGTTACTCCAGATATACAGTGCATATGGGAGCCCCTAAAATGAGAATCTGGCTCAGAAAACATGAAAGTGGAAGGCAGGAGGAGATAAATTTGATATGATTGCAGAACTGTTTTCCCTCCCTGCTCAAGGCTGAGGAGTTGTTATGACACATCTGTTCAGCACACAGAGCAGGTAGGAGTTATATGGCATACAGTAGTTTTATCGCAACAGATGGAATAATTTTAATTATAAAAGTTAAAGACAAAAGAATGCCAAGTTTCTCTACTTCACTTGTTGTGGTGTGTCTTAAAGCAGTTGTTATCAGCAGGAACCTTGAGGGGACACTTGCCTGCCTCTGAGAATTAGACCTGATTTAATGTTTTGGAGCAGACATTAATAGAACAGCCCATTTCAAGGCAATAACATTTTTTCATCTGGTTCCTCTCTTCTTTTTTTTTTTTTTTTTTTTTTTTTTTCCCTTCTTTAGGCAAAGCATATTCTTCCTCTCAGAGACCTCGGCCAGGCAGTCCTTTTTCTACTGACAGCAACACCAGTGCAGCTGTCAGTCAGGGTCAGAGGCCGAGGCCCACGAAAAAACACAAGGGCGGACGTTTGGAGCAGCCCTCTTTGCCTCATCGCCGGGAGGGAATCACGGACGGTGAGTGCTGGGGGAGGAAAACCTGCAACAGACAGCTGTGCATGGCAGGAGAAGGCAGAGCCATCTCTTCAGGAATGTAGGTTACAGTCAATTCCTGCTTTGGTGGAGCTGGTCCCCAGGTTGCCACGCGAGCAGTGTTGTAGCTCCAGCAGCGTGGGGCTTGAGTGAGTGTTCAGGGAGCCTTTCCCCATTTCTGCTCTGAATATGTCCTCATCCCCTAGGATTTCTCAGATCTTGATATAAATCTTACCCCAAAATGACTGCATTGCACAAGTTGACATTGAAAAATGGCCTGTGGATAATTGTACATTTTATGAAAGTAGCCACCACTGGCAGTAGCTGTATGTCATGAATTCCTAAGGAGAAGCAGAGAGCTGCTCCCACAGGACTTGTTCGGTTTGTGCTGGTTTTGACAGACACCCAACAGCTACAGAAACATGTGCCATGTTTTCCCATGATTCTGCCTCACCTCTTGTCTGTGCTGCTTCAGTCCTGACATCCACTGACCTCAGTGACTGTGTCTCCCTCTTTTACATCTCCACTTTCTCTTATGACTACTTCCCATCTGGAAATTTCAGGCATATCTGTTCTGCTCTTCTAAACGATAAGATCAGCTGTCTTTCATTTTCTTTGTCTACCCTTCTTGAGTCTGGCAAAAGACACAGTTAGTGCCTGTTTTTGAGGAAGACTGGATAGGAAGGTGGCCAGCTGGCTACCTTCCCCTCATTTCTTCTGATCCCTGGCCTTGCACCTGTAGGTGTTGAAATGATCAGTGTTCACCAAAGGTGTTATTGTTACATCTCCTGCTCTATGGCTCATTCTCACTGTGGTATTATTTGTGGAAAAGCTTAAAGTGGCTTAGATTCTGCTCCTATGGATCCAAGTTTCTTTAAACACTAATTCCCTGCCCTTGTGGATATAATGCAGAGGCCTCTCTATTACACAAATCCATTGAATAGATGTGTCTGTGAGAACAGTAACTGGAACATGATGGATCTCACTTCTATGCTGGCCATACTCTTTCTGTACATGTTTTGTTAACCCTTCTGAGTGCCATATCCTGTCACCCTGAACTGTGAGCGTCTTAGGTGACAAATTCTGTGTACATGTGAGTTTGTAGTGCACTCAGTATGGTGGACACTAATCCTTCTGCTTCTGAATGCTGTTGCTACAGAAGTGACTTACAGTCGTGTGGGTACCAGAAAATTAATGAGGATCCAGTTCAGGTCATGAGGTAGATGGAAGTGAGGCTCCTCAGGGAGTGACTCCATCATAAAATTTCACATTGTTTTAAATTAGTGAAAGAGATCCAATTTTAAGATTCTTTTTAAAGAGGAAACTCCTATTGCCTTTTCTTTATCCTTTATAAAATACTAATCTTATTGGAGTTTCTTTCATACATTTCAATCAGAATATCAATGATATACTATTTCCTTCAACCTCTCAGGCATGGGCAGTAACCATAAGAGCTTTTGGATGCCATTAGATTAATATTTGTCTTTTATAAACCTAGCTAAAGTCCTTGCTATATGTTGCAAAAATTTATAGTGTCCTGGAGCAATAGAAAAACTGTTCCCTTCCTGTATTAACACAGGAACAAACAAACAAACACAAATGGTACAGTTTTCCGCTTCAACTCCTACTGAATATGAGTCATTAAAGTGTAATGTCAAATCTGAGTCATAGTTAAATTTGAAAAAGATCATTTGTCAATTAAGGAAGCTAAAAGTTGCTGCTGCCACCTGCATCTATGTAAACAATTGGATTTGGGAATCTCTGGTCTGCAAAATTAAAAATGGTAACTGGGTGATTTCTGTGGAATATTGCAATGAACTTTGCAAAGACAGACAATGCCACTGGGCTTAAGCTGTAGCTAGAAGGAGCAAGTAAGAGAGCCTCAGATAGGTCCAGCAATTCCAAGCTATAATCCAGGCCAGTCCATTCAGCCCTGGGCCATCCTGATTTCTGTGAAAAGCATCACTATACATTTTCTCTGTTTTTTCAGATGTCTCAAATCCATTCCCTTATAGCTGCTTCCTCTTGGATTTGTCTTGTGAGAATATACTTGGTTTGCCAGTTGTTTTCAAATTCCCCAGTTGGATGAGTCCTGGTATCCTGTATTTAAGTCTCATCACATACCGGATGTCTGTCATTTTCAATTCTCATTGACCAAGAAAGCTCCAGATTTCTCTGCCCATTCCCATACACATCCTAAGTGCTTCCTCCTTGTTAACTGTAACCATGTGGGACAGTGGAAAAGACTGTAATATGTGTAATATTTAACACATAGCACACACATCACAGACCATGTAAGCATTTGAGGGTTCAACTTCATGCTTAGTTTTGACAGCAATCCACAGAAATCCCCTAAAACCCTGCTTCTTCATTTCCTTCAGCTGCAGGTCAGAATCCTCTAGAGACTGACTCTAGATGGAGTCTTCATATTTCTCTCGCTGTACAACTTGTTTTTTCACTTCCACATCCTGGAAGACCATGGAGACAACAGCAAATCTACTCAGGAAATTTATGTTATGAATCCCTCAGATGATCAAAACCTTCATTCTAAGCTCACAGTCCACCATAAAAAACAGAACAAACAAACAAAAAAAATACAAGAAATGTTTTAGTGTTAATGCTCAAGGAATAATTTGTTTTCCAAGAAACAATGTAGTCATGAATTGCAAAACAGTGGAATCTGTCATACAGTTTGCAGCATCATAACTGTCTGACTGAAGTTGAAAGCCTTTCCTTAACTGAGCACAATATGCAAAAAAATCAAAGAGGAGGCAGAAGGGAAATATGCTTAGGGTTTGAAAAAGCAAACTGGAACATAAGACTTATATTACCATGCCTTGCTACTAACTTCCTACTGTGTATTAAAAATAACTTTTAATGTCAAGAAAATACTTACCTTCTGATGCTAGAAAGTGTTTCAGAGGCTTATTAAATGTCACAGTAATTATCACCCCTAGGAGAAGAAATCACTGACACAGATAGAAAGGTGTGTCCTTATAGTTGTAGGTTCTTGCTGCTTTTTCTAGTTAATGATGAGAGGCTGTGCCAAACCTTGACTGGTGCCTGAATCATTTAGCCGATGCTCTGCCTTCTAAAGAAGGGCTCAAGTAACCCCAGACTGAATATCCATCTCCCCCTAACCAGGTACTCTGATGTCCTACAGCTCCTCAATCACAATCCCTCCATTACTAAATCAATAAGACCATCATCTCCCCACCAATGCACTTAAGAATTGCCTTACAGGTTTGATAATCCTGCCATTAGAGGCTTCAAAATGAAAGTCTGGATGACTTCCTACTGACCTAGAAAGCTACTAGCTCAGTGCAGGCTTTCAGGTATTTTCCCTACCACCTGAATGATAAATGGAATTTGGATGGAAGTAGGGTGAATCAGTGTTACCACTCTGGGTATCCTCACTGAAAATCCCACTGAAGTCCCTACATTTCTAAATTCAGAACTTCTCTGAAGGGGTTGACATGATGGAATGATTGATACGACTGCATTCATGTGGTAATAAGTCTTCCTGTAAGGATGTGAGACTTCTAACTCAGCTGACATTTGTTACCCCTTTAACAGGGGTAGGAAAGCCAAGAAAGAGCAAGACTATTCTCAGTGGTGTTGGAGGAAGACACTCATAATTCCAGATACATGGGATCTTCCTATCAACCCAGGCAAGAGAGCAGGAATTATTTAGTTATCTACTAAGGCACAAGATTTACAATATAGAGCAAATCAAAAGCAACATTTTCAAATGAAATTCTCTTCCAGCTGCTTTTATTAAAAAGGACAGGTAGGTGTTACTGCAGCTGCCAACCTGAGTAAGGAGGTGAAGAAGCAGTTTAGTCAGGTGATGTTTGGCTACAATTAGTAACTGCTCTTACAGATCTTCTCAAACATGTTTAACACAGGTCAGTAAGTTTGTATTCAGGCCAGAGTCAGTTTATGTTAATTCCAAAGTACCTGTGGCTCTTCTAGAATTCTGTGAAGCTTCATTACAAGATAAATTTTATTTTTCACTTCAAATCTTCCACAGGTTTCGAGCATCCAAGGAAATTTACCAACATTGTGTTTCATTTCACTTCTATGCATAAGTCAGTCTTTATGATTATTTTGTGGATGGATAAAAGCAATAATCTGGTTAACAGAAGATCAGCACTATAACTCTACAGTAATTCCAGGAGTTGCAGCCAGCTCTAGAAAATGCAGTATAGTTTAAGCACAAGCCTTCTTTCCTTTTAAGTATCTAATTAATAACAACTATTAGACACCAATTTCTGAAGTAGGATAGTCTGTTTAAATTTTAATACTGCAATAATTTAAAAAAAAAATTTTCTGTGCTACTACTTGAAAATTTTGCTTATATTGAACGGTAAATATTTTATCCGGGAAAATTGTATAGTTGGATGTCATGTTATGGCTGTGTTTATGGGAGTCAATGCATCTCCACAAAGTGCTTATAAATCACAACTTCAGTAATTCCTATTTCAGGTTGCATAAGCAGATGCCAGTGTTGTGGTTCTGTACATTAACTGGTTATGATCGCAATAAAATCAATTATAAGAAATGCCATTTTGGAAGCCAGCACTATAAAGCAATTTTAACATTGGCAAGCTCCCATACCCTCCTGCTTCCACCTACAGTAACTCAAGTATAGTCATTGTCATGAAAGGTCGCATCTATATTCATAACGAAAAATTTCTCAAATAAATTAGTGCTGAACATAAAGCATACACCAAGCTCACTGACAGATTATTAAAAGGCTGCTCTCGCCAGAGGGTGCTTATCTTAATCTGGGGCACAGCACTTCAGCTGTGAGCAGGGAACAGGAGCATCACTGGATACAACTTTTTTCTCTTGCAAACACAAATAACCTGCACATGCTCATTTCTCTGCAAGAGACAGTGTTCACTGGAATGACATCTCGGCAACTTTGGAAGCGTTTCTGCTCCATAGGTGAGGTATAAGTATCACCTCTAACAGCAAAGACATGAAAGAAAATTCTGTGTAGCATTATATAAAACAATATATAAAGCTGGATTAGAGACTTTGAAATAAACTCCCTCCAAAGGCCTCCTGACCAATTTATAAAATGAATTTCAGTTACAAACATCAGACTTCCCTGCAGGCAAAACAGAGGTTTACTTTTCCATGCCTGTTACTGAGCCAAGTTCAATTCCTTGATAAACCTTCACAATACAGTGAGATAGAAAGGACTAGAAAACAGATCAGACACAAATCTACTCTAAGGTAACACAGGTTTTTGTTAAGTTGGCTGCAGAGATTTATTTAGGCTATCCATTGCCCTGAAACAGAATTATCAAAAAGTGTTCCTTGTATAAAATGTGTATATGATAGAGAAGAATTTTCATTATGATACTAAAGGTGCTTCCATTTTCTGATTTTTTTTTTCTTTTAAATAATCTAGGCTATTGTGAGTCTATCATAGAGTTTACATGAAAAAATTGCATTTAGAATTAGAATTATACTGAGTCTATAGTTACCTTGGGTCATGGACTAATAAAAAAGTTCACTTTTGCCCCCACAAATATGTTTGGAATGTTGACCTTCAATTCTACAAGCATCTTAATAGTCCAAGTCACAAACTTGAAAAGAACAGAAGTTGTTAGAGGCCAGGCAAGTACCTTTCTGTCAGCTGAAATTTATTTGGTTATATTTGCAAGACTGCTAAACTAGAGTGGCCATTCTCTAGTCTCTGAAGAGTCTAGCTCTTCATTTCATTGACTAAAATGCTCACCCATTGTTTGGTGGTTCCATTTGAACACATTGGTCAGAGATATACTGATACTTTTCCAATGGCAGTAGGTTTCACAATTATTTTTTCCCAATATTTGTGGCATTTTATTAATTTTGATGAAGTTCTGTATTAGATTTTGTGTTTACACCTTGAGCTGAAAGTGTAGCCCAAAAACAGGATGGAGCAAGCCCCAGTATGGTGGAGGGAAATTGTCAACTGGCACAGGTCAGTCTTCCACAGCCTTTCTTAATTCCTTCCTAATTACTGAGCTAAACAGCTGGAGTACACCCCACAGAAAATAAATCCCATGCCTGGAAGTGTAAGTCAGGGCTCAGATTTATATGGAAGTTAGAAAGAGGTAGAAAAACACAGCAACCAGAATAAAGAGCTAGCGGAAGTCAAAACCCTTTTCAGATTAAAATGAAATTTCCTCCTTTTAAAACCAACCGACTTAGTGGCTCGTACCATTTGCAAGGCACTTTCCTTTTCAGCGTCGAAAACAGACCTTCTGTTTCAATTAAAAAAAATCAGTTCATCTGAATCTTATTCACATTTTTTAGATCTTCCACCACCACCCGACCCGCCCCCCGGTCAGGGTTTAAGGCAGCCCATAGTGCCGGGCCAGCGCGGAGGCTCTGCCGAGAGGAAGGGGAGCTCTCTGGAGAGGCAGCACGCAGCAGCCAACGTAGATGACACAAAGAGCTCCCTGGACCGGCCCGCTAGGACATCACTAGAGTGGCAGCGACAAGCCCAGGAGTGGATAAGCCCTACAGACCGCCAAGAGGATTTCAGGAAAGCCCAACACAAACAAGCCTTCGGATCAGGTGTGTGCGCGCTGCACCGGCCGAGGCGAGGCAGGCGGCTGCTCCCCACCTCTGCCGAGGGGTTCTGGGCCTGGCAGGGCTCCAGGACCACCTCACACCTCTCTGGGAGAGCGCTGGCCAGGGTCAGGCTGGAAAATAAGGAAAGGCAAAGTGAAACAAGAGCTTGTGATCCAACTACCTTCCCTCCTGCAACAATGAAATTCCATTAGCACCTGACCTGGTGCGCTCTTCGCAGTGTTTTGGATATTAATAATGTTCTCAAGCATAGTGATGGAGAAAACAGCTTCAGGCCAGCAAGAAAGGAGAGAGTTTTTTAGAGTATCTTTCATTAGATGTATTTATTTCTACATATAGGGCCATATTTTCCAGTTCTTTCAACCTGCTTCCAAGTTGGCAGCAGTTTTTACATGTCTGCAAGAAGGCTGATCCTTCTGAGCTGCTGACATTCCTGTATTAAAAACCCTCACTTCTCTTTATTCAAGGATATGACAAAGTAGCATTCATCTCTTAAGCCCAGCAAGATGACAGCACAGGTTTTCACCTTCATACAGGACCTGCACCTTGCCCCAAGCTGACTTCAGCACCTAAATGGATTTCAAGTCTGCACAAATGTGCACAGGAGGTGGTGCTGGGCTGGAGTTGTATTTCTGCAATATTCACAGTTTCCTTCTCTCAGTCTGACCTGAAGTAAAAGCTGCTGTTTCATCCTAGAGCTTTTTCTTTAACCCATTAATCACCTCATCCCAATGCAGTGCTGATTAGAGGGATACAAGAAGACAGATAATAAGATTTAAATAAAGAAATTATACTGTGTGTGGAGGTTTTTGTAGGGTTACACTGTTTCTTCACTTATGCATGTAGCTCCCACAGTCACACTAGTGGTACTCTTACAATCCATACTTTTCTTGATTTGATTCACTTTTAAAGCTCCTTGTTAATCTAACACATTAATAACATTGACAAACTAAAAAAAGAATAGTAGTGTGCAGACAAATCTGTTATGGGGACAGGAACTACTGGATAAAGTCCTCCTAGGGAAAATGCTGCTACCTGCATTTTAAATGTAAATATTTAAAATACAATCCGTATTTTAAAATATAATGATAAGGGTACTGTTAAGACCCCCTAATATGTTGGCTGCATAAAGAAATGAGTGGCTGTTTATGTTCTGAAATCATGATGTGAAGTCACAGTTTAAAAATACCATGTGAAATTCATCCTGCTTGGTGAAATGGCAATTTTAATTGCAATTTAAAAGATGTACAAACACATAGAAAATAGCCCAAATATATGCCTTGCACTTCTCATTTCCTTGGAAATCATTAAGGATGCTTCTCTGACCTGCTCAGAAACAAGTCCCTTCTTTTTCCTCTGCCTCATAAGTGTACAAATAGAATTTGTCATTTTTTCTGTGATGCAGAGCTTATACAGTAGTGAAATTGCCATCCTGCAGGGCATGCATTTTTCTGTCCATAAATAAAGAGAATTTGATCTTGACACTTCCAGTGCCCTGCACTGAAGTGGTTATAGGTACTCTGTTCTTGTCAAATTCAGAATGCCAAGAGCAAGTGAATATCCTTTATGCATAAAGAAGGATGCCTCTAGGAGATGTTACGAGTTTATTCTGGTGTGAGGAGTTCATAAAGTTTGTGCACAAGATGGGCCAGGGCTTCATATCTCTCTGTCTGCATTCTCATTCCAGCCCCTTGCACTACAGCTTTCTTGCTCTGCATTCTTGTCTCTGGTAGATTTTAAAAAGACTACTCCTGTGCATGATGCTGGTTTAGATCACTAAATGTGGCTGTTTTAATAATATTAATTGTGCTTCTTCCCTTTTCCTTTATTAATGGAATAGTTCTTTGGAAATCCATTCTGTCACAGCTTTCAATACATTTCCAAAAAAGACTTTTATTAGCTATCAGTTTCCAGAAAATAGAAAACTTGCAACTTAGGGGGTTTCATTCAGATGTTAGCAAGCTGTGGTCCAAGCTTTGAAAGCAAGACCTTTAGTTTGAAGTTGAATAGAATAAAAATACCTTGGTCTGGGATATCTGTTTCCACTGGTTGCTTTCAGTATAAACAAGATCACTGAGTTCCTGGCAGTGGCTTCATTGTAGAACTGGAGTTAAAGCACATCAAATATGACATTCTCAGCTCTGATGAAAGTGGTGCTAGATCAGGTTACAATTCTTTTGATAAGAGGAAAAGCCTTTTGGTTATTTTCTGAGGTATAGAAGCATTGTTACGCACACACATCCTGATTTCACAGGGGCTAGAATTATATCTTCAAATTAATGGCTCAGCATTTCAAAGAGAAAGGCACCAGCAAAGCCTCCCCATATTCTTTGCAGGCCTGGACTCTGTTTGGAGAGTTTAATAAATGTGAGCCCATTCTCAGAACTGGAGACAACTACTTCTTGTGTGCTAGAATGTTGTGTAAAACCTAGCCTTAGTTTATGTCACAATTCATTATTTTATGGATTATGTTTATTTCTGAGGCCACAACAGATAATTGAACATACCATATGCTGTATAATATTAATGCACTTTATATTTATTCATGGTCGTTTTTCCTCAATATTTCATTGAACCCGAAGGAGGCCTTATCCTGAGTCCACAAGCTAGAAAAACAAATCAATTGACTATATATGTCATCTTCCAACTCTTTTGCAATGCTAGTGACTTTTGTTTTTGTCCTTTAAAAATGTATCCAGCTTTCTGCTAAACTGATTTATGCTGCTTGCTTTATTTCTGTCTTAATGCAAACTGCTCCATATTTTACCCAGCTTTTGGAAACCAGGTTTGCATCTGACTCTATTGTTAGGTCTTGATATAGAAAAAAAACAACAACAAGTAACATAATTTAGGAGAGACTGTGGCTGTTAAATGCCATTTTACAGTGTCTTTCAAGCATTTCTTTTTATTTTAGCAAGGATAGCACACAGTCATAGCACAAAACACTGATAATGCCCTAAAGTCCTGCAGCACAAATATTCTTTCTGGTCCCTTGGGCAGGACCAGAGTGAGATACTTTGGCAGAGAAAGAAGTCAGCTGCCTGCCCTCTTCTGCAACAAATTTACCTTAAAAACAGGCTCAGTTCAACAGCAGCTCATGTGAGGAATCCCCACATCCTACTCTTTTGTGGCAAATAATGAAATCCTGAGTTTCTCCCACAAATTTGTTCTCATTTAGCACTTCTCCAAGTTAATTATTTCTCTGCTGAAGTCTTTGAAAGGGCTTCAAGATTGTGAATAAAAGCGTTTTTATCTCCTCTTTCTTTCCAACCATCCCCACCTACTTTTCCTTCTGTGTTCCTTGCCCTCTGTCAAAGAAAGTCCATTCCTCCTCAAAAGCTTATTTAAGAGTGAAGACATTTGGAAAACCAAAATAAAGAAAACCCTTTTGGCCTAAATTCACTTTGAAAAAGGGCAAGATTCAAGCAGTAGAAATCCAACTGATATCAGAAGGGACAAAGCTGTGTTTGAGGTTAGGCATATATATACTCATATTCTTTCTTCAATCAAACTATATTTAGCAAGATCTGTTTCTCCAGCTTCTGAGATGGCAAAAGTGGATCAGACGCAGCAAAGAAATAAAATAATGCTTCCATTTCAATGTTAAATCAGTGCTGCTGTTTTGCTTCTTAGATTTGGACTATTACAACAGTATCTCCAGGAAATGCTAATCAGAAGTGATGTTTTGTTTTACTTGATGCTATGTGAAGACATAAAGTCTTATGCCTTATTGCAATTAATCCTGCTCTTGAAAGCAGTTCATTATTACAGGTCTTCACAAAAAAAGAATCCAAGTGAGCAAAAGTAGGTCTTTTGCTCATAATGGAACATGAAACAGGCTGCAGGATTATTTATCCACTCCAAATATTACAACTGCAATGTATAATATAATATTTTCCAATGTAATTCAACACCAGTTAAAACAAAAATGTTGGTGTACTTTGCATCATTAGAAATTACTGAGTAGCTGGTAGATAATTAAATTAGCTGATATTGTAGTTCTTTGTCTAAACTGATTGAGTTAATGTTGCCATAATTAAAGCTAAAGAAAAGGAAAAAGCATGTTTATGTAGGCTTGAAGCAAAAGTCCAATCATAGCTTCATTGTGTTGGAAATTGCACGTTCACCTATTTTTATTAAAGTATCTATGATTCATGATCTCTTATTCATAATGAATGTAGACTTTTTATAATTAATACAAACTGACTTAGGAGTTCACAGGGAAGCAAGATTTAAATTCATACTGGCTTCTCTGTCCTTGGGATACAACTCTTAGTTGTGTATTTTCTTAAGTAAAATTGTGATGCCATAAAGCAAGAGAGATATGAATGAATATGATGTGCATAAATGAATAGCTTGTTTATTCCTACTTCTAGGATTGTTTATTGGTATTTACTTTGCTTTGTTTTGCTTTTCTAGAAGAGGCACTCGTACCATATAGTAAACCCAATTTCCCATCCCCTGGTGGCCACAGCTCTTCAGGAACATCTTCTTCTAAAGGATCAACTGGACCTAGAAAAGGTGAAGTCTTGCGAGGAGGTCACCAACGCAATGCCAGTGACCTTCTCGATATAGGCTATGTGGGATCAAACAGTCAAGGACAGTTTACTGGTGAATTATGTAAGTTTACCTCTAGCTCCAGTTAAAACTATCAAATAGATAAAAGAAAAAAATTATAAATCTGTTGTGAAGGGAGTAGGAAGTTGTGTGTGATAATCAGATTAAGCTTTATCCAGACCTTTTTGCCTTCTGAGATGTATTGCATGTGATGGCAAACAAATGTCGTCCTTCTTTGGAGCAGTTCAAATCTGTGTAAGCCATGCCAAAGCTAGCTACATGGTACATCTCTCACTGTGTAATGCTAGTGAAGCATGGGGAAATGAGAAAGAATTCTAGTAACTTAAAATTATTTTTTTTTGGCAAAGTGTAGCGTGCTTGTCTTGGAAATGCCAATGACAGATTTCCTCAGCCTTCCCCTTAATTTCCAGTTGGTTGATGAGAAGTGTTCTCTTAGATGGAGGTTCTCTCTTCTGGATTGTATAGCACAGTTTTGCACTTTTACATCTCCACTCTTTTCCTCAGCATCCCTGGACAGGGAAATTGTTTTCCAAATTTGTTTTCTGTTATCACTCAATATCTGTTAAACTTTGTATGAAACCATGTTGGTGCTGCCTGCGTGCTGGCAGTACCAGCTGCCCAAAGGCTTGACTCTGTTGTTTGAAAAAGTACATCAAAACCCCAGCATGCTCAGGCATACTGGTGTGTTTAATAAACTTATTAATGGTAATAAAAGCAGTGGAGCTGTTGGCATGTCTGCATCCTCCTGCTGCAGTCAAACCCTCAGCACCTCCTGGCAGTTACTGCCCCGTAGCTGTAAGAGAGCTAATGGTGACCCATGAGCCCTGAAGAGTGCAGTCTCACACATGGTGTTGGTAAGTGCTAAATTTTAGCATCCCTGGCTTTTCATCTTAGAAGCAATTAACCCTGTTCTCACAACCTATTGAATATTCATCCTGTGCTGCAGTAATATTGCCATAGGCTTTATTTGTGTGGTTTTTTTTCCCCTTATTACAACCTCTTTCTCTCTCTTTTGTTTCTCTCTATAGAGTAGTTGAGAAGACACATTGCAAGCTGCTCTGATGGACCATCAGGTCTGAACTCATGGAAGTGATGACACTAAACAGTGCAATGAACATTTTCTTTATTTATGTACTATTAAAAGAACTGTAAATGCAATGTAAAGACACACAGCCACACATATCCCACAGATACTTTACTTGTGTTCTTCTCTTTAATACACCATCCACCTTAAACTATTCCTTGTCAGGAGTATATAAAAAAAAAAAGAAAGAAAAAAAAAAATCACCCTCCAGGATTAAAAGGATTTCCTTCTGTATATAATTTCTTTTGTTGCATTGCTATGCAAGCTCACCTTCTTTTTAGCTATGTTCATATTCATGTCTGTTTTTACTGGTCTGTTGTACTATATGTGAATTAATAGGCTGTGGTGCCATATATTAACTTTTAATTGTGTAACTTTTATGTTTAAAGTTTGCACTGCAATTTTATTTGGTGATAAGCACAAAACTCTACTCCTCATGACATGAAGAAAAAAGAGACTGAATGTGTGAAGAAGGTTTACGTCCTGTAAGCTACTTTGGATAATGCTGGATGTAAAGGAGTATGTTAGGTGGTTTTCCATTGGGGTGTAGAAATGAGAAAGTGACAGGCAAAACTGATGTCAGTGAAGACATTAGAGACAGATTTAAACCTTTTAAAAGCAAGCAACATAGTTGCTCTTCCTATTTAAGAAGGGGTCAGAAGTTGGAAGTGTGAGATTAAAGAGTGAAAATGAAAACTAAAGGGAGCATGAGATGGCCTAGACCCTTTCACTAGAATGATACCCTTAGTATCTGCTTTTAGCCATCCCATGCCACTAAGTAAAGGGGAAGAAAAACAAACCTTGCTACAAATAAAAGAAATTAAGGTGTTTCACTAAAGCTGTTTTTATTTTGCAGTTTTAAAAGAATTATTACCGTTAATTTCTCCAGCCCAGAATCTAGGACAGAGATTTTCCAGGAGAGACAAACCATATAAACACAAGGGATACCTAGTAAGAAGATAAGAATGCAATTTATTATTAAGACATATTCAGGCTGCTTCCAAAAAAATGAAATGTCAGAGTATCTTATTTCATCTTTCCAATACATGTACAGTACGATAGAGGATAAAGCTGCACCACTGAAATTCATGACATTAATTGTTTTGATGCAGTCTACACAACCTTTTCTGTTCCATACCTGAAGTCTGCAAGAGCTGAAGTTGGATCCACTAAATTTGTAGTAAAATGTTTAGTGTTTGGATGGAAAGCAATGGTCAAATTATTTTTGGCTTGCATTAAGAATGTTTCAGGCAATACAATTCATCCAAAAAGTTGGATATAAGCAAAGGAAATCTTTGACCTGTGTTTTAGTGAGTGGCTTCAAACTCTACTATGATGAGGAAATAACGCATGTTTATACACTTTTTGAATAAATCAGACTCTGTAAGTGGACATTAATGACAGCATCCTGTCTCTTCATTAATTTTCATTACTTTGTCCAAGTCTTCTTTACCTGTCAAATCTCAAAGAGTAAATTCTCAAGCTTTTCTTAGAATATTGTGTGTGGCTAACCCACCCATTACTTCGATGCTTAATTTAAATATTGCATCTTAGAGCTTATTTCTGTTAGTTATCTGACCATGAACACAAGTTTCCATTGAATACTTTTTTTATATAACCAGTCTATGTTGTTTTATATTTTGCCTTGGAGCTCACCAGTATTAAGAACACTTTTTGTCATGGCAGAATTTTAGAAAAGTAAATTCCGATGCTAAGTATGTGTTGCTTTTCATTTCATTAACTTGTTCCATGATAAGATAAAACACTACAGCCATCAACTATTACTCGGCACTATTGAATATTGAAAAATGCTAGTTAACTCCCTTAAGGTCAAGACGAGTTATTTAGCAAGCTACAAACAAAAAAAAAAAGTTGAGGAAAAAAGTATGAATTTATTTACATATGTGACCAATGAGTATATGCCATTTTCCTGCTTATTGAAACACTGTAGTTAAAAACATAACTTAAAATTGTGCAAAAATGTTCAAGTAAGATAAAAAATGCAGCGTAATTACATATACATGTTTTTTATTTTGGTATTACCATATGGGGAGAAGATTAATCAGAGTACAATTCAGTCTTAATTCTCTGGAAAATGTTTAACTCAGTCACCAATAGTTGGTTTTTCCCCGTTTAATTCAAAAGCTTGTGCTGAGCTTTGGTGGAACACCTTACTCACTCTGTTCTATTCAAAATTCAGTATCATTAGAGGTTGATAAAGCCATTCCAATTACTTTCAAATATGTGTTTTATCTCTTCCACTGGAAAGTAAATGTGTGTCAGTATTAAAGCTGTTCAGTACCATGATATTCACTAACTTGTCCATCTGCTTCTGTACATTTTTGTTCATTAATAATTTGCTTACAATATTACATAAGGTGTTGTTGTGTATGGCAAAGTGTTTCCATTATCTTACAGGTGATGTCTCTTCTTTTTTTTCCTCTCTCTTTTCTATACAGTGTACTTCCAATGAACCACAGTACATATTTTTTAAAATGCCATTTGATTTACTATTTTAAAAGAAGTATTCTTCTTTTTTTAAAAAAAAATTAAAACATTTATTGTGAATAATGTGTTTAAAGAAAAGGGATGTTGTGGCAGCACTTAGAATTGTTTTTTAATTTGTTTTTTTAAAAAAAACCTGTTTATTGGCTACAGTTTGTTCACAAAAAAGTATGACCTCTTAATGTGTTTCATTGGTATTGTTAGTGCAGCAAAGTTTAATTGGCATAAGAAGTTGGTTAATAGTACTGTTGAAGTGTGTATTGTATATTTACTGGGGAAAAAATAAAACATATTCACATTTCAAATCTATGTTAAAAGACCTTGAGTAAGGAGTCGATATGTGAAAACCCAAACAGGAATAATCAGGCAGTAATAACATAGACTGAGCTATAATCATCACTGTCCACTTACAGGTGACAAGGAACATTTGATACGCTGTTTTTTGAACTAAGCAGTAAACACTGCCTGTCCTAGGGGTTTGTGTTTAATGTCCTGTCTGTACTGGAACAGTTGTAGCGCTGTAATTACACTGATACAGCTATTCCAGTGAATATTCTGCTTGTAGCTGTGTTCTCGCAGTGTGGGGGCTCTGCCTAGAGCCCACAGAGCAGTGGATGTGTAAAACCTGGGCTGAACCCTCACACCTGGGGTTTGGTACTGCTGGAGCTGCTGCCAACCCAGTAGAGAATACCCTAAAATGTATGGACAGGTGCTAGGTCAATTTTTCTCAATCTTTGCACTGAATACCTGCTCAATTTTAAATGCAGGAGGGCTGAGGGACCAAATAATGAATTGTTCCATGTGCTTCAGTGGTGTATTGCTGTATGGGCAGCCAGTTCAGTGATGCAAGGAACAGACATTTCCTATTTTTATATTTCTTTTTTATTTTTCTTTTTTTTTTTCCTCAAGTACACATCTAAGTCAGTAAATCTTTAGAATACCTTTTGATTGTCACCTGAAATGCAACAGAAACACCATTCCTTGGGAAAAGATAAGGTGCATGGAATGTTTTTGAGGATGTTAATTTAACTACACACCAGTGCAAAAGGAAAGCATGACTGTGTGAAATAATTGTGTGCTGGTTTATGCTTGCCTCTCAGCCCATGCATTGCCAGCCACAAGAGGTGTGTACTGGGGCTGAGAAAGAGTCCTCACAACTGAAAGAGGAAAGGGAATAGGGTAGGGGGAGATTTTGGCAGGAACTTTTATTTAAAAAAGCAAAATTACAGGCAGCTACTTTGGCTAGTCTACAATGTATGCAGTTTGGGTTTTTCTTATGGTTAATGACCTTGTGGAGTTTTAGCAGGGGAACTTGAAAGAAAAAAGTTGACCTCCTTTTGTAAAGATTTTGGGGTACTTGTTTGCTGAGGGAAGACTTTTTAATTTCATTTTTATATTTTTAACCTCTTTTGTGTTCCATCTATCTGGAACGCATTAGCTAAAAAAATCAATTGTTTTTGAAAACCATGCGGGCAGCAAAAAATTCATTTAGGAGGCACATTAAAATAGCAGGAAAAAGGGAAAAAGTAATACTAAAATAAGGAACACATACTGGTTTAGAAAAAGCCAAGTCCTCCACAGTTTCACATGCAATTTTGAACAGTACAATAATATGTATAAACCTCATTACTTTTGGTTTCCATACCAAAACAAAGTAGCCAAAGTCCATAGGAAGCCTAGATCCTTGGGACACTAAAGCTGGTGCTTTGTTTTAAATATGTGGTTAATCCAGGCTGGTGAGAGAGGAGAATTCTTGGGGTTGTAAGAGGCCCCAGCCCTGGCTGCTCAGAGCCCAGCAAGCCTCCAGCAGAGAAGCTCTCATGGCTTTAGGCTCAGTGGGTTCCAGTGGATCCCAGACAGGTCAGCATGTAGAGGAAGGTCACTTCTCTGAGGATGGAGTTTTCAGGGAGGGAAGGTTTCCAATGCCTGTGGCACCATGGTGGTCTGCATGAGCTCACTTAGCCAGGCACATCTCACATTTTGGGACTGGCCTCCCCAGCTCTTAGTGCTCTCCTGCTGTGGTCTGTGCACTCAGTGCTGATGCTGTTCCCTGGATCTGGGGTGTCTGCCATGGGGGCTGCAAGAGCAGAAAGGCCATGGAGGTGCTCTGCAAGCATTGATGTCTGGATGTATGGATAAATGCTTTATCAGTTCAGGGGGAATGGGGACACAGCAGAGCAGCAGCACCAAACACCTGCTCTGCTGTGTCTAGCTGGTTTCCTGCTTCTCTTGAGGACTGAGCTCTTTCCTGCCAACACTCCTCCACCCAGATTAACAGGTACAACTCACATGGGACCCACAGGAGATGTAGGGCCATGCCCACATGCACAGTGGACTGGTTATTTGGGGAGAAGTAGCTCTGAGTTCCACAGCTGGTGTGAGAACTAGATTCCTCTTTAGCCTGACTTTATTTTACTGTGTAGCTATGTCCAGGAAGAGCTAAGCATAAAAACAGTTCCTAGAGCAGAGCTCAGCATTGCAGCATCTCTTCTGGTATGTGGTTCCATATTCAGTCTGTTGTTCACTGCTGAATTCTCATCACATCCTGAGGACTCAGATGGCTTATGCTGACATCTTGGCAAGTGAGATTGTTCCTCTTGCTTTAGCACAATGAAAACAAAAACAACCAAACAAAACCCCCAAAAAATTGCCAAAACTTAAACCTTTCTCTTTAACAAAAAGTTTTGAAACAATGTTCAAAAATCCTAGAAAACTGCATTTCAGATGTATGTTTGACATTTTTTTTTCCTTTTTCTTGGTATTTTACTTTGGCTACCATTGAAATGATCAATTTGTTTTTCTTCAGAGCTGTAACACTGTCCCTGTAACACCCCCTGCATTTTCCAGTACTTATCTTTCATCTGTAAAGAAGTTATGGTAGAGAATAATGACATTTGTGTACTTACATTGTTCTAACTTTAAGCAACAAGGTGCACAGTTGCATTCAGTTCAATTGATCAAAGCCAGATGGGTGCAAAATGTTTGCGGGGATTTTTTTTCTAAAAAGGCCTGCTACTATTTGTGCTGATATTTGTTCCCCATTTATGCTGATCAGTGCATCTTTTGCCTTCAAGGATGCCATTAGTAATTCTCCTTTGTGTTTAAAAGCAGGAATCCATTGTGCAGCACTTGGAGAGCCACTCGGATGCAGGTAAAGAATATAACAGCTTGAGCAAGTGCTAATTAGAACCAATTAAAGTTAATTGACCTCCTTTGGCAGTAAAATGCATAATAGAACTTGCTCTGTCCTTGCAAAATGGAGATCTTGCCTCTAAGCATAAGAGTGAAGCAGGGTTTCATGTAGCAGCCCGTAGTAATTATGTGGGTATAACAACCAGGAAGCTGCTTGCTACAATTTGTTTTAATAACTGAGCTCTACTGTATCAGGGCAGCGCAATAAAAGTGAGATTTCTGCTCCAGTCTATTTAAAAACCTAATTTTTACAGAGCAAATGAGCATCCCAAGATACCGATACTAATCTCTAGGAATGAGTTGGCAGAAAAATAGAGTCCCTTTTTATAGGTAAGTAATGGTGTGAGCATAAAAAAAAAAAGGCAGTTTTACGCCTGCTGGTTGGAAATAGCCCTGATGCTCAGAGGTTGCATCTATCCTGGGCAGTGGTGGAAGCTCTGGCAGGCCTGCACTGATGATTTGTCTGGGTGAAAGGTCTGCCCACAGTTCAGTGGGGCTCCCCGCTGAACCTTGCCATGAGGTTTCCTTCTGCAGACTTCTGCTGGAAAAGGGGCACTGGCATCCATCCAGCTGAGGTTTGTGGTGCTGCAGGACTACACCACTGCCAGGGGCAGCACTGTGGACATGGTCAGAGGTAGCCAGATAAAAGAGAGAGAAAGAGCAGAGGAAAGAATGAGCGGTAGGAAATGCAAAATTGTCTGAATTCAAAAGCATCAGTGGTGGGTGCTAAACTGTACATCGCTGTGAAAAGTTGAAAAGCCATTTTTATTAGTAAACCAGAATTGATCCAGTTTCCATGACCATGCTTTGATGACTTTTTGCTTGGCAGGAACTGAATGCGACTGATTTTGCTGCTAACTTGGCCTTACTATGAACAGCAATAAAGGTGTTAGTCAGGTGGGGACTTTGATGTGACCAGTAACATCACTCTCCCTTCAGGGAATGTTCTGTGCTGGCTTGTTAATGAATTTCTTTCCTAATGAGTATCATTAAAAACCCTTTGATTAGCTATTTGTGTGAATGCCCTTCCTTTTTCCTCTCAGCTGCTACTTGCACGAGTGGCAGCAGGATTTTGCCCTAGGCAGAAAGCGTGCAGCTCTATTCCTCACCTCATGAATACGAGTCTGAGGCAAACAGCAACAGGAAAGAGGGTGAAAAGAAAAATAAGAAAAATTAAAAAAGACCTCACGGATGAGTTGAAGTTATTTTCTACACGTGTACAACCTGAGCAGGCACCGGCATTCAGATGGGACTGTCATTAGGGGAAATGAAGAGCAATAGGTGGTGATGTTGAAGCATGCAACAATAATTTACATACACCTCGAGTGCCAACAGGCAGAGAAACAGATAAAGCTATAACCTGGGGAAAGGGAATGCCAGAGAATAAATGGGCCGCAACGAGCAAACAAAAAATGCCATGTCATAAAATGTAGCAAAAAGCCTGGAAAACAAAATTAAAAACAAAACAAGGCATTTCAGATCCAAGGCACCTTAATGAGATATTGATGGCACAGAAATTGCCTACTCCTATGCAAGACAAAAGAAGACTGAGAAACACAAAAACAATTAGGAAACAGATTTGGCCATCTAAGGTTTAATAGAAAGAGATGTGGCATAGCAGAGTACAATGAATCACCAATTGCCTGAAACACTTTCCTCTCCCAAGCTACTGCAGAACTGTCTCCCCTGCTTCCCAGTCGTAAAATGACACTCACCCAATCCAGTCTGTATTATAAATAAATCTCTGCCATTCCTTTCTCAGTCCCTCAAATCTCCCAGTGAATAGCAGACACTGATAAATAAATATTTTGTATTTACTCTGGTGTCACAGGCTTCAAACTACCTTCAGTCTACCCATCCCCTTCTTCCTTCTCTTTTCCCACCAGGCATAAACTTCATCTGCATATTTTCTACCTTGTTGTTAGGCATATAATGAGGCTTTTCTATTTTTGTCCTTCTTTGCCCAGAAAGCTGTCTTAGCCACATCACACTCAGGGATGTATAAAAGTTCACTTTATATTAGATTTATGTGGAACATGAGCTTTAAGTTTAAACTGGGTCACTGGGTGCCTTTAGAGTATTTGTAACTAAGGGAGAGCCACTGATTGATGAGTCCTGATTTGAGTGGCTCAGCCCTGTATTTCAGAGAAATCCAGGGGAATGATCAGGGTTGCAGAAGGATTTCAGCCATGTGTCGCAGCCCCTGTCTGCGGTGCCACGCGTGATTCTCCGCGTCGGCGTCAGCACAGAAATGCACCTTAAAACAGCTGGAACACTAAGTCACTCTCAACAGTGGTGACCTGCAAGGAGATCATGGGTCTGGGGAAATCTGTGGAAAAATTTTAGTGTTTCCTTGAATTGAGATGAAGGATTAGTTTCTGTCATGTATGAGCAGATTTTTTTCCCTTTGAAGGACTGCCTTTCTACTCTGTGCACTTTGCAGCCCTGGGACATTCACACACATTCTGATTTTCTCTACACAAATGTTAGGGTACATTAAGAACCTACTTCCAAACGTGGGGCTTTGAATTCCCTTCTATCATAGTTGATATGTTCTTTTAGATCTTTTGAGTTTCCCAAACCCCAAGTGTTTTCACAAACACTTATCACTAAGAATATTCAAATAACCCTTTCCATATTTTCATATACTTTGCAGTCTCCTCCAGACCCATAAAAGAGAGCAGATATGAATTTCAGCTTTTGATTGCTGATATGTTATACTTCTGATTTCATGGAGGGATTTAGGAGGCATGATTTTCATAGAAGCTGATGTCAATTAGTTAATTGGAAACTTAACAGTAAAAGTACTAGACCTCTGAGATCTGGTAAGTACCCTTGTACTCTAGGTGAGAGTAAAACCTTTCAGTACTTGTGCAACTGCTTTTTCCTTAATTAATTGGATCATAGAATTACAGCATTTGGTAATATTTCTGGCAGAGTTTTCTGGGTGAACAAACCTTACTTTGAAACTGAGTTGCTCTGATCAGAAATTCCCACTTGGACCAATATATTGAATTTTTGGGACAAATGAATTGGAAAGTGGGACAAGTGAATCTCACATGCCTTTATAGCAGTAGCAGCACTCTTGGGAAAAAAAAGGAAAAAAAAAGAAAAATGCAGGTAAGCTCAGAGCCCTTTAGTGAATAAGTGTCATAAGGCAGGAAAAGTTTGTTTTGGCAGGGATGTCTTTGTGCCTCCCCTGGCACTTCACTGGTGGCACTCAGAGCTGGAGCAGCCATGGGAGTGGAGGGCAACGAGAAGAAAAGGAAAGTGAGAGGAGAACAAAAGGGTGCAGCATTTAAACAACACTTTTCAGGACAAAAAATAATTCTTTATTTCCCTAGACGGTTCTATAGCCCATTATGGAACCAGTACACAAAAATTCTCCTTTTGCTCACTGCCCATTCTCTTTCTTTAGATTTAGATGAATTTAAATACTTTCTCAGAAAAGAAAATTTCAGAAAAAGAAACCCCTTATGTTAAAAATCAAAACAATGTGGGTCTGCTTTCAGTGCAGCCCTCTGACTATCAATATTAGGATCTGTCAGTGAATTGATTGTTTGTAAACTGTTCCTAGTGCTGACAATAATAATGACAGAGTGCTCTTAATTGGTCCCAGGGAACAAAAAAGAGACACAAAATTCTCCCTTTTTTTTTTTTTAAATGGTAAATAGATGGGTTTTTTCCCTCTACTACTCAATATTTTCATTGTAGTCTTAAGGGTGTTTTGAAGCATCTTACGCTGTTCACTTCCTTAAATCCATTCCTTAAACTGAATGCTGCTGAGCATGAGG
Source organism: Parus major (assembly GCF_001522545.3). Taxonomy (NCBI): domain Eukaryota; kingdom Metazoa; phylum Chordata; class Aves; order Passeriformes; family Paridae; genus Parus; species Parus major. The sequence goes on from NC_031768.1 coordinate 104,728,224, forward strand.
CTGACATTTGGTGGTTCTCACGCAGTTTCTAATAGCTGCAGGGTGCTCATTTTTGGAAGCAGTTTTATGATGCTACAGAATGTCTTCTCTGCTTTTGCTGGCACATACCGGGCCGTATAGCTGAAGCAGGAGCTGTCAGGACAGCGTGTCTCTATTTAGCAGACCATTGTTTGTCATCGAACAGATATTCTTGGAGTTTTTTCAACTGTAGCATTGTTGCCAATGGTTAAAATTTCAGAGCTTCATAAATGACTGTGCACAGGGAGATGAATCCAGCTGGCAAACTTTCTACTTTTATGATTGTTGTAGAAGTCATCAACGGGGGAGCCAATAATTTTCACTCTCTGATGAAGCCTTCATTGTGGAGCATCTGAAACCGTGTTGTAATGTGGATGACTTTGACATTACATCTGCAGTTATGTGCTTGCACATCTAGTAGCACATACAATGGGAACTGAGCACTGCAGAGAGCCCCTGAAAATAGAGCAACTACATTTTCCTCTGCATTTATGCAGTATATAGGTTTAGGGAAGTTCTCTCATGTTATTTACAATGTCTTTGTCAGATTCTTTTTATTTTAATTTCCAGGCATATAAAACCTGCCAAATATCAGCACTTGTAACTATCAGCTCTCAATAAACACAATGTGCAGGGAATGTGAGTCATGTTGGGCACAAAAAAGGGTAGGTAATGAACAATTCCATAGTGAACAACTGCAAAGAAAGGACAGGTTAGCCCAAGACACATTCAGTGTTTGTCAGATTTAATTTGAGGTTTTGTCTGAGCACAGATTCGGGAACACTTTTCACAGGTGCTCAAGACATGCAAAGAACAACTGCAGTGAATAATAAGGTTATTGTGTTATAATGGTAGCATAACACCTGAAGCAGCCATGGTAGCTGTTGTTTCATCCTTCTTCAGCATTGATTATTTTTTATTCTGAAATGAAATTGTTGCAGCTTTGACCTGCTCGTGGATTGTGTGATATTGAGGAAATGTTAGTAACTTTTTTTTCTCTGTTCCTCTTCTTTCTTTTATTTTTTTTTTTATTTTTTTTTTTATTTTTTTATTTTTTGTCTTCTACTTCCCTGCAATAGACTCAGGTTGATCTTACTTGAGGTGTAGCCAATTATCAACACAATCCTGCTGATAAATCACTCCTGGGTGGCTGCACTGAAAAAAGAAACTGATACCAATAACAATTGGCCAGTTCTGCTAAAAGAAGCTGTGTGTCCTGGTTCTCTCACAGAAACTGAACTTTTGTCAGTTTTCACATGTCTTCAGCAAGGAACTTCTTATTCAGAAAAACAAAATTTTCCTTCAGAGAAATAGTTTGATCCAGGCATTAATTCACTGCCAGACAGGATCCGATCCTTATCCTTTAATAGACTTTTAGCAGCATCTTACCTGCAACAGTCTCAAACAATAAGTGGGGCTTGCTTGGAGTGCAGTGTCTATCTCATCCTGCTTATACAAGCCACCTGGACCTTCCTTACTCATGTAATTCATTTTTCACCCCACTGTTCTTAAATTGATTATTTCCTACCATTGGGACCATAGCACTTTAATCTATTCTGGTTTCAGTATTCTTAATTTTATTATCCTCAATTTTCCTTATTTTTCTTAAATGTATGATTTTATTCTTTGATCCCCTTCTACTTCTTTGCTGTTTGCTTGAGGAAAATCAGGGCCTAAGGTTCACCCAGAGCAGACTAATTTACAGGGTACCTGCACTATATACCTGTTAGGATCCCTGTTGCCACTTTTACAGGTGTATCTGGTACATGTTCAGATTTTCCTTCCTTAAGTAACTCATGGGATGTGAAAAATCCTGGCCAAATAAAATTCTGACTTTGAGGAACTTATTCACGTCTCCTAGACAAACCTATCTCCCTTTGTGATATGTTATATTTACAAAGTGAAATACAGCCTTGAACAGTTTCACCAAATTTCTTCCAAAATTTTCCTTCAAGTAAAAAAGTTATACCTGGAAATTCAATGAACAGTTTCAGCCTCTCTGAGCATGCATCCACACAGCCCAGAAGGGATTTGGGATGGCTTGAGTTCAACACAGCTAGTTAGGGAGAGACAGAACATGGCCAGCATCCTCACTCAGCTGCAGTCATAAATCATCATACAACCTGGCACTGACAAATTGGTCTTGGCCTAGAGCACCCAGGAGCTTTCTGAGAAACCTGGCCAGGGCAGGGGCTCTAACATTAGCAGCAGGCATCCTGGGATATGCTTTCAAACTTCTGTGTGGAGGGCTATATGTGAACAATACGCATTGCAGGAAATTTCCAGAAAAATTACTGAAATTCTAAATTTCTCTTCAATTACTTTTCCTGAAATTTTCCTTCAGCTCAGTTGCTGTCTTTGTTGTCCAAACAAATAGGAGCAAGGTGGACCTCAGATGATAATCAGGCTCATCTGTCAGCACTGATATGAGAAAAATGGCAGCCCAGTTGCAACTGAGTGCACCAATCATGGCTGTTAAAGGGTAACCAGCTCACCAAACTTTGCTGAAAATGATGAGGCTTTGGGGTGGCACTTTCGGCTGCTGGAAGTTGGAAAACTCTTCTAATCAGAAGGCTGAGTAGCTGCCACATATGGTAAATCTCCACAGAGACTGAAAATTAACTAAGAATTAATGAGCTGCTAATTTCAAGACTGATGTCTTTTGAATGTCCCCTTTTTTTTTTTCCTAGATTTTTTTCCGTATCCCTTCTCTCCCCCTTCCCCAGTCTTACCCTTTCCTTTATACAAATTCCTTATCTCCCAAGCAGCCATTGCAGCACTTTTCTGTTCATGTGCCTGTGTGTGTACAATAGAACTTAACCTGAATGGTACAAGGAGGCATTTTGGTATCTTACTCTACCAGCAAGTGATTGGCACAACTGAAGGGCTGGGGGCCACAACCCCATTAAGCTATTCTGTGAGAAAATGGCATGAACTTTGTCCATAAGAACACATTTCTTATTAATTAGTGTCATTGAAATGCTGCTTTCTGTACATTTTAATGTTTCTGCTAGCTGCCAATCTCTATCTGTTCACTTTAGCTCTCCCCCAGATTCTTTATTACATCTTCCAGTCTTCTCTTCTATGGAGGGTTTTAGTCCCTTTTCTAATTTCATGGTTTTGCTTTCACCATTCTGCCTGCCCTCTACTAACCTTCTTCTCTGCTTTATCTAGGATTTCCAACTCTCATCCTACTCTCCAAATCCAGCCTTCCCACCATCTAATTTTCCAAGATTATTCGTTCCTCCATCTGCATTGCTAATGTGAAATTCACTACTTTAAATATGTCATTCTAATATGTGAATAGCTAAATCTCTGAGCATGCACAGAGAAACTAGATGTCTTCAGGAAAATGAGGAGAATCAAATTCGCTTGACTGCTAATGTGACTGATAGCCCTGTTTTATCATCTACCTGATTTCTGCTTGCTACAAAACCTTAATGGATTTTCTTACACCCTGTATGTAGGTGTACAGCCATAGGAGAGGAATTAAGAACTTGCTGAAAACATATAAGTTCTTAAAAAAGGTCTTGCAGAAAAACATCAATCTTTTTGAGGGGTGAGGGGTAGAGCACGCTGGTAATGCTTATTTCTTTTTTGTAATCTCCGTGGTGCTGTTACAGAAAGATTTAGAATTGTTTACATGCCTATTGGCTGGGTAGTGTAAGATGTGAGTACAGGAAAATAGTATTCTTTTTCCTCATTAAAGTATTATGAGTCCACTTTGACATAAAATCCATAAAACATATGGATTTGGGGAACTCTGAATCATTAATAACACAATGGCTTTTTTGTGGAATAAATATAAGAGAGAGATGAAGTGGAAATTAAATGTAATTGAAAAGGAAGTGAATTTTTGCTAAGATAATATACCTTACCGGTATGGTTTAGTCTACCAGTTTTAGGGGGAGACTGAGAAGCTATCAGGGTGTTGGAAGCAAGGAAGCTGGATCTCCTTTCTTTGTCCCATGTGCCAGATCTTTCTTCTTCACTCCCACTGCCTCCCCTTCCAGATCCTGTGAGGTTTGTGCCAACTGGTGTAAGTTATGGAAATGGTTCATCTTCTGATTTTTGCTGCTTGCATGCTGAAAGGTAAGCCTCCTTGGTACAAAGATAAACAAAATCAATCACAGCATAAAGATGCTGTGTTCTCATTTTCCCTTTTCCAGCATGAGATAATGGTTTCTGTGTTGACTGGAACCACAAAATTACATTGACAGTTTCTGGGGTGCTCTTGTCCTCTGGCACTGCTGGCTGGGAGCACCGAGATTTCACAAGCAAATCTTCATTTCCATGAGTTATTTAAATAATCTGTTAAAACTTTTTATATAGGTAGGTAATGGGATTTTTTTGACAGTTTGTTTTCTTGAGAGCTGCGCTGCTGAACTTGAAGATTGGATGGATTTGTTGCTGGTATTTGTTACATCAATTGCCTTATTCCAACCCTTCTGAAAAATCCAGTTTTTCTGAGGTGTGCCTTACAAATTGCCGGGCAAATGTTTTCTATTGACACCAAACTGGTGAAATGGCAGCTGAATTGTTTCACAGAGTAGATTACAGGCTGGCAGAGTTACAGAAGTAGCCAGCTGATATTCACAGCATCATTTACCATAATGGATGGCATCAGGTTAAACTGGGTACCTCAAACTGGTTTTGGTCAAGGTTATACCATCATTTTATACCAAACCATGAAGATAAAAAAATATTATATTACTAAAAATACTTTATTACCTATCAAAAATATGCATTCTATCTAATAGATATCTGAATACTACAATATATGGGTACATTAACATTTTACAAAGATTCACAGATCAAGTAAGAAACAAAAGAATTTTTGCTCTCTGTTGCTCTGCTGTAAAGATAATAACTAACAAAAACATGTTGAAAAGAGCCCTCACAACCTGAGTAAAATTTATATTTTGACAAAATAGTGCTCCTTGCGGTAGGTTTAATGAACCAATAAAGCAATCCATGGATGTGCAAATTATAGAATTACCTATTAAATGAAAAAATAAATGCCAGAGGTTTGGGGGAACATTATGTTTGGTGTCATCATCTGATAAATCTCCTTTAAAATGTAAAAGGCTTTAAAGAGATCATTACTTAGTCTAGGATTAGTTATAAATAAGCAAAAGCTTTTTTGCTAAAGCCCTAGGTGAACAATGGCACTTGAAAATGAAACACTGGCGAGATGCCCATCTCCTCTGGGAAAAGACAGGAGAGCCAGCAGTTCCTCTTTGTAAGCAAACAGCCCACAGAACGCCAGCGCCTTCCTGGTGCATTAAGAGCGTGTCAACAGGGCACACTTTTTGTGTGGTTTTGTGATTACCTGTTTAATCATAAGTGATGGTTAAATTCAGAGGCAAATACTGGGCTGCTGCGTTTTTTCCATCTGTTCTTTGAGGGTCATATGTTTACATCTAAGCTCATTTTTCCCTCATCTGTGTGTATTTGGTTTTGGTTTCTTAATTTCCTCTTCCAAATGTGTCTCGCAAGAATGAAAATATTGAAATGTGACCACAGACTTTTAAGAACTGATTTTTCTCCCACATGTTTTTAATTTTTTTTAATATATGTCTTACTGGAACCAGACACATTCCAGTACAAACACACACGCAGAGGGCAGAATTTTCCTACTGCAGTAGTTCTGGCACAAGACTTTCGCACAGCTCTTCATAATGATCTACCTGAGTGAATGGGGTGAGGAGGATTCACACATTAAAAATAAAAATATGATGCCAAATTCAGCATTTTGAGGAAATGAATGAAATTTTGAGAATTTTAGGAAAAAAGTCTCAACTGGGACTCACAGGAAGAGGTTGCCCATAGGAGTTGTGGATGCCCCATTCCTGGAAGTGTTCAAGGCCAGGTTGGATGGGGCTCTGAGCAACCTGGTCTGGTGGAAGGTGCCTTGACCATAGCAAGGGAATTGGAACTAGATGGACTTTCAGGTCCCTTCCAACCCAAACCCTTATATGAATCTACAAAATGGGAAAAAGCTGATCATCCTGTGGTTTTTGGCAAAATGTAACTTGGATTGTTTCTTGCATCCATAAATCCAGGTTAGGTTTTTGTGCAGAAGAAAGTTTTTTAAGATCATATATTTAAGTTCTTGATGAAAACAGCTAAAATGCTGTTTGATCCACCCCCTTAAAAAGATCAGTGGCATGTATAAACATGGCAACAAGTTCCTGGAATTCTCCTATATGGGATACAAAAATCCCCATTTCACCAGGATACGTTGCTGGAATTTAGACCCTATGAAATGAAAGTCATGCCTTGCACCCATCTTCTGTTATTTATGCCTGGTACTATTTAAAACTAAAAACACTTGAGAACTTAAAGACCAGGTCCCTCAGGGAGATGAACACCAGAGGATGGAGCCCCATTACCTGTAATTTCTGCAGGCACCTGAGGAAGCAGATGGCACTGGGGTTTTTGGCAGCCATGGCCATTGGGCCAGAGCGGACTAGAAGCAGCAGCAAGAGGAGTTCACTCCTCCATCTCTAAGGATTGTAAGGCAGGAGGAGCTGGTTTATCCTGCCCTGGCTAACCCATCATCCTGGAGCAAGGACTGCTGGGTTCCTGTGCTCAGGCCAAGAGTGGGTCTGAGGGGAAGGACCCCCATGGGCATGGATCCCACACAGAGTGTCTTGGCAAAAACCTGTGGTTCTTCTCACATCAGGCACTCTCTGGTTTCTTACATGGAAATCTGAGCCAGAGTTTTCAAACTTGTTTGGCTGTTCAAGAAAAAAGTGTGTTTGTTTCCACTTCCTGCAGGATTCTGAGAATCTACTGGTGCTGTAGAATCACCTCTGCAAGAGTAAGCAAAGAAGTACTACTTTAATGCTTGGGATCTGGCTGGGGGAAAGGCTGCATTTATTTCTACATAGAAAAGGTTCTTGGGAGGCTCATGCCTGTGGCTTGTATACAGAAGAGGGGATATGCTACCTTGGTGTAAAAGTGGCTCATATTGAGCATCTGCACTGGGCACAGCAGCACTGGGAACTGCATCCAGGACCAACAATTCCCTGTCCTCAGGGCCAGGTGATGCAGAAAAGTTGCATTTGTGCTGCTCTGTACCAGCCTCCCTCAGAGCCTGCTGACCACTCTGCTTGGCTGCCCGTGGTATCTCCACAGTGCTGAAACCTAATTACTTTCTGCAGGTTTCTCCTGGAGTTTACACTGTCAGAAACACAGTGAGAATTGTGCTGTTCGTGGATGTCTTTATACCCCAAAACTGAGGTACTTCATGGGAGCCATGGGACCTGCAAGGCAGCAGAAGCACTTGGGACAGTGGTGAGAAAGTGTGCTTGTTTCAGAGGGAATTTTGTTTATATTGCTTAACCCTGATATGGAACAGAGTAGCAATATATTTAGATTATCCCTACAGCAAAAAAACAACAATTTTAAACCTCCCTGAAGTCAAAACACATATTTTTCTAAATTTCTAGCGACAGATGGGAGGCTGTGTTACCCTCCTGGCTGTGAGGGTGCCTCTGAGGGCGTCCAGGCTCTGCAGTAATAAGGATCTGAGTAACCTCAGAGGGGTGTCTGGCTCTGCAATAATAGTCTGAATGCAACAGTGCTTTGGTCACCATTGCTCCTGTTCCCCAAAATTGCTCCTATTCTAAGCTGTCAATTTACAGACTCAAACCACACTGTCTTTGTAATGGATACCTGTACTCCCCAAGCAGATAATGTTTTCAGATAGGAGATCTCATCCAGTTTCTGAGCCCTGTGCACCTGGGTGACAGCAGTGTGACAATGCATAACAGCAGATTTTGGATTCCCCCTAATAACTTCTGTAACTGGGTGCTTTAGCTACCCCAAACCAAGGAACAAGCACAGGGCTTTCTGCATTCCATGAAAATGGGTAGATCTCCTTATTTTTGTGTATGTGTGTGTGTCACGATTGTAGTTTCTAAGGAACAAGTCAGTGGAATGCTGATATTACCCTCATGGAAAAACATTTATATTTTCCACATGCCTCTGGTCCTATGGATTAAGAGAAGGTTTTAACATATTACTTTTTTTTCCATTAAATTCAAACAGTTTGTTGTGCTGTTTTTCTTTTTTTTTTTTTTTAATGGAACAGAATAATTTCCCTATTTATATTCTGCATTTTCTATCTGAAGCTTTTGGTGTTAAGTATGCGTTGTGTGTGTGTTTTACAATGACTGCCCCAACACACACACTCCACATATGTTTCCTCTCCTGATTTGAATAGAAATCTAACACTGCAAGTGAAGTACACTGAACTACTGTTTCACAAGCTGTCATTTAAGTGATAGATGGTAAATTGGAATTTTGCCATGCAAATTAGTTAATGCTCAGATGAAGCCAGTGTTTAACTATTCAAATAAGATCTCAGTCTTGATCAGCTGTTTCAGCTTATATCTCCAGTGAAGCAGACAACTAGCTTTCAGCTGGAGCAGACAACTAGAACTCCACAAAACCATCAACTCTGCTCACTTAGAGCCATCTCAGTAGATCAAATGATGTTCAAACAGCACTGATCTGTAGCTATCAGCTGGAAACAGCCAAAGATGCTGTTTCTTCAGGCAAAAAATTGTGATAATTTGTAGTATTTTGAAGAGAAAATTTACATCTCTAGAATCCACTACACTGAGAAATGTAAAAATACAACAAACTCACAGTGTGACCTTTCTTTTAACGAGAACATATGTAAAATTCACACACAAAGAATAATATATTTAGAATCATAGTGGGAGCCAGGAATAACTCCTATAGCAAAGTTCCCTAAGCCTACATTTTAAATGCATGTAACCTTTCTTTCAGCAGTTTGCTACTGCTTTTGTGCACAGGAGACCTTTGAAATCTGGGAGGAAGAAAGCCCCTTGGCTATACAAAATGCCCTGTCTTTACCTGAGAAAACTCTACGCTGTTTCACATTTATAGCACTTCATTTAAACTTATTTTTCTTGGATTCCTTAGGGAAATTTCAACCTGTCAAGTAACTGAGAAGGAGACATCCACAGAGCCAGTCCTGCTCCCTCACCAGGAGATTTGCAGCAGCCTTGCTTATCCCTGAGAGGTACCAAAGTCTTAATAAAGATGGGGGGAAGGAGAGCATCTTTTCCACTGCAGATCTTCCTCGTGGCCCTTCACTGGAGTCTCCTGGAAAGAATTGCCACAGTCTTTTGGAGGTGAGGAATAACTACAGCTGAATTTAACTGCTCCTGGCTCCTCACAGTCCTTCTCAGCAGTTCCAGTGTTTGCCTTTCTCACGGGCCAGAGCAATGTCTGGTTTTCCAGCCAGGGCACTTGATCCTGCAGTACAGGTGATAGTGATGTGTGCTGGGAGTTCATATCACACTGCAAGTGATGAAGGATGATGGGAGCACAGCAAAAGTGTTGTGCTATTTCAAGAAAAGAGGACACAGAAAAAAGAGGTTTCTCTCCACTGCAAAAAAAGAAAAAAGAAATCTCATACTTCTGCCTCCAGCAATGTGAGTGCCACAATGCATGTGAAGTAAGGGTGACATTTTGGCATCAGTGCTGCTTTTTTTTTAACCTCCTCAAACTTTTTCTAGAGAGGTTTTTAGCACATATCTTCTAAAATTTTGAAAATATTGTGCACAGTAGAGACACACCAAGTCTTCTCTTAAGTCCCTCAAGACAACATCAAGAAGTTAGATGCCACAGAGCCTGGCAAGGACAGAAGGACCAGTTCCAGCCACTCATTCTTCCTGAGGTGATGCATGCAGCTGTGGTCAGCAGGGACAAGCTAAACAAGTTTCTGAAGAAAGACAGAGTGCTGGATTTTCCAAAAGAAGGACTCACTGAGGGAACAATGACAGAAGAAAGGAAACTGGGTTTGAGATGTCCATGAATGGGCAGAGAAGTGGGAGGAGGAAGCCAAAGAGTGGGAGAAGCACCAGAAGAAAGGACTTAGAGAGTGTGGGGTTACAGGAATCAGCTCCAGATTTTGTAAGTCTCCAAGAGGAGGGAGGAGACAGAGCAAATGATGCTTGGACAAGAACTCCATTTAAAAAGGAAGGCTGTTAGTTTATACAATTAGCAATCCTAGCAAAGTCCTTTGAACAATCCTCTTTTATGTAGTTTTATGTGTATATGTATGGAATGGGCCATTTTCTCGTTTACTAATGTGTATTCTCATCACATCCCATTCTTTATAGGCATCTTAACAGCATCTACACTCTGAAGACATCTGCTGAAAGTGGTGTAGATACCCAAATCGGTTTGGGTTAGCCTGGCATTTCTCCCAGTGTTCTGACTCAAAGATGAAATGTGTTGCTATCGTTTGCAAGATGTTCACAAAGTTACAAAAGGAGACTGTACGGCGTGCCACCATTTAAAATCTCTTTAAAGTGTTTTTCCATTGAAACAACAAACCCTGGCAGCTACCATCTACTCTTTTCTGATTTGCAGCCAGCCAATTATATCACTTAGAATGCACTTAATTAACAAGGATGGAAGTTCAAGGCATTGCCTTTATGCTTTATGTAGCTCTAGTTGTGCCTTAGGAAAAACTTACTTTTCCCTTCTGTGTGGTTATTTCCTCCACTGTTTTTGTTAATCTCTCCTACATGCAATAACTCCCTTGTAAATATTATTTTAGCAGTGACCTCAGAGTGTTCTGAGTGCCTTCTAAAAGTCAGGTATTAAAAGAATTCAGTTGCCTCTAATCTCTTTGTGTGACCTTCAGTCACAACAATAGCTCTGATGCTTTGAGAAGGAAGATCTGCTAGAGAGAAAACTGGTCCAGTGAATCTGGGTCTGACAAACCATATTCTGTTTTTGTGGACTACCAGATGGAAGAGCTACTGTAAGGTCTGCAATCAGAGGGGCACACATGCTGGCTGTAGAGGGGATGGAGACAATAGGATGGCCTTCAGCATGGTCTAACCATCCAAGCACAACCAAATGACCTTGCTGAGCATTTATGATGCACTGAGCCCATAGCAGCAGCCTGGTTTCTTTGTTCTCAAACCATAACTGCTCTGTGTGGTGGGCTGTGTCACCCTCTAAAGCTCAGCAAAGAGGAGGCTCACTGGGATTTAGGTGGCTCTGACCACAAATATACACAGAAACACACAAGCATCTCGTGAACTGTGTTAGAATTGCTGCCTGACATAGTCACAATGTTTACAGAAACCAGGCTGTGGTTCAACATTGTGATACAAATATCACAGTTTCAGAATAGCTCTAGATGAAAGGCTTTCCTATCATAATAACATTTTTTCTCTGGGTGAAGGCATAAGAGTGATAAATTTCTTATGGCCCTTAACAAAATGAGTGCCACAAAGTACAAGTTTGGAACTTCATTTTCCTGTAGTTTCAATAAAAGCAAGATCATAGATCGTGAAGAACAAAGCACAAATACATGTAGTGGGCATTAAAAAAAATTAGGAAAACAATGAAAATTTCAATTTAGTATGATTCAATATGATTTACTGAAACAATGGGTTTAAAATTTTGCATTGAGTCCTACAGATAAAATAAATTAATATGGGTCTTCAGGTTTTATGAAACTACTTCTTGTTTTTTCTCTCAAAATGTTTGCAAATATGTGCTTTCCTGCTCTACTGACTTGTCTGATGCATCTGACATCCCAGTCACATGAGATTTCAATTTTGCAGTGGGAATTCTGTTTTTAACTTTGCTTGAGTATGTTCAAGACTTTCTGATTTAAACTTAATTCTCCTGCCTCTAAATAAGATTTAAGTATTAAACACTCTTAATCAAAACTGTATTTTTCCACAGGGGGTCCCTGGCCAACTTTTTCTTTATGCCTGTTCAGATTATATCACAGTGGCCCCAGGCCCTGTCTGCCTGTGGACTGCCATAGGAAAATATGATAACAGTAATAAATTTCAGCTATGCATTCAATCCCCATGAAACCCTTCATTAGTCTCTCTCCCTGCTGTAGCACTGCAATGGGAATGCCAGAATGAGAGCTGCCAGGAGGAGCAGAAACTAAAGTCTTGGCAAGGGCCACACAAGTGCTTGACAGTGGACGGCATGAGGGCATAGGTGGTTGTCAGTGGTGCTGCCTCCACGGGGTTTGCTTTGCACTTACTCCAACCAGAGACCACAGACACACTGCCTGAACCTCCTGGTTTTGTCTTCTTCCCCTCTGCCCCGCAGGAGAAAGTACAGTATTCACCGATTCCACGCCATCACAGATTGGGTAAGGCTGGAAGGGAGCACTGCCCAACTTCCCTGCTCAAGCAGGATTATCCTAGAGCTCATTACACAGGGTTGTGACCAATGGTTCTTGAATATTTCCAGTGAGGGAGACTCCACACCCTCTCTGGACAGCCTGTTCCAGTGCTTGGTCACTGCACAGTGAAGAGGTTCTTCTGCATGTTCAGGTGGAACCTCCTGGGCATCAGCTCCTGCCCATTGCCTGGCACCATCAGGCAGAGCCTGGCTCCATCCTCTTGACACCCTGATACCTTCAGATGTGGGTACAGTTCTACCTCCTTTCATGCTGCTCATCTTCTCTTCAGCTGATGTGCCTCAGGAAAAAGCAGGTGAGTCTGAAAATCTTATTTTCATGAAAGTTGTTAACAACACTGTTAAAGACACCACTGAGCTTTCAGACAAGAGGTATAAGCTGCATGAAAAGCAAATCCTGAAAATAATTCAGGTGCTGGTTTCTTTCTTTGTTCATGACACCTTTCTTTTGTCTTCAGCACCAAGAACACACTGCAGTGTGAAGTTTTCCTTTATTTGTAACATTTTTCTTTCACGTTGCCATAACCAAGCAGAACAAATCTGTTTGGAAGTAAAGGAAGAAAATAGACTGGATGGTTTAGGTTTTAAGTTAAATGTTTTCAGAAGTCCAAGTATCATAAACTGCAATTTTAGGATCAAATCTGGCTTGATTTTGTCTCATTAAATGTTTCAATCAATTTAGGGTGTCTTCTTCTATACTTGCTTTAGAGGTATTTTCTCAACAGATGGACATGACACTTTTCCATTTTATCTAATGTTTCTCATGAAGACTGTAGCAGTATGATCAATTGTCACTAGAAATAACTTTGAATTTTCTCATTACTGCAAGACATTAAGATGTCAGGATATGATTTACTACAGCAAGCGACTTTTATGTCATCTATTTTTCAGAAATCCTGTGACTAGTTTAAATTTCCATTTCTCTGGCATTGTATCTGTGTGTGTAGTGAAACAAAGAAAGAATTGACTAACACACTGAAAGCATTAAGCATTTGAAGCTGTCTTGCTAGACAAATACAACAGCAGCACAGTGCACCACATGAAACCAAAGCAACCACCTGGAAGAGAAGGAGAGAAGAGCTCAGGCTATTAGCACAGTCTTTGAAACCATTTTGTCAGCAAAATACTCTTTTTCAGTTTGACTGCAAAGATAAGAAGTGACATGAAAGTGGAAAACTTAGGATATCCAGACATCTTAAAAGTCTGAAAATATGCAGTGCATTTCTTCTGGTCTTCTGCATCTGATATAACTTTTGTTGACTTCCTGGCAACAGGAATTTCCTCTTACACAGCTTGAGTAATAAAAGTGCAGTGAATGGCTATGTAAGAGTCAAACCATACCCATGGGTTAGCACACACCATACTGGCTGCACTGCAGATTCAGGTTGCTGTTTGCTGGAGAAGGGCTCTGAAAATGAGGCTGGTGGCAACTGCTGTGCCTACCACATCAGATTCATGATATTTAACTGAGTTCACACAGGTAAAATGCAGTGGTGTTGCAGGATTCAGGTGGGATTAGTGTTATTCATATCCACAAATGTCTCTGAGGAGAAAACGTTTGAATAAGAGACTTATTTCTTGTTGTAAACTCAGACCTCAATATCTGCAAAATCTCTTGCTGGTTTGCAAACCAAGTATACTCTGTTGTTTGACAGTCTTCTATGTTCCAGTGGGTACCTTCCTCAGCATCACAGACATGAAGCAGCTCTGCTTGGCTGCCTGGAAGAGGCATCCCTCCTGCCTGGGCGCGTGTGGAGAATGGCTCTGCCAGTGGCAGTGCTGGCCAACCCTTCTGGAAAGGGACTCAGTGATTTTGGTCACTGGGAAAGACAGAGGTGTCTGTGGCAGTAATAAAGAGAAGAGTGTTTTTCCTGGGTCCTAAAGATATTTTATCAGGGGGGTTTAATTTAAGAAATAGGCTGGGGTACAGGTGTGTGGTGGGATGCTACACTCATGTGAAACTGATAAACAGAGTAACAGCATTTCTGTTCAGGGTGACTTTCAGAAAGAGGAGCTCAAGTGCTGTTAGTTTTCTGTGACTATTTAGCAATTAACTTGGCAATGAATTTTCATAGCTACCTCTGTGATTTGCATATCTGCTTTATTTTACCAGCCAAAGAATTTAAGTCTAATACCACAGGCAGAACCTTTAGAAACAGAGAAAAACATTATTTAAAATCATTTAATGGTTTCACAGTTGAAAAATAGACTTAAAACATTTAGGATTAATAGGGAAGCCAACTTTGTCACCAAAATATAAAGCAGCTATAATAGCAGAGAAGCCTCCTGGAACACAGAACATTGTACCCTTAATTGGGTTGCAGGTGTATCTCAATGACTAATGGATTGCTCTGGATGCTGCTTGCATAGCAAGTTCCCCCTCTAGCTGGTGGAGAAAATGGCTTTCTGTCCCTAGCCTCTGTTTTGGTGACACTGAGCAGCCACATGTGCAAATGGACACATAAACCAAGGTGGAAATAGTAACTGAGAGATGAAAGGACACATCACAGTGGAGTGTATCCAGAAGAAAGGCTGGGTCAGATCTTTACTCTCGGAAAAATCGGCAGCATTAGCTATTGGAACAAATTAATGTTTCCTTCTGAAACAAAAATGGACATTAAGGGCACTTTCAATGACTGCAGGGTTTGTCATGGAGCAACACCTACTGCACAGCATGGAGAGAGAACATTTGTGGCCTACTTGGAGCTGCACAAATTGACCTGCCAAAAGAGAACCTGGGATAGTGAAGGTCTTAATATGTTTCACTTGCTTTTTATTTTCTCCTTGACACTTAACTTTTCCACATAAATACCACATAGAAAATAAAAGCTCTCTCTTTACATAATTTTAGTCTTAATATGGCCCTGAACAATTATTTTGTAATGAGCATTTCAAAGTGTTTAAACTGTCTGAAATACTGTGATACTTTGATTACTCTCTGGATATATTTAGTTTGCCTGAAATATAGCCAAATGAACAATGAGACATATTTTGGGGAAAAAAAATCAGCTATTAAAAGAGAATTAGCATGTTATCATAGCTAAATATAGAAGATTCTTTCAGAATATCAAAGCAGTACATAGACTTAATATATTGTTCACAAGGAGCTTTGCACATTGTAAAAATGCAGGACAGTGAGTCAGTCACCTATAGAATTTAATGGGAAATACTGCTCTTGGATAGGACATTATTAATGCACAGCCTTTTCTTCCCCTTACACCCTTGAAATATCCCATAGAGATTGGGTGAAAGTCTTTCCCTTCTAAAACCAGTGAGGAATTAGGACTATATTGTGAAATGCTGGTGTGGGTGCTCTTTTTTGTATGGTCTCTGGCTGATAAGGACACTCAGGATGCTGTTCAGCATCTTTTATCTAAGAGGATTTGAACTGAAACCTCTCAGGGGAATGCCCTAATTAGCACTCAGTGGGCTAAGCTGAGGTTTCACACTCATTACCTTTTGTTGGAGCTGCTCTGACGTCTGTCAGATTTTATGTTTGTGGAATTTATGTTTAAGCACCTGTACATGTCCTGACCATCAGGCCAGATGGTTAAAGTGTGATGTGGATCTGCTGCCTCATAGCAAGGTATGTAAGAGATTATTCTGCTGGAAAGTTTGGGTTGCATGGCTGTGCAGTGTCATTAGGGATAGTTCTTAAGGAGATAAATCAGGCATCTAATTGATAACTTTAGAAGCTCAAATCTCTTTTAATTCCCTGTGGGACATATTCTTGAGGTTTTCCCAAGAAACACCTTCTTTTTCAGCTGAGTAAGAAAATTATGTAGAGAAACATTACCTACAGGCTTATTATAAAATCCTGACTGTGCAATACAGATGCAGCTGCTTGCAATTCATCATCTAACTTTCCTGAAGTTCTATTTGTGGATGGCTTTAATAGACACATTTCTGCCAGTAGATATAATACTGCTCGCATTTATATGCAATATTTAAAAATACATGTGTACCTGCATGAAGCACACAGGTTCTGTGTCTGTTGTGCTTTGTTTTGGGGTTTTTTGGTTGCTTTGTTGGTTTGGGGGGGTTTTTTTAAAACCTAAAAGCTTGAATAAAATGACACATTTTTGTCCAGTTACAAAAAGAAGCTGTAATTTTGTGATCTACATGGAAAACCTGATTTGTATCAGTGAGATTTCATGCTACTGAGGCCTGGTTGTGTTTAAGTCCATGTTCACTCATTGTTATACTTATGCATGATATATTTCTGTTTATTCTAGTTGAGGTGAGCAAAACCTTCCTGTCAGTCTTATACTAAAGTGCTTTTTTTATTAGAATGGACTAATCAGATGACAAAATCTATACACCCCCTTGTGACAAAAAGTTATAAAAATTAATAAATTTTAAAAATAAAAATAAAATATTGAAAAATAAAATAATAAAATAAAAATAAAAATAAAACAAATTAAAAATTAGAAAAAAATTATAAAAATTAAATTGATACACCATATCTCAGTGGCTGGTTTTGAAATTTTGAAAAAACATTTAATTAATTATTGCATAATTTTAGTAATAATTTGTTAAGAACTTTTCTGCTGAATGATAGCACTTATTATATGAGACATAATAATTCCTACCTTTGCCTCTGTGACTTAGATGATTTGTGGAAACTCCCATGCTATGCTTCAAAATGGTTTCTCTCTGCATGTGCTGAACTAAGAGACTGTTGCTCAGTCAGCTGAAAATAATGTGGAGAAAAACACTATTCCTTTAGTGTTATAAGACATAAGAAGTAGTAAGTCTGTAGCTTCTACAAATGATGAGCTAAATCCTTGTTTTGATTTTGTGTGAAAAAGGAAGTGTTTGTGGATGCAAAATCAGGCATATTTTTCTGTTAAGAAATAAGCTATGTTAGTTCCTCTTGCAGTGCTTGCTCCTTTAGCACAGCTACAAGAGAAAGTTAAATTGAGATGATGACAAATAACTTATATGTGCAAGCTTCCTTTTTTCTTTTAGTGCAATGTTCATTGTGCAGACAGATGCAAACTGGCACTTCAGAGGGCTTGACTGATAAAGGACTTCATCTTGACCAGAAAAGAATGATTTGGTGATGAATATAGGAAATGTTCTTATGGTTCATGGCCTTTCACTTCCACATTTAATTAAAAAAAAATAAAAAAAATTTGCCAATTATCTTTGGATGAAGCATTTTCAGTATAGATTACGACTTACTCAGAAATCAACCCCAAACTTAATTTCTGTGATTAATCCTTTATGGATTTTCTTTTGTTATTCAATGCAACCAGCTAATGATTAATACCACCTGGGAGAAGGAGATTATGCAACACTAGAGTGGCATGGTGTCCATACACTGGGTCTGTGTTAATTCACCATGCAGCTGTCCAGAATAAAGCCAACCCAGCAAAAAGGCATATGGGTATGTATCTGGAAGGGAGGAGGGGAATAATGATAATTGTTTTGACAAGAAATAAAGTAAACCTTTCAAAATCTATGTTGGCTTCTGCTGGGTAGGCAACCACTGCATAGCCAGATGTCATCAGTGGTTTCTTGGTATGGAGGGGCATTTACCCTCTCCAAATACCTGCAGCATTTGTTCTTACACTGAGGGTGTGACAGGCATCTTACCCCACAACTTTCCTACAAAATAAAACCACAATTCAGTCACAACTTCTACAGTAGCCAGCGTACAATAAGCAATAAGCACTGTATAGCATTTCTATTGTGAGAAAAACCACTTATTGTCACGCAGCCTTAGTTTTAAAAATCTCAGAACAGATGGCCATACTTTGAAATCATGAGTATTCTCCACAGACAAAGGGCTTTTGTCCAAATGGATCTGAGTGCTTATATATATGGAAATACAGACTTGTACAATATTACACAACAGGGTCTGTTGGTACACGGGGAGTGTAAGAACAGAATGCAGTGCCACAGTCTAGGTGACAGTGTAAATGCCTTGAAGATTGTGCAAAGCTTATTCTGTTCAAATATAAAGCTTCTTCATCTAGGGAAAAGTCTAATTGTGAGCTAAAAATGAGGGCAGAAGTCTTGCTAAGGAATTTTCTTCTCTCAAAACCCATTCAGTTATGCCAGAATATGAATTACAAAATTAAGTCTATAGCAATTATGAAGAATAAAAGGGAATCTTGAGATTATAAGTATGAAGGTTTTATGCAAAAATGAATACCATTGTTTTTGACATTCATATATTCTGGACTTCAGTCCCTTGAGCGGAAATGATATAAAGCCCTTAGGTGGTTTTTTTGTTATCACCTTTTCATTTTGATCAAAGGAGTCATTATGCACCACAAATGTCAAGTTTTGCTCAGTGTGGTTTTCCCAGCTTTATTGGGAATTTATTGAATTAGAAAATATCTCGATTTTTAAGTACATAGAAAACTGCCCAGATGTTTGGTGCAGGTTTGGTTTTTTGTTTGGTTTCCTTCACATAGCAGGGATTGTGAAGGACATATGAAGGAAATATTTGAAAAGTAGAGGAAATAGGAATTGGTGAATAACAAGGGGGGCAAACCAAGCTGACCAAATTGTGACTCTGAGGCAACTGCACAGTTAACATTGTCATTACAGTCAGACTCTTTTTCTCTCCTCGTTGTCTCTTAGACGTATCATAAACTAGCAATATTTTGGGACAGCAGTTCCTATCAACAAGAACTGCTTTAAAATTTCTAAATAAAACCACATAAAAGTTTCTTGGTCTGTGATTCTTGTTATATTAGTAACCAACATCAAAATTAAAAGGAGAAAGTGTGACTAATGAAATGTCTGAGGGTCTTACAGGACAAACATCTTCTAATAGATGAAGAAATTAGCTGTCTTGTTAGTAAGTTTGTTTCTTTTAAGTTGTAGAACCGTAAGAGACAGAATAACAAGTCAGTTTAAAGATTTAGACAACTTCACAAAGTGTTTCCAAAGAGTAGGCTACATGCTCATGTCCATTTTTACCATTTTATATGGTCATTTCCATTTTATATGAAAAATCATATAGATACCTGACAACATTTTTGTCACATTCATAATTCTGTGAACTCCATGTATGCTTCAAATACTGGCCTTCAGTGGCATGTGAACTTCGAATGATGTGGGACTCAGCTGATGAAAAAAAGCTGTGCCATGAGTGACAATTAATTTAACTTTATTTTTGTCATTTTTCATTGCCAATAGTCTGGTACCATCCACACAATTCCTCATGTCTCACTTCCAGTCCCTAACAGCCTATGCAGTCAGACCTGCCCAAGCTTGTAGAGCTTTACAAACATTTTACAAAAAAGTTTATAGACAGTAAAGGGAAAATAGTGAACATTTACAGTTATTTTTATAGCACAGAGAACAATGCTCATACTTTTGGGAAATTACTGGAAGACTCTGTTATGATCCCTCAATAGAACAGCATTTTGTAGAGTTTCAATTCTTTGTCAAAATAACTGAAGTACTTTCCTGTCCCATGAAAAACGTCTGAGAATTTGCTGCTTTTTAACAATGACAATCTAAATAGGATCTGCTAGTTTTATTTCAGGAACACAGTCCTTAAAATGTCAATTCACAAGATGTCTTTCTGTAAAAAAAATGAATAAAAATGAGTATGGGATACAAGTTAGTGGGTATTGAGCATCAGGCTGGTAATTTGATTGAAAGCTATTAATATTATCTCATTAGAAGCTTTAGAAGAAATAACTCCCATTATTAAGCTTCTAGTTTCTCAAAAGGACTATGGCTAGGTAAGAGACACTCTTTTCCACTCCTGCATTTATTAAAATTTTCACTGAATACCTGTTTCTATATTTAGGTGATGATATCACAGCTCATTACCAGTGAACAAATTAGTTTGAATCAGAATCCAATCTACCTGTCGTTCAAGGGAATAGCGTGCATGGGAAGTGTTCTCAGTGGTGCTCTGCTAGGGATCACCTGCATTTTTGCTCACTAGAACAAGTCAGTAAAGGACAGGAAAGCACTAGCAATGAACTGTTTGTTCCTCCGACCTGGGATGGGAACATTTTGAACAGAAAAAGTGTTGTTTTTTTTCTCATCAGTGTGAACTTTTATCTCTTTGAACTCTCTCCCTTAACATTTTCTGGATGAATCAAATCCTTTCTCAGAGCAAATATCTGGGTCATGTTTGGGGAATCTTTAGTTAATTCTAACCAGCAGAGGTAAAGACATGGCTATAGGTGCAGTGACAAAGCTGTAGGAGGTTTGGTCAGCTTAGAACTGAGCTTATTAAAAAGCAGGAGACTCAAAATCATTGAGCCCAGTTTTGGGGCACTGACATTTCAGCAGCACCAGCACTGGGGTCACTTGTCATTGCTGAGAGAGTTATTTTCATTCCTCTGGCCCCCAGTAAATGTGTTATTATCCCACACCGTGTAGGAAAGCTGTAAGCAGGGGGTATTGTGAAAGATCACGGAGTCTCATGGCTTGGGCCTGCCAGGAGCAGCAGATACGAGCAAATTCAACTTTGGTGCCTTCCACTTCCTCCATGGTTTACCCAACCACAGCACTAATAAAACTGAGTCCCAGGCCTTCTGGCTTTCACAGGGAATGTGAATGTGTATCTGGGTGTGAGAGAGACAGAGAAATCCAGTAGAAACATTTTGATGGATTTGACCCAGTTTTGCGACTATTTTTCAGGTCAGCTGAACCTGTTCTTTTTTGATGAATAAATCATTTGTCTATATTCTTCTGCTCTGCTCTAATGGGGTGAAAATTGATGGTGGTGAGGTGATGTATAACATTCATCCATCTTACTAGATGGTCACAATAACTGAGCTAAGTAGTTAATTAAGGTGGATGTACCCCAGCAGTGCATCTACTTCAACCAGTGCAGCTTCACCCTGAGCAAAGGGAAATGAAGGAATAACGGAGGGCTGCGAAATGTTTCGGAGCTTTTGAAGGTTACTTAAAGACTGAGTGAACATCTTGACCAGGATTTTGCCAGTCTAAGCCCATTGTCAGACATCATACCTCAGAAAATACTCCTGTCCAACTTTTCCTGAACAGATTATTTGCAATCAAAGACAATTCCTCTTTGGAACAGTGCTTCTCTCTTAATTGATGAAAAAAAAAAAAAAAAAGATATTTCAGTCATGAAATGAGGAAGACATTTGCTAAAAGTTGAGCAAAATTTAAACATTTTGTTCTTTGGGTAAGTCACTTGCATTGTGAATCATCTAAACTGAATAACTGATTTTCTCTTCTGAGTTTTTGCATTTCTTGGATCTTGAAGATTTGGGATGAAAAAATCCTGGGAGAAAAAGTTGCAAAAAAATGCTAATTTTTTTTCCCCTCCACACTTATTTCCAAATAACTTAACTGGAATTAGGTCTTAACCAAAACTTGATGCAAAAAATAAAAGAAAAACTGGGAAGCAGGTACAGTAAGTGTTTGGGTTTATCCTTCTAACAGGCTATTATTTAAATTGAATGTGTGTTGCAATTGACAATTACATCTTACATATCCACAAACCTGAAATTGTTATGAAGATGTTTACACCTTATCACACCCTAATTTTCCTTTTTACAGTTACAGTGTAATGATGAATATAATGCAGTAAACTACAATGCAGATGGATTACTCTTAAAATTCCTGGAGTAGTATTGTGAGAACACAGTGGGTTTTTTATGCCAAGCAAGTTATGAAACTATCATGATAAAAATGACTTATGAATTTATTACTTTTTTGTAAGTGCTGTCTGTCAGATAATATCTTGTCAAAATAGACTTGTGAAATGAAAATAACAACAATATCAGTCTTGGTAAAAAGAATGCTCTTAGAAGGGAAAAGATAATTTGTTGACTAAACCAAGTAGAAAACCCATGTTGCATTGGATTGCTCTTGGTTCAATGTCCCTTCTTTGCAAGGAGGGATGAGACTTACTTCTCAAAACAAAGGAAATATCTATTTGAATCTTGATTTCCCTATCTCCTTTAGTTTGATTAATTTGTTCTTCTAGTAAAAAAGCATTGATATTTTTGTGCTCTCCCATCACAAAAATATAAATGGGTTTTAGACCCAGATCTTAATGCAAGATATTTTCAATCCAAGCAGAAAGAAAAAAAAAATTACAATCAATTTTGATAACAATATCACTGATATTGTCTGTCATGATCTTTTATATTTGTACTTAATTTGCATCCAGAGATGTGATTTAAGGACAGCACTGTGGAAAGTACAGTATGAGCACATGGCACTGCCCAGAAAAAGTTAATTATCTAAATAAAAATGTCAATAAAGGATGAAAGGACTAGCCATAGGCCAACAACCAGGGTTTTTGATTTCCGTCTGTGAACTCTGACTCACGCCACCTTTTGCAGCACACACCTCTTATCTGCTCTGACTAATTTCTTCTGGGGAGGCATGAAATCATCTGTGCATTACACAAGTGATCCAACCGTGGCTCATTTCTCTGATTTCCCTCAAAATAATTTCGATGTGATTACCCAAGCATGCAAAACGGACAATAAGTAGAACATAGAAAATGAATTTTCGGATACCAAATTCAGTTGTTCCAGTGATTATGAATAAACTTCTGAGTCAAATGAAATTATTTAGGTTTCTCTTGAGAACAGAACTAAAGTAAAACAATTAGCAGCATTCCAGAGAATGCAGAATTTGGAACATGTGAAGAATGGGAATTAGTTGTTGATGTTCCAGGAGCAATTGCTCCCAGGGATCCCATACCTCTTAAATCAGCTAGAAGACCATCTGCTCCAAAAGATTTATCAATTACTATATTTCTTTTTAAAGCAGTTTAAAGTATACAGTTATACTTCTCCTTGTCTCCTTTCTGTTGAAAAGCTTTATTGCTTTATTTTAGTTTTTAATGAAAAACTTTCATGATGAACATCCAACTGAAATGTGACCTGATGTGTCATCACCCACCCAGATGCAGGCTCCATTTATAATGATTCCAAAACCTGCAGTGTCTGAAACATCAAGTGTACAAAAATTTATAACTGTTGTGAACTAAAAAAAATACCACATTCCTTTTGCATTTTATCTTGTATTAGGCAGTAGTGCAAAGAAAACAGGGCCAGCTTCTTGATTAGGTGCCTGGCTTTCAATTCTTAAATACACATTAAATAAATACTATGTTTCCAAGCATCTGCTACTAAAATAACCTTGGAAACTTTTCCACAAAACTTCTGCCCCAAAATGATTTCAGCCCACAATTTTAAGATTTATACATTCTTACAAACTTACTTAAGCTGGTCTCCTGGCCTCTTGTCAGCATTGAATATTATAGGCTATATAACAGGATTATAAAGAAGTTCTTTACAACTTATCATTAGATCTCAGGGAACTAGGGGATTGGGCAGTAATGAAAGCATAGTCCTAAAAGTATTTATTAAATAACACACATATTTTATATATATAGATCTGTTGTTTCTGCATGTAATCATTACATCAAAATCTTTGCTATAAACACTTCATCTTTAGGATATTTTCTTTCATCTAAGTTTTTGTGCTTGATCTCACTTCTTGTTTTAGCAGAACAGCAAAGGCATGTGTCCCTCCATACTGCTTGGGGCTGGGCTCTGGACTGCACCAGGAAATCCAGAGCCATCTGGGTCTGTCCTGGCACTTGGATAATTTCATCACAACCCATGTTGCTGCTTGTTTTCTTTCTGTTAAAAAAACATTTCTGTTTATTAGGAAATGCGTGCTAGACAGCATGACACTAGAATTTGGCACATGTCTTTGGGTTAACTTGGCCAAAGTGATTTATAGGTGTTCATGACCAGCATCCATTAGTGGAAAATGCTGTCCAAGTGAAATCCCATGGGAGAGGAGCACAATGGGGCATTGTTAGGAGCTGTCTGCACAGCCAGAACCACAGCCACCACCGAGTGCAGGCACAATTACCTGTGGCCTTGCTCTGGACATGCAACCACACTGTTAGGGACCTTCTAAATTCTGTTCCTATTCTTATTTTGCCTTCCTGAATTTTCAGAGAAGGATACAATTCAGTCTCAGCACTGAGTAGCTGCTCTGCAGAAGGAGTGAGCCAAATTATGGGCTGCAATCTGATGCTGTTCCGGCGATTAGCACCTGATCCTCCTGTAGTCCTATTAAAACTTCCTAATGTAGTAAGCATGAGTAAGCATATCATTATCCAATCCTGGCTGAACATGCACCCTTCACATCTGATGGCATCTCTCATTTAGTACAAATGAATGCTTCGTCCTCATATTCATTAAATATGAGATGAGGGAGGGAGGAAAAGGGGCAGTAAATGTTCTTCCCCATGGTAGGCTGAAGAGAAAGGTTGGATCACAGCCTCTTTACCCTGTGGTAAAGTACTTTGTAAATAATATAGGAGCTAAAGTATACTACAGGAAATTGAGGAGCTAAGAATGAAAATGGACCTCCTGAATAGATGCATATTACAGTAAGCACTGACTGCCAATTTTGAGACAAGCTAGGTCATGACTGCCTTTATACTTTCACTGTTTCATGACTAGGTAAAAGATTCCAGCAACACTGGAATTCATTCAATGTATTGTAATGGAGTTTTCTCCTGCAAAATTGTGAAAGCAAGTAGACTGATGCCTTGCCTACATCAAGGAGAAATTTCTGATGTGATAGGGCACTTTACAGGATTATAATCCAGGATTATAAACCTGTTGGGATAACTACTGGGCCTTGGAAATAAACAGGCACAAGGGAAACACTGCCACCACCATTTTCAGTTCTATGAGAAGTTATTAGTCTGAAAATACGGATACTGAGGTCTATCTCTGTAAAATTTGGTAATTTATTAAACCTATGGGTTTGGGATTTTGAAGTTCTTTTTGTGTGGTTCATTGGATTTTGTTTTTTTTTTTGCATTCTTAAACTTGTTTGGGAATTTCTTAGCCAAAAAATTATTCTGAACCCAATGCCTTTGACCCTCTGTCTAGCTCCCCTGTTAATCAATACTGGTTTCCAATTAACCTCCTAGAGCTACAGAGGTATTCTGAAACCATGGTACCTGTGGTGGCATCTAAGACATGGAATTTAAACCCAGATTTAAAGATTTAAGAAGAAAGGGTGTTTTAAGGAAGAAACAAAACCACTAACTTTCTACTGCTCTTCTCTCCTGGGCAAAACTTTCACACCACAACACTGGTCAGTTTACCTTCCATTCAGACATTCTACAAGCATTAAAACATATCTGTGCATAATAATACAGAAATATTTTAATAGGGAAAATAACTTAGAGACTTAAATATCTATATTTCAATTTTTTTCTACAGTTCCTTTATATTTAAGAAAGTGAGCTATACTTGAAAAATAGTTCATAAGGGTTTTTTGTCTTTAGCCTCTGTTCAAGAAAGAATATATTTATACAGTAGTTTCTTAACTGAAAAACTCTCTCTTACCTGGGATGTAATACAATAAGAAAAGCATACATAAAAATACTAAAACTTATTATTTTTTCTATATTGTGGTCACAGAAGCCCTCTTTATGTCATACTATATATTTTCAGCATCTGTTTTTGATGCCTGAAAATGTTTCTTTCTCCAATGTGTCTTTCCTCCCTTGCTCTCTCCTCACGCTTAAAACTAAGCATTGACAATAATTCATCTTGGTGTTAATTTTAAAAGCAACAGATTTTTTTTTTCCTTTTTTTTTGGCTTCATAGAACAAAGTTTAATTAAAAGGAGGAAAAAATAACCCAGTTTTGAAACTACAGAGTAAACACCTGGTGCACACAATAAATACCTCTCATGTGTGCAGGAAAAAGGAAGAGAACAACTGGAATGGTTTCAAAAGGCCACCACATGAATAAAGGTGTCATCAAGGAACAGCAAATCACTTTGAGCACATTACGGGAATACTTCACCTTTCTCAGAAACACTAAGCATAGACCATTTTCAAGAACCTCACCAGAACTTGCTGTTAATCTTAATTACGTGCCTTAGCCTACTTGCTAGGAAGATGGAGTCTTCAGAAATGTTTGCAGCTGATGGCAGGCACAAAACAGGAACACCTTGCACATGAATGCTGTGCAGCCTTGCTGTGTGCAAGGCTTGGATACTTTCAGTGGAAGATTAGTCTTTCTTTTTAAATAATCTCAAGAAAGCTGTTATTGCATACACTTGCTGACTATGTGACAGCATAAAAATTGCACGGGAGTTTTATGGTATGTTGTGGCAGAAAACATAAAATTCAGCACAATGGATGAACAGTGTGTGTATCCTATTACTTTGGTATGCAATTAATAGAAAACCTGGTGCTGTGTGTTTGATTTAGTGAGTTGCAGTGCTCTGCAGTAGATAACTGGCTCACGAAGCCTTCTCCATGAAGTCCTGCCAGAGGAAGGTGCAGTGGTAAATCTCACTTTTGTCAATGAAGCCTATTTAGGGGGAAAGATTTATGTTAAACTGCTTTGTACTTGCAGCCCTTCTCAAAACTGTAACCAGGTTTCTCTCGTTACCTGCTTTTCACAAGAGAGTAGCTGTTGCTATCATAACCCCCCATTCCTGCCCCTTCCCCTCTGCTGTCTATTGTCTGTGTCCACACTCCTCCCTGCTTTATAATCGCTCACTCACACTCATTTATCACTGGCTTACTCTGTCCTGCCTACACTATCTCCCATTTTTGTCATGGTGCACTGGTACATTACAAATACAATTAAACCTTTTACGATACCGCAGCTTTTGGCTAATGCATCCCAGCTTCAAGGTTGAAAGATTTCTGATATTACCACCGATATCAGTTCTTCCCCATTTATCGGCAGTGTCCGGACTAATGCAGAAGTGTTGCATTAATTAAAGGAAGCATCCAGTAATGCTGCTGTTTTTGCCAGTCTGACACTGAATTGGAGCTTGATGCCTGCTCATGTTTTAAGAGCCATTCATCACACATGTCATCCCAAAGCAGCCAGCTGTCTGAGAAAAGCCTCATTTGCATTTCATCAGCTACACTCTCCCTCTTCTCCCCACCTTTTGTATGGAGCTTTGGCTTTTTTAAAAAGAGCATAGTCTTCAAAAGCAGCTTAGCTAAAATTAGTATTCCATTTAGAAAGATTATTTTCTTTAGTTCAGAGGTCTTAGAATTGATCTGAGTGGGGAAAAAAGTGTCATACAAACATATCCATGCAATCTGTCTGTATAAAGAAATTAACGCATTATAGGAGAAGACAAAGATTTTATGATGAATGGACTACACCTCTATTAGTTCTGTACATTAAGCTGTTAGAATTAATAAAACATTTCATTTTTTTTGAAAGTTTCTCAAAGGGCATGGGATTTTTAAATCCCAGCAGTTCTGAATGATTCTGCATTATGTATTTTGATTTCCTTTATTGTTAGACTGAAATTGTCTGTGTCAGGTTATATTGAAGCCATTTTAGGAGTTCAAGGAACACGTGGAACTCTCTCAGTGTACTGAAACCAGTTGGAGAAAAGAGAAAAAAATGAAATTATATGCTCACACTTTCATTCAGTGACTGACTTCACAAACTAATTTTTTGCTTTTGTTGCCTTCGTGAACAGTGTAGAATCTGTAAAGAAACATATCTGACATATAGCAAAGTGACCAAAATGCAAATCTGTCTGAATATATCTTTATATTTTAAATATAAAATGTTGTGTACATGTGTATGGTCATGTGTCTTTAATTTTTGTGCACTGTCAGGACTTGTTTAAGGAAAAAAAACCTAATCCCTTCAAATTTGGCTCCTGTGTCCATTTAACTAAACATCAATTATACAGAGAGGTTATAGTTCAATATAATGTAGTTTCCAGTTGAAAAATAAGGGGATACCAGTTTCTGAACTGTTTAAGATCTCCAAATATTTTCTTTCCTTTTAAGAAGCATCGAAAATCTATTCTTCCACCATCAGAGGAGATGCATCTGTCACCAGCAGAGACAGACAGGGCTGAGTATATACAATGGGTGTCTACAGCTGAATCTAATAGGGGGCTTGGAACTAGATGATCTTTAAGGTTCCTTCCAGCCCAAACCATTCTGTGATTCTGTAATTTTAGGGGCAGGTGCTTTAGGGAGTGCTGGGCTGTGAGATGTATCTGATGTACCTGAGTTTGTCTGTCCAGAATGCACCTCCAGTCAAAACTGGCATGCAGAGGGGTATCTTAGTTCACCTGGATCTTATTCTGACTGCTTCTGGAAATGGCTGGTGCATGCATTTGGAAAGACCCTGGAGTTTTTACATAACTTGGACCAGATGCTGACTTTTTAGAGAACTCAAGATTCATTGGGTGTCATGTGTTTGTTTTATGCTGAATTATTGGTCAAAACCCAATACTTACCTCAATCTAGATTAATATTAGCCAACAAATATATATACACTTTATGTGTATATACTTAAGCCCTGTTCATCTCAAAGAGGTTTAGGAAGTGTTTTGCTACATAGGCTGTATTGTTGAACTGTTAAAAAGAAAATTTGTGTTTGCATTGTCAGTACAAATGTTAACTTTTATTTATTCTAATTTTTCTTATTTTAGCTGCCACATTTGACAATGAATTTTAAATACTTGCAGTTAATTTAAATCCTAGTAAAACTTACTGTGAGTCAATGTCCAATCCCAGCAAAAGTAAAAGGAAAGTAAACATCTCAGAAGTCTGGCTTGTTGTAAGTGTGGAAGGGATCTGCAGTTCAGAGAGGCTTTGTGGGGGATTCTCTGTGCTTGCTTGGTCACAGAGCAAATACAGGATATGGCATCTTGCTTCTCTCTTCTCCACAAACATGGTTTATTTAATTCTGTCTCCATCTTGACCAGCCAAGCACTGGCAGTACCCTCAGGGAGCCAGAGAAGGGACTGGCAATGAAGTGGGATGTAGAGGATGGAAGGTGTGGAAGCAGCCAGAAGCCTGTGCCATTTCTTTCTGGGAGTCAGGTCGTGATCTTAGCTGGTGTCTCCTTTTCAGAGATGTGTTCTTGATGAATTTCAGCAGAGTTGCAGCAGGGACTTAGTTTTGCATGGAGATGATTTAGCTCTGTGTTTTGTCAGCCGTGGGAAAAGATGACACCTTAGAGTCAGGTGAGCGCTGGACTCCACCTCTGTTCCTAGGTTATGGTGCATGAGTTATGGGAGTATACTGCCTGTATTTCCAGGAAAAATTTCCTCAAATGAAAAGAAATTAAAAGCAAGAAATATGTCTATACACAGCTACAAAATGTGTTCAGTTTATACTTCAGAGTGAGCAAACCAGAAAGAAACATAAGTCCCACATAAATTTTTTATAGCTCATGACTTCTTCAAAGAATCACTTATTATTTTTAGTCAATAGGGAAAGAGACCCTCAGAGATATCATTTTTCTATGATACCTTTGGTAGCAGCCACTCCCTGTCCTATTCTTTCTTTTGTACAGTACCACAGCTGTTCTTTGTGTGTCACTGTAGCTGCTCCTGCTATTTCTACCACAGACCTGGAAAAAAACAGCAATAGTTGTCTTAGCTTTTGTACATGGTTAAAATTCAATACATTTGTAGCTGTTGTTCCTTATATAGCTCCTCCACAAAGTTATTTAATATCACATTTGGGAGTGTGAAGGGCAAAAACTTGAACATGCACTATAATACTTTAATGTTTCTTGTCATTTTTCAAATTGTCTTTTAAGTAGCATAAATATTTTAAAATAAAATTTATTTCAGTTTCCTGGTTTTAGCATGTTAGGGACTATCTCACCAATACATTTAAACTAACTGTGTGTATATCTTTATTGTAAAACAATAAAGGTATCATAAGGTCATCTTTGGCTTTTGACACCTGCTATGAATTTAGAGCTTTTTCTGTTTTTTGGTTTTTTTTTAATCCAGTCATCTCACTGGGTAATCATTTATATATCCCCCAAATTGTACAACTTCTCCCTTGCTCTGACGTCTACTTAATTTGCTTTACTTTATACAGATTATTTTCTGCTAATATGATTAGTGTTTTTATTTTTTTATTTTTTTTTTAGGGATTATTACCAGAATCAGATCTGCTTTTAAATTCTTTAAAAGTTGTCATCTCTCTTTTGTCCAATTTATCAGATACATAATTATAGAACCTTTTTTTTTTTTTCAATCTCAGAGCAAAATATATATACACACAAGCTTATCTCTATTTCCAGCTGGAAAATGGGAATTATTTGTAAAAGTAATTAAGAAGGATTGATTCTTAATGAAATTAAAATACTTGGAAGCCATATCCTGTGAACCCAATTGTCATTTAAATAGTGCCTGAATTGGTACCTGAATAGACTAATAGTTGTGAAGGCAAAGCAATGATTTTGGTCCTTTATAAAGCAATGACTTATAGGCCTGAGCAAATAAGTGGCAGCAGCAGCAGCACATATGAAGAGTTTACAGCCCATGTGCAGACAAAGCCTGGGGGATTAGATCCTGGCTGAGACAGGGTGGAGACAGCCTGGTAGGGAGGAGAATGAGCAGCAACTTCAGGAGCAACGTGTGGGGAAAGCACTTTCCATATAAAAAGCAGTCTGGAGAGGAGAGAAGGGGGTCCAGGGGGAATGTGTCTGGCAGAGACCAGCTGTGGGGAGAGTGGAATGGCCTGGAGTGGGAGGAGAGGCAGACACAGGTTGTGAGCAAAAAAGAATCAAGAAGAGTGACAGAACTCTGTTCTAAAGGCTGCAGGTTTCAGCAGGAGGTGATGTTTGTGGGGAGTGTGTCCCCACTGCAGGTTTCAGCAGGAG
>NC_031768.1:104759291-104764171 GCF_001522545.3 Parus major
GGAGTGTGTCCCCACTGCAGGTTTCAGCAGGAGGTGATGTTTGTGGGGAGTGTGTCCCCACTGCCTAAGAAGACAGTGTTCACTCCCAAAGAATGGATGCAGGGCAGCAGGGGAAGGCCACATGCACTCAGGGTCCCTCATGCCATAGGGAGGTAAGAGGAAATTGTGCACAGCCCCTGAAATGAGGAGAACTGAGTCCTGATTTGAACAGCTCACGTGTTTGCAAACCTAGAGTAATTTGCTGTGTTCCCATCCAAGCAATTTTGTAGTGAGATTTGTAGGGGGAATTTCCCCCTACATTCACATGTCAATAAAAGAATCCAGTGGTGTTGAAATGGCAGTGGATGATAGAAAAGCTGAGAGTGAGCAAGCCACAGGCACAGTGGTGCAGCAGGGAGGCCTCTGAGATAGAGGAGGGGAAGAGAAGTGTCAGTCTGTGCCTGGTACCAGAAGAAGAGCATCAGGCACTTGTGGGAGGAGTGCAGTAGAACTTTCCTTCCTGCCTTCATGCAGATTTTTCAGTTTTTTCTCTCTCTAGCTTTGCCTGTCCTCCAGCTCTTTACTGAGAAATGAGAGTAGCTTGGGCACTCTGGCAACACAGGGAAAGTGTGACCGAGGGAGGCCAAGATGAAGTAAGAAAAGCACCTACACCGTGACAAGAAAATGCAGAAAATACAATAAGACAGAAAAAAACAGGTCCCAGGAATCTTACAATCAGCTTTATGCAGCTGCTTCTCTTGTCCCACCCAGAGGATGATGTTTGGCCCAAATCTGCAATTTCTTTGTATGTCTCTGTGCTTGCCAGCTTCTCACTTCCACCCTTCTGTTATCTTTCACTCCTTGTATTTCCATAATCATATTTTTCTGCTTCTCCTTGACATTTATTTTTTTCTGATTCTTCAAAAAGACCGTATGAGGCAGAGGTAGGCAGAGGTAAATAGAAATACATAAAAAGGGTTTGCTGATTTTGGCCTTAGTCAATTGCCATTGGGTATATCCTCTTTTAAGTTTTATTTCTAAAGAAAATTTTTAGATCTCAGAATCCTGATTGTGCAATATGTAAATATAAAAGAGACTGTTGACAAAGAGGATTGGAAAGCCTTAATTTTTGTGAGCAGAAAATTTGTGGATTGAATTGTCTTAAAAGGTTCTATTTTTGTTTACATTTCCATTTCACTAAGAATAAATTTTAGAAATTAAAACTTATATTAAACCATGAGGAATTAAAATACAACTGTGAATGGTTGCAATGAAAACTTATTTTCTTAATAATTGCATTTGTTTCAGTAAGAAACACAAAAATAAGAGTTGGAAAAAAGCTATTTCATTTGACAGAACATCACAGTTGCTGTGACTGCTATGGGATAATGGTCAGGACTGGTTAAAGCTCTGGAATAGTGAGATAATTTCCAAAGTAAAATCCATATGCAAATTAGTTGATGAAATCAGTACACTATTTTTTCTAGTGTTTGAAGTGAAAGAAGGAAAAGGCAAGACAAACTGCAGCAGGATGACATAATATACGTTATTATTGCTAACATAATGTAATAAATGTAATAAACACAAGGAAAATGAAATCTCCAGCCCTCGTGGGGTTATGGACAGCAGCAATTTCAGTGACAATGCAGTGCATAGCTGAGATTGCATCTGATACACAAGCAGCTAGGGATGGCATTTATTCCATCTGATTTACATTATCTGCAGTGTTGTCATCTGGATTTCTCTTACAGGCAACAGAGAGAAAATAGCTTGTACAGGACAACAGTTCAGGCTGCACATGGCAGGCTGGTCCTCACATCCCTTGCTGGTTCTCAGTAGAATATTAGTAACTAGATTATTTCCAACAACCTGGCAAATGTTAGGTGTTAATTATTATTTGTTAGACTTTCACACCTTTATATGTAATGTCCTGGAGGTTTTTCTGGATCTTATTATCAGGTATTATTATTAATATATATATAATATATATAAAATATAATATATAATATAAAACATATAATAAATACCATCCTTATTATTATAAGGATATGATATATTTTATATATTATTTCATATATTATATTATAGTATCCTTATTATTATAAGGAAAACTTTCAATGAGAGGAAGGCCTATCTATACTCATGTAACATTTTTATCTGCAATGAGCAAATCAATACTGAGAATAAGTCATGTTAGTTTTCATTTTGAAACAAATGCCTGCATTTTGTAGGAGAAAAAGCCTATCCAGAACCCGAAAATTTGCTAAAATCAAATAATGTTTGGCAATATACTAAGAAAATGAGATTTTTGGTTTTATACTAAGTCAAAAAGATGGCGGGTATTTATTGGAGTAGTTTTGGCTTGACTAGTATGTATGCTGAGGTATTTTACTATGAAATTAAAATTGATAAAAGAGAGTGATCAATGGAGAAGAATGAAAATGCCCATTTTGAGTAACAGAAATGTTGATTTTTTTATCTAGTCTCTTTATTCCACACCAGAAGTGGAATATGGCAAGGGAATTTTTATCCACTGTTTGAAGTCTTAAATACCTACCATGAGATAATTAAATTTATAGCAACACTGTATTAATTTAAAAAACATTAGACTTCCACAACTGAAAAAATGTAGTTGTTGCAATTTGTAATGACAGTCCTTCTGCTCCACTGTTTACTCAATACACTGTATCAGCTGCTTAGAAAAAGCACTTTGGAGTTGGACTTAAAATCTCTGGAAAGCATCGTATCTGTATGGGATTCATAAACAGGATAAGATAATTTCTCATGCTGTATACATGCCAAATGAATTAGCATTACTGACCGAAAAATTTTAATGGCACTAAAGGATGAGGTTCAGTTCTCTCGAGAAAACCCAGGGAAGGAAGTGGCCATCAAGCCAGACTTCATCACAGAACGACTCTCATTAATTTTAAAAATCTGCTGACTTTTTGGAATGGTTACAGCAAATGACTTATGAAATGAAAAATTCTTTCCCAACCCAGTGAGCTTTTCAATCAATGTTCTCCATGATGTGCTGTTTGCTAGCTGTCTCAACTCAGCAGCCCTAAAAATATTTAGCAATATAAATGTACATTTTAATAGCTTGCTCTGATCTCTCTTTTGATATCTGGCTTTCATGATCTGCCTCCATTCATCCACAATCTCTGGTGCCATCAGCTGAAAAGTCACTTTCTCTCCAGGGTTCACCTGAAGGCGTCTGAATTACTCAGCTCCCCCCAGCCCCCACCCCAGCACTGCTCCACATCCCCATCAGTCTCACCAAATCTTTTTTAATTTTTTCCTCTCTCATGAAAAATATAATAACAGTTTCTTCCTGTACATACTCCATGCCCTGAGGAGAAGATTAAATTAAATTAAAACTTAAAAGAGGCTTTACCAATGGCTTAAATTTCTAGTTAAACTGCCTAAGCTACAAATAAGTTTTATGCAGGTTATTGTTCTTTAGCTAAAGCACCATTACTGTAAGGCTTTGTAGCAGACAGACTAATCACTGCTGAGGGAGAGAGGATTTGTTTACTGACTGGCCATAATACTCCTTGCTGACCAACTCTTCCACCTCTTCGTGACAGTTTAACTTGTTTTTTTCTCAATGGCCAAACAAGTAAGATCTGGGAAGCCACCAAGTACTGTCACTGTGGAGAAGGAGAGCATTTTGCACCAGGAATGAAGCTATTTGAAGAAAATATACACAGCTCACAGGAATCATCAGGGTCAGGAAACTACATTTCCTATACGTTTACTCTGTGTTTTATTTACGGTCACTATTGGAGAGGTGTTTGTCTCTCAGCCAAACAATGCAGGTGCCTAAAACAGCCTGGTGTAAGCCCCAGCACCACAACTGCTGGCTCAGAGGAGCAGCAGGGAAGATCAAAAGCCTGTGGAGATGCTCTGAACAGGCGTGTGCTGTGCTGTGCACGGGGCACATGGCAAAGGTGGCTGCTTCAGCAGGAATCTCTCTGCCCTGTGAATGGCACAGCTCTGCATCCTGGTGGGGAGGGAGCCAGTCCTGCTGGGGTGACAGCCCTGGTGACGTTTGCTGAGAGAACACTCAGTGCAGAGGAGGGTACTTCAGATACAAAGGGATTTGGTTAGGTACTGCTTCAACTTTCTCTGGTATTTTCCATTTCTTTTTGAGTATTTTGTGGGATAAGCTGAGGTTCTCCAAGGGTAACAGTGTCAGGGCCAGTCCTGTTCAATGTCTTTATTGATGATCTGGATGAGGGGATTGAATCTACCCTTCAGAAATTTCAGAGACAACACTAAGTTGATCTGCTGGAGGGTAGGATGGCTCTACAGAGGGATCTGGACATGCTGGATTGATGGACCAAGGCCAAGGGGATAAGGTTCAACAAGGCCAAATGCTGGGTCCTGCACTAGAGTCACAACAACCCCAGGCAGAATTACAGGTTTAGGGAAGGAGCTTTGGCTGGAAACCTGCCCAGCAGAAAAGGACCTGGAGGTGTTGGCCAACAGCAGCTGAACATGAGCCAGCAGTGCCCATGTGGCCAAGAAGGCCAGTGGCACCTGGTCTGTATCAGCAGTGGTGTGGCAGCAGGACCAGGACAGTGACTGTCCCCCTGTGCTGGGCACTGGTGAGGTCACACCTCAATCCTGTGTTCAGTTCTGGGCTCCTCACTACAGAAAAGCATTGAGGGGCTGGAACATGTCCAGAGAAGGGGGCAGAGCTGGGAAAGGGTTGGAGCACAAGTCTGATAAGGAGAAGCTGAGGGATCTGGGGATGTTTAGCCTGGAGAAAAAGAGGCTCAGGGGGAACCCTGTTACTCTCTACAGCTCCCTGACAGAAAGGTGGAAGCATGTGGGACTCAGCTTCTTGTACCAGGTAACAAATGACAGGATGAGGAAAAGGCCTCAAGTTGTGC
>NC_031768.1:104764185-104790326 GCF_001522545.3 Parus major
ATCTGGATGAGGGGATTGAATCTACCCTTCAGAAATTTCAGAGACAACACTAAGTTGATCTGCTGGAGGGTAGGATGGCTCTACAGAGGGATCTGAACATGCTGGATTGATGGACCAAGGCCAAGGGGATAAGGTTCAACAAGGCCAAATTCTGGGTCCTGCACTAGAGTCACAACAACCCCAGGCAGAATTACAGGTTTAGGGAAGGAGCTTTGGCTGGAAAACTGCCCAGCAGAAAAGGAGCTGGGGGTGTTGGCCAACAGCAGCTGAACATGAACCAGCAGTGCCCATGTGGCCAAGAAGGCCAGTGGCACCTGGTCTGTATCAGCAGTGGTGTGACAGCAGGACCAGGGCAGTGACTGTCCCCCTGGGCACTGCCCTGGTCACACCTCAATCCTGTGCTCAGTTCTGGGCTCCTCACTACAGAAAAGCATTGAGGGGCTGGAACATGTCCAGAGAAGGGAGCAGAGCTGGGAAAGGGTTGGAGCACAAGTCTGATAAGGAGAAGCTGAGGGAGCTGGGGATGTTTAGCCTGGAGAAAAAGAGGCTCAGGGGGAACCCTGTTACTCTCTACAGCTCCCTGACAGAAAGGTGGAAGCATGTGGGACTCAGCCTCTTGTACCAGGTAACAAATGACAGGATGAGGAAAAGGCCTCAAGTTGTGCCAGGGGAGACTCAGGTCAGACATCAGGAGTAATTTCTTCAAAGAAAGGGTTGAAAAGCATTGGAACAGGCTCCCAAAGGAGGTGGTGGAGTCACCACCATTCCTAAAGATGCTCAAGAAATTCCTGGATGTGGCGCTCAGTGCCTTGGCCTGGTTGACAATGTGGTGGCCAGTCAAAGGCCAGACTCAATTATCTTGGAACTCTTTTCCAACAATGATTCTGTGATTCTGTGTGTACAGTTGGGGAAAGATGCTGGAGGATTATGTACCTTCAACATAGAAAAGCTGTTGGAATAAATGATTGCTGTGTAGCACAGACCAGTTTCTGGCGCTGGGTGTGTCTGAGAATTTTGTGCTTGACTGCTGTGCATGAAGATTTCTGTCAGCCACCTTGGCTCCAGATTGAATGGGAAAGCCACAGCCCTCCTTTTATCACAATCAAAGTTATTTCTGCACTGATAAAAAATGAAAGCACATAGTGTTATGTCACTAATGAATAATAGAGATGTGTAGTGTTTGTGTATGTAATAAATATTGCCTTTCTCTGCTGGGTAAATAAAACTGATTTTCTTGCAATGACTTATATCCTAGGCCATCATAAAAGAACACGTTTCAGTCTAATAAATACAAACTGAGAAAATCTGAAGCAATAGGGATTGCCAGATAACTTTCAACAAAGTGAGCAAGCAAGATGATTTTTAAAACCTGCCCTATTTTTTCAGCCATTTTGTATAGGAATGATAAAATTTTAAACAATATGTCCTTGATTGCATATCCCTGTAAGACACATAGGACGGACAAAAGAGCCATGGAAAAGTCAGGAATGAAAGAGCAGAGAGGTTTGCACCTTTACAATTTGTTGGCATGAAACTGAAGCAGAATCCTAAAAGTCTGCACTTGTTTGTCAGTGAGAAGAGTCTGTTTGGAAGTACAGCATGTGATAATATAATCCTTGCTATTAGTACAGCATGAATGATGTTCTGCTGTGGATTAAAGAGAGATGAGGAGAAACAGCAGGTTTCAGAGCTGCTGGCCATGGCACCATCAATTACCTGTCTTGCTTAGGTCCCAGGAGGTCTGGCATTTTCCCAGCTATAACTCCTTTTAGGCAACATCCGTGTTGGAGCTGAGAGGCATCACTGCTCTGCCTGCCTGATGTGTGGCAAAGTCCTTGTGCAATAAGATCAGATCAGTGTAAAATTATGTGGAAGACAGCATGTGAGGCAGCACAAAATTATCTTAATGAATTGGATTTTTTTCTCTTTTTTTTCACAGCAATGGCCAGACATTTTATCAGCTAATCAAAAAATGGCAATCAATAGACTGAGCCAGAATTTAAGCCTCGCAGAATGTTTTCAGATTAATTGATTCAAACAACTGGCCTTTTTTTTCCTTTATCTTGTATATGAGCATATGCAACAGCAAATACTAAATCCCCAAACTTGAACCACAGATTTAACCTTGTTGAAAAACACGAAACTTGACCCTGATTACCTTTGTCCTGTTTCACAAAGGTGTTCTTTTAAATAGGACACAACCTTAAAGTAAGAAAAAAGGATACCAGGTGTGGTTTGAAATGGCATCTTCACATTCTAGAAGAGCTATGAGGGATATCATGTTCCAGGAAAAGAGATGTAAATCTTCCCTCTGATTTTTGATGACAGTTCCCTTTATGAGCAAAATGTCAAAATCTATGCCAGAGTGATAGTTTTTTCCTTAAGTATGGTGTTAACATTTTTTTTTTGTATTTTTCCATTCTCTTCCATGATCCCTGAACTCCATTTTTCAGTCCTACCAGTCTTGCATTATGCTTACATATGTGCTGCAGTAAACACATGCACTGTTCTGTCTAAAGTCTTCCAGATTCTTACAGTCTCGGGAGAGAAACATGAGGATGGCCTCAGGAAAGGAATCATAAATAGGTGCATATTTGCTCTTGTGACTGTATACTTTAATCTAATTGAGCATTCATGGAAAAAAAGTCTGCTTTATTACTTACCATAAATTCAAGATAATTCTATTTAATGTTTCTTTAACTGACAAAAAAGGATAAACATAGCTAACCATAAACATGACATAAATAAAATCTGGCATTCCTCCCATTCCCCACCCATTGTCCCAGTTGGCTATTTTATCATATCACTCAATATAAAATTTAACAGTATGGTATATAAATGATCCTTTTTTTTTTTTTTATTCTTTTGCATAATAATTGGATGGCTTCCAGTAATAAAGAATAGTAAAGCTAGAATTTATCCCAAATCATAAACATCTTTGTTTTATGTGTGCTTCTTTGCTTTTATTGTGGAGAAAACAATACAGCAGCCAACAGAGAGCTACATCAGCAAATAGCAATAGTTGTTTGAAAAGAACTAGACCCACTTGAATACTGCCTGAATTTAGCTGACTTAGTGTCTTACTCCTTGGCTCAGAGAAGTAGGGGAGATGCTAAAATGGTGACACAAATTGATGTTAATAAATTAGTACGCTCATAAAAGGAGACTCCCAATTTTAGTGCTAACAGCACACCATTATACAGAGCATAATGTAGTTTAAAAGGCACACTGATAAGTGGCTGTATTCAAATCCATTTCTGTGCCCTTTTGTGTTCTTATCTACCCTGGTCCAGCAGACAATCCAGCTTTTCAGTAACCTTTGGCACTCCACCATCAGCAATAATCCGTGCTCTCCTTTATATGCCCGTAGCTCCCGTAATGAGCATCACCTGTGGTATGTGACATTTGGAGCTGCAGCAGCAGCAAAAGGGACCTGCTCTGGTGCCTGCTGGTGAAAGAGGCTCCACTGCTCAGGGCCCATGGGAACCTGTCTGTGTGCCCCAAAGCAATGCCAGGGAAATGGCTAAATACCTCTCATCTCCACCTCAGCCCCTAATCCTTGTAATTGCTGCTTGCTAAGAGGAGATCACCACACGGGGTCCTGAACCCACGTAGGGTGCTTGGCCTGCTTCTAACAAAACTAGAGAATAGCTTGCATTTGAGATAAATTCCTTATTTGAATCAAATGGATTACCATGGCAGAACATCAGTTTTAAAGGAATTGGTTTCCTTTAAAAATTAACTTTAAGGGGGTATTTTTGTAATCATATGTATTTTTTAAATTCCTTTTGTACATTTTTAAGTGTATTTATACTGAAATTGGAGACATTTTCTCTCTAGGAATATATATATATATCTCAATAAATATGAGCATGAACATTCATATGTATGTAAACAACTTTGAATTGTAGCAGCTCTGTAAGGGAATAAGTGGGCTTGTAATTTTTTTCAAAATTACAGTTAACAATGAACAACACTTTGAAAAGGATAGGTTTTCTAGACCTATAAGATGAATGTCAAAGCATAAGAAAAAATAAAAGAGAGTAAGAAAGCAGAAGAATAAGAAGCTGAATAAGAATATAAGCAGAATATCAAAACCAGAAAGATTTACAGAATTGTCATTCCAATTGTCTGAACAGTATGCTTTTCTATCCTTTCTTTTTTTTGTGTGTGTTTGGTGGGTTGTTGTTTTGGTGGTTTTGGTTTTTTTTGTTTTGTTTTGTTTTTTTTTTTTTTTCCAGAAGAGAAATCTAGCTGAGAAGTTTAATAAATATATTTTCTTCAAGCAAAGGTCAGTCTAGCACCAAGACTGTTATAGTCAATTGTAAACTTCGAGACATGGTCACAGGATTTTCAATGTGGCAGCAAACATTCCTCCAAAGACAGAAGCCTACCAAAATAAAAGCTCTTTGTTGCTGGACTGATATGTTGAAAGTAGAATTCAAGTCAAGAAATATCCAGGACTAAAAACAATTTCTCTAGTAGTATAAATACAAGATTGCAAGGGCTATAAAACAATACTGTTCTGTCTCATGATACAACTTGCAATAAAGGAGGTAATATTATTTTCTCTTTCAGAAATTCACTGAGACAGACAGCAAAGAAATAATGTATTTTGAACTGTCGGATATGCTTACCACAATTTAGCATCTCATTTGTATATGTTTGACATCTGATTTTGCTCTGGACTTCCCCAAAGAAATAGATGTATGGTCTCAAAATATTGCCTTTTAAAAAGAGAAAAATATTCAGTCATGTGATGAATCAGCAGGCAGAATATTCTGACTCTTGAAATTGAGTGACTGACTAGCAATACTCCATAAGTTGTAACCCTGCTATGCACATCTTTATTTTTTTATTGGAGGAAGTGAACGAGTGGTCATGTTAGAAGTACCACATTAACTACTATCTATTGATTGAATGTTTTTTTAGTTTTTTGGGTTTTTTTTCTTAAAAAACTCTTAGCAAGATATGTGTGTGGAGGTAAAAAACATACTAGGAGGAACTCTGTGAACACAACAATCTAAAATCTTTTACTAACTAAAGGAACTTGCTACTCTAAAGCTCGGAGTCCTGGACATTACTCATCAGAGAACATAAACAATAATACCAGGATTACAATACCACCCACCACTACTGAGGATTAGTATGGCAAAGGTTTGGTTCCCCCATGCTGGTGCAAAATAATTCTGCCTAGCAGGAAAAAACAGTCCTCTTTTAGCTAATGTGCTCATCTGCAAAGCAACTTGCATAATTTATGTTTCTTCAGACTTTGCCCCTGGCTTGTGAGTACAAGACTTGGGGCTCCTAATTATTTTACAGACATTAAAAAAAAAAAGGGCTTTCAGTGAGATCACTTTGTTTTCTCATCTTTTACAACCACCTGACAGTTTTGTAAAGGTGTAGGAGGGCTATAAAAACACCCATCAAATGCAGCTCTGTTGCATTACAAGGCCAGCCACGTTGCTGCAGCAAAGGGAGACATCCACACAGCACATGAATCTCAGAAAAATCTCCTTAAACTGGGGGAAATGTGGGTTCTTTAGAAAAGAAACGTAACAACAAAGAAAATACGTAGAGACTTGTCAAGAGTGTAGTCCTATTGTGAGTTCCTCTGGCTGCCCTGTGGTCAGTGATGTTAGGCCTCTGAGACTGACCAAGTTTTTGACCAAAATTAGTGGAATACTTCAGGTTTAGCTGGTTACAGGAATCAATCCAGACCACTATCACTTTTCTCCTTCACTTCCACATAAGTGCAGCCACAGAGAAGCCATGACGGGGTAAAGAGTCAAACTGAGATTCAGAGCCCCTTGATACCAGCTTCCATTTCTTGGTAAAAATTCGAGGTTACTCTTTTTACATTAGCTCCCCTGCCCTTCAGAACCAGGAGAACTGGAACATAGCAAGCAGGCAGTCCCAGTCAGTGATGGTGCCAAATGGTGCCTGCAGCACACGAGCAGCAGGGCTGGCTGAAGCTGGATGTCCTTGGAGCTCCCTGGAGAAGGAGGCAGCTGAGGTGGGTGTGAGGGGTCTGATACGTGGGGCAGGACGCTGACTCCTAAGTTGCTACTGGAGTTTTCTTCTCTTGTTGGTAAACTGCACAGAAATTTGTTCCTTTCACAAAGAGGATTTCTTGGATCTTCCTGATT
The DNA here is from genome assembly GCF_001522545.3 of Parus major. Classification (NCBI taxonomy): domain Eukaryota; kingdom Metazoa; phylum Chordata; class Aves; order Passeriformes; family Paridae; genus Parus; species Parus major. Next base: position 104,770,335 of record NC_031768.1, read on the forward strand.
CATTAGGAGCCTCCTTCTCATGCACGGGATCCCTTTTGTGGGAGAAGAGGATAAGAGTAGAAGGAATGGGAAATTGTTGTGAAAGCTGGGGTTGTGCAAAAATTGCAGGGTTCCAGTGCTGTTGTTACTTTAATTATTCAAATAAACAAGAGACATAAATTATCTTGACAGTGCCTGCTGGCCACCTGCCTAGCCAAATGTTGGAGAAAATATGTATGATATTCAAAGAGGAAATACAGTTGAAAATGGCCTTGTACTCTTCCAGTAAGCTTTACCTGCTATTAGTGTTTAATTAGTAACTATACAGATTTCTTCTTAATTATTGAGTGGGATTTTTAAATAGTGACTATACTAGGTAAGAATAATTGAGGAACTATTCTAACAGCCTTAGTAAAAGTAGTGAGAATATTTATTCTTTTCCCTCACTTATTGTGTTGAAAGAAGCAAAATAAACAAAAATGTGCTTAGCAAGCTCAATGAGGCTTTACTGGAAATACTTTTATCCTCAATAAATAAAATAATTTCACTAGTGAAACAAGGCTGTTTAGTCAAAAATTAGCAATAGACTTATAATATTAGTTTTGTTGTTGTTGCATATTTATATCTTTTCACCACTTTCACTGTATATGTTGCCTCAAGATACTGAAGGGCTTTAATTCCAGGAAGCCCCTACCCCATGAACTCTTCTTTCTTTCTTGTAACAACCTCTTAGTCTCACTGGTACCTTCATCCAGACCAGGATGGTAGATACCAGACTGGTATCCTTCCACAGACCAGGGAACAGGTCTCTTCTTGAAGTGCTTCTTCCTGCTTTCTGGTCCTGTCTCAGCTCACAAAGCTGGCTGCTCGTGCTGGAATAAAGGAGGATTTCTGTGGTGCAGCTGAAACAAAAGCCATACACAGTAAAACAACAACACGACCTGCAGCCGCAGTAGGCTTCTGTGAGCTGAATAGCCTGACACATGGTGATGGTTTTCAGCCGAATTAGTAGTGGCATGTCTTCTGGAAAGGGAGAAATTCATATTTTTGTGATGAATATCAATAAAAGACTTCTGTTTATCTTAGCAATGTTGCAATGAGAACAAGGCCAGGGCAGAGTAAAGGAGAGAAGCTTTAAGCAGGAACAGTTTAGAGGCTAAAATTATTTCCATATTCACTAAATAACAAAGATTTATAGAGTTTACTATGAGCATATATTTGCTTATTAGAGATGTATGAGAGAAAAAAATAGCTGAGGTGGTTTTAGGATAAGCTGTCCAGAAGTAAATAGCTTTTGAATCTCTCTTTTTAAATATTAAAATTCCTCTCAGTTGTATTTGAAGTGTTTAATGAGAGAGAAAAACAACATAGTCTATTCCAATCTTTTCCCCAGCTGAGTTACAAATTTGCTTACAAACTTATTGTTATCATGAAGATAATAATCACAGTGACAGCAGAGAGCAGTTGGAGTGTGTGAAGCTTTCGTTTCTGCTGGGTTCAGGATCCTGCTAATGACTCCAATTCTCTCTTTCCATCCCTCCACCTCTGGAGCTGTGTCAGGTGCCCACCTCCTCTCAGAGCACATTAAGCCTAAGGTGGGACTTGAGAGCATGGAGAGTGCTGCCCAGTGGCAGAGCTCTCTGGCAGAGCAGTTGTTGGAATTAAAATCACAGTTAACTCTTTGGTGGAATTAAAACAAAAGTTAGAGTAAGAGAGAGAGAGCCTGCTTGATTTCCTCCCAAGGGCTTTGCCAGCCCTGTGTCTGCACGCAGCCATCGGACACAGCACGTGCCTGATAACAAGGGGAGCAGGAGAGAGCAAAACCTGGACTTCTGACTCTGAGACATCTCTGATCATGCTTGGTTCCACAACACGTGATCAAAACTGTTTAGTGAAAACCCATGAACAAGCTGGAAAGTAAAAGAAAGGCAAGCTGCAGCCAAGCTGACCTCCAATCACCCAGTAAAGTAGATGTGACTTGGACTTTTCATATCACAAGTGAGATGTTTTGGCTCATGAAGAAAAAAATCTATGGCTTTTCACATATGAAACAGAAATACTGTGTATTGAAATGAAAAAAAAACCCCAAAACAACCATGCAACCAATTAAAACAACCCAAGGTGTTCATGAATACAGCAGATATTTTTCCTCAGTTAGGGGAAATGTTACAACATTCAAGTGAATGCATTTCTTGTCTCATTCAGGAGCCAGATCAGCTGACAATATATTAAAATTAAAACCTTTTCCCAGGACTTTGACACAGTAAATAGAGCAGTTAGGAGCAGAATAAATGTGCTTCAAACACAGTATCTGGCCTCTGATAGGGCCAACTTGAGAACTTTCTGATCTTAAGAAATGGAGAACATGGGGTAATTTTTTTGCCATTGTATTCTCCAAATTCTATAATTTGTTATTCATTTGCAAGAAAACTGAAGTTTGTGATTTGGTGATCCAGAAGTTCAGTTACATCACTGTGTTTCATAGACATTCACAGAGATTTCCTTCATTTTATCTCATTCCTGCTTTACTTATTCATATTCTAAGCAGATTTTAAAAATGCTACTGCCATGAGTAACATCATCTAATTATAGCACAAGTAGCAGAGTTTCTTTCTCTGATTTCCCTCTCAGTCTTATATTACAAACATGAATGTTTTTTCTTTACTTTCTCCAAGCCATTCATGATTTTGTGGCAGTTGTTTGATTACATTTTATTATTGTATTACAGTTGTTTTACTTTATATTATATTTTATTAACTCATTCATGTTCTTTCATTTATCTCATTTTTAAACTGTAGAGTTATAGCAGACTTCAGTTCCCCTATAGAAAAAAAAGGCATGACAGTTATTCTTTCTGCCCTTTCCCAGTGTCTTGCCTCTCACTAAAATGCAAACTTTAGAATGGCATGACCAGGTTTGCACACAGTCAGAACATGGGCAGTCTTTGCTAGAAGAGATGTCATTTTACAGGGAGTCCAGTCCATTCCAGAGAATGTATTCTCAATTATCCTGATTTGACTATGGCAAATAGATGATAGGGGGAGGGAATGAGGCATCAGCTGAAGACAAATCCTTCAATTTTTTGTTATGATTGCTTGATTTTACAACCTTAGTAGTAATGTTCTAAAATCTATTTTCTACTTACCAGAAGGGGTTGTGACTTCTTCAAAATGTGATCATTCACCAGAACAGAAGTGTAATAAGAGGCCTAATGATTCTATTTCAGATCAATTCAACAAAAGCAAATATTCTGATATAGGGGTTTAAAAAAATGCAGCCAAATTTCAATTCTGCAGAACTTTATATTCTCCTGAATTCTGAATATTCATGTTGAATATGAACATCTATCATGAATACATGCAAAAGCATAAAACTTTGTCAGATCCATTATTTAGAAGATAGAAAACAAAAAAGCCAAGGTTGTGACTTGGTCCCTCTACTATGTATTCAGTAATAAACTAATTGTAATTACATGAACATGTAGATTATGTCCATAGGATCCTTTCTTTACTCAGTGTACAAAATTAACAGCGCTCCCTTACTGATTCAATACTTTGTTTCATTCTCCATGGTCAATACAAGGTCATGGGCTTTACTTAACTGCAGTCCATTAAAACTCTGCTCCAGAGCAAAAACTATTAATTCCTGATGGGCTTTTCTCTCCTATCACCATTCTAATGTTTTAATGTTTTAGAGACATTAATGAATGCATCTTGCCTGTGCAGTCACTGAGGGATGCTGGGAGCTGGCTCACAGAGATAAAAGTTTAAACTGTACAGTCATTCAGGGGTTCAACTTCACACGTATGACTGGTTTTCAAGGGTACTTAAAGCTATTTTGGGTGTTAAAGCAAGAAAAACATTGATTCAGTTGCAACTCTAGGGCTCAAACATTTTTCTCAATCGGTTCCATCTCCAAGGAGAAACGTCCAGCTGATCCTGGTCAACTTCTTGCCTAGAGCACACGGGGAGTGGGAGGCATCCTGGACAGGGCATTCCTCTCCACCCTGGACACAAAATTCCCTCTGTCTCCCTTGCAAAGGGTTTACAGAGAAGTTGTTGATGCATTCCCAGAACAGGAGCTGTCCTCTGAGAGCTTTGTTCCTGCTCTGCAAGGCTCGACTTTCAAGGTATTTTAGTTAACTGAAGTCACACTTGCATGTACAGAAGTAATTTATTTGTGTAAATTGCTGTTAAATTGCGGAAGAAAAGCAAAATAAAAATCCAGTAAAAAGAGAAATCCAGTAATCAGTGGACCCCATTCCAGCTGTCTTATAAAACTGCAGATATCATTTCTTTTCAAGGGATGTTCATTGAGTGTTTTAGGTGGGTGAAATATTATCTATCTTGCTGTAGAAATGCTAGAGGTGTTTTCTATGACAATTCAACTAGAATGGGAAAAACTCAATTTCCATGTTTAAACTTCAGTAAAATGACATGCTACTGGATAGGTTTTACCATGGAAAATGAAAGAAAGCTTGAGCAGTGAGCAGTATTAACATGCTTAGCAATGAAAAATCGTTAGAGTTCCATATGAGTTTCTCTGGACAATGAACTTGATTTTCTGTAAAAGGTGTAAAAATGTCCTATTGCAGCATTTAATTCAAAGAAAGACCTTCAGTATTTTCTGCCCCCTCCAGGCATTAGAAAGTGCCCTTGAATTTTTGTGTTGTGTATTATGTAAATTTATTTGTTTATGGTTATATTTGTCTCCTTATATTCTGTCTGAATCATCTAAATTACAAGCTGTAATTAATTCACTATTACTGCATTATGTGCTGAAAACATACATAAATAATGAATATATTTTGGATGTGTCTTCTTGTTTTTAGCATTTAACCTAAGCCTTCAGAACTTCCTCAAGTCTTCACTTGTGCTTTTGCTTCTTGTGAAAAATATGTAATATTTAATAGTAGAGTTCCTTTTTTTACTACATTAGTTGCTGAGTTTTATGTCAGGAACTATGATAGCTTTAACACAGCAATTGTTGAATTATTGGATTTGAGTCTGAGCACTGACTTACATTAAAACATAAATGTTTTAATCAATTGCTCTAAAATTTCACAGGTAAATTCCAGAGCCATCTAACTTTCACAGAGGTTAACCACGAACTGACCCAACTCACTTTCAAATATTTAAATTACAATTGCTGGCAGAAATTAGACTATGGCACATATGCTATAGCCTTTACTTGTTAAAAACACTAGAATTCAAGCAAGAAAAGATCTTCCCCTCCTGCAGTTGTTGGTCACCCCTCTTAATCAGCTTTCAACAAGCATGGCCACAAGGAGTGCAAGCCCCCCAGGCTGTGTTTTACACTCTCCAGTGTAGGGCTGTCTGTTTTTCCACCAGCAGAGAATTCCCCAGGCTTTCCTGCCCACCACATTGTCCTGCTGCTTTGTTCGCTCTATTGTTTTTTCCTGCAGAGTGATGCATTGCTGTATCTTCTCTTGCTGCAGCTGAAGTAGAGCCATCCATCATCCCAATCACTGGAACTAAGGACCTTATGGACTGGGAGTAAATTATGTAGCTTTGGGGAGGGAGAGAGGAAAAGAGCAAGAGGGGTTTTTTTGTGTGTTGGGTTGTGTGTTTTGTTCTGTTTATTTTCTCTCCCTGAACCTGATTTTTTGTATTACTGTTTTCTTTTGCATAATAATTCTGCCTTGCTTAGGATCATGCTAAGGTAAATGCAGCAGAAGTAGTTTCATTATTTCCAGAATGTAAATTTAATCAATACAAATGCAGTTAGCAGCTCCATAGCTGACTCGACTGTTGCTTGAGTCTGAATTTGAGTTTCATTTGTGTCTTTCCTTTCAACTTCAATGTAATGCAGATGCAGACCTCATTGAAATAAATATCCAGTAAACTTTAAAATAATGTTGTATGGGTGCTGAGTCCAATTTACTGTTACAGGCAAGATCTTCCCATTCAGACAAAATCCAAGGGAGGCTCCTGGTTTTAATTTTAAAGACTACAAATTATTGAAACCTGAAACTTTGCCCTCAATCTAGGTCATATCTTGGCACTTAAAATTAAGTCTTAAATTTAACTCATAAACTAAACCAGAGCCCAAAATCTCAGCAGTGCATCCTGTCTAAGTAGGACCACTGAAAACAAAGGAAATGATTAGGCCTAATTTTCACTCCCATTCCTGAGTATTCCCAAGTGTCTCTTCCTTCTGGAGCCTTACAATATCTCTGGCCTTTCACTCCACACTTCTGGCTTTGCACCTCTCTCCCCACCTTGTCATCTCCTTGACAGGAGAAGTGAAAAGTACTTCTTACCCTTCAAAATTTTTCAATGCCTTAAAGGGATTTTTTCAATTTGAACTAAGCTTCAAGTTTATACCAATTAAATTGCTTATAAGGATCCAAGGGACAGAGCTACAAAGAACGCTGTAAGATTTGGGTATTAAGGTGAGGATTTGTACTTCTAGCAAGGCCACACTGGGTTTGATATTGCAGCTACTCTTCAGATTGTCTCTTGATGTTTGGGGCACATCTGAAATAATGGAACAAAAGAATAATGAAGCTGCAGTTTTATGACAGAAGCACCTTGTTTTTCATAGACTTGTCATGGAAATTGTGTAAAAATAAATTTGAGTGAGCTTTGTTGGTATAGTTAATGAAACAATCAAAGATGCTCCTATGATGTCTTTGATAATTACCAATGAATCTTAGTGCCACCATTGATTCAGAGAACAATGAAATATCCTTTCTAGAGCTTCAAAGTAAAATTAATTTGCTCTGCATTTGATAAACTTAGAATATCCATTTCAAAATATGCTCAGAGAACTGCACTGTAAGTTCATCAGCCTTCAGCTAACCTTTTTGGGAGAGACAGTATAAGGAGCTTCCCTCTGTCAGAGGTGATTAAACCTTAGATACATCTGGCAAAGACTTGACCAAAAATCACTTTCTCTGGGCCTTAAGGTCTGTTTTGCTGGAGGATGAGGCTGAGGAACTGAGCCCTTCTGGGCCACAAGTCAATCACATCTCTGTACTGAAGCTTTGGTGTAACGTGTGAGGAGTCATTCATGCTTCTGGCTGCACACCAAGTGCTGGCAGGTTTACCTGAGAATTTACTTTCTTTGTGGAAGGAAGTACAGCTCTCTGGGGCTTTGTACAGCTTATAAAATGAACAGTAGTGTGAAATTGGCATTAGTTTATTCTTTTCTAGGATATGAATAAAAGCCATGTGTACGATGTAGATTTTTTTTTTTTAATTTTACTATAAGATTAAGATTTTTGGGTGGGTGAAACCTTTTTTACAGCTGTCTTATTTTACACCTTTACTCAAATTCAACCTGGTTGACAGAACAAAATGAGCCACATTTGCTCCAGCCAAGGAATGTTATAGATATACTCAGACCCACAGAATGTGACCTGGTACCTCTCTGAAGTTCATAGCTCCAGGGCCATGTAAAAGGATGGAGTATCGTCCCACTGGATACAAACAAGTACATTTACCTTTGTGATGAGTGTCATTGCTGATTACTGAAAGAGAAGACGGTAAAATGAGATAGTGCCTCTCCTATCTGTGTAAATTTAGGCTAGATGCAGAATGATGCCTACCATTGGAGAGATGGCAGTTACCTGTGGGGTTACAATGCAAAATGATGGAGAATTTCACCCACTGGCCATCCATGTGTGTTAATTATCCACCCATATATGGTAGGCCAAATTATACGCCATCAAATAATTTCTCATGCTGAGCAAAAAATATTTACTCTAAACCAAATTATTTAGAATTCATTTTTGTTGAGGTGAACTTGTGGGTGCAATTTCCAGACAGAAACCCTTGAAGTAATTTCACACCCTCCACTGAACAGTCATCAGACTGTTTTACTGATATTTTGGGCTGGATTTAGTGGTAGAAGGTGTCATGAAACACAGTTCATGTCACTCATTGGAATCACTAGTCATCACATTTCCCTTTCAGTTGTCAAAGGCCAATATTTCCATTTCCTCACCCTGTTCCTTGATGTCAGAAATGAAATTTTTTATTTGACAGTGATTACTGGGCCTGTATTTCCTTTCTTTACTTAATAAGTGTGGTTTGTTTTTTGTTGGTTTCTTTGATTTTGTTTTGGTTTTGTTGGTTTTTTTCCCCTGACAATGTGTTTGTTTTGAATATTCATTTATTTGCAGGATCTTGCAAATATACTTTTTACTGAAAACAGAATAATTACATCTATTTCTGTTCCAGCTCTGCTGTTCTTGGACTAATTCTGTTGCTGAATTGACCTGACATATTCTTTAGCTAAGTAAGGAATGTTATTAGCAATTCTAATGTACTTCATTTGAAATCCACATGAAGAAGTAAAAAGTTTTACAAATATAAGGAAGAGTAAAACGCTGATCCCTATAGGATAATCACTTTCAAAATGGAGGGAATGTCATCATAGTTAGAATTTTTCTTCTGGAAATCATTTTGCTTGGTAGAACAAAAAGATTGGGAGAAACAAGAGCTATTTAGCTTTATTTATTTGTTTGCATACAGATTTCCCTCAATGTTCCAGTTCCATAATCAGTGCTCAATTATTGCTTTCTCTGGATTGGATTTATGGCCTCTATGTTCTTGTGTGCTTTACCATAAGTTGTCCTGTGTCTCCCATTTTCCTCTTAAAAGTGGCAGCCCCTGGGATCAGGTTATTGTTTGAAACATGCAAAACATTTTTTTGCTACCTTTTCTTTCTTTTTCTTTCTCTTTCTCTTTTTTTTTTTTTTTTTTTTAAATAAACTTTACCAGCACTCCCAGGTTATTCTGAAAAGATTTAAAATTGTGAAGTTTCATGATCCCAAGACTAGAGCTCAACGTTTTCAGATTTTAAGATCCAAACCATAATTTGGGGAGCTATGAGTACCTTAAAATTTTTAAAACTCGGCATCTCTTGTCATCTACTGCATGTTTCTTTTGCCCATGAATGGCTGAATGGTAGAAGCTGTCACCATCATTTTCAGTACCAAAAATAACATTTCTGATTGCAGGTGTGTCCAAAAACACAAAGGAGGACTGGGGAACTTGAGATACCGTCTTGAGTGAATTTCTGTTGTCTGAGCTGGAAGTTCCTGAAGGAATTCAGGAAAATAATGTTTTTATCCTCATCTAAAAAGCCATTTTTATGATGTGAGTAACTACATTGTCTTCACATACCATGTCTGGAATTTGCTCCAATGGCATGCCAAGTAAAGGGACAGTCTTGCCAGTGTGTGGAAAAAGAAAGAGGAATATTTATTGTATCTGTTAAATATTATTTATTATTATTTTAGATCTGACACTGGTTGAAATGTTCATATTTTGCTTATATAAAATTTTGACGAGACTCTTTTGTGACAGAAGTACTTAGGTATTGACTAGAATCTTTTGTTTGTATCTTTTTTTTCTGAATACAGAATAAAATCAACATTTTAAGCCAATAAAAGAAGGAAAGAATTCTGATAATGCTCAGCTGGAAGAAGTGAAAGAGTAGAACTGTTTTTATGAGAAAGTGTTCAGGTAAGTGAACAGATTGTGCTTCTCTGTTGTATTTAATATCTAGACAGGGAGAATATAACAGTAGATGCTTTTTATGTACTTTTATTTTTTTTTCCTCTCCTAAACATATAGGTGTGTTTAGACCATGTGGATCTTTGTTTTGATCTCTGTTGCCTACAGAAACCCCACTGATATAGCTTCTGGTTCCATCTTCAGTGTCTCCATTTCACTGCCCCTTCCCCAGCAAGGAGAGCACTTATTTATCCATTTTAGATATGGATAGCTGAGGCTAGATTTAAACATCCTTGACTCCAGAAACAAAGCAGAACAGCCTCGAGGGAAGAATCCCAGTTTAGATTATTTTAAATACAAACAGAACACATGAATGGTATAGCACTGGGAACACACCTTTTTTGTGCCTCTCCATCCAGCAACTGTCTTCAATATGAGGAGCAACAATTTCAGCACTAGTTTACAACTCCCAAAAATTATAAAGAGTGCACAAGAAACTGACTTTTCTTACAAGTCAAAGATAGGCACTGGGCTGTTGGACAAAAGTCCAGAGAAAGCTGATCTGGGATGAAGAGAAGAAGGTGCAGGGAGGAGAGGGGCTCAGACACTGAGTCTCGCTGCTGTGTCACTGCTGTGGGACTAGGGAAGAGCTCTGGAGGCAGTGGTGCCCCAGCTGCTTTAATGGGCTGCCTCCCTGGAAGCATGGACCCTCTGTCCTCCAGCTGCTGCTGCCCACCCAGCTCTGGGTGACAGGGCAGTGCACACTGCACTTTTTCAGAGTAGTTTTACAGGCTTAAGCATTTCCTGTTTTGCCTTTCACACAGCTGGCTTGAACAGTTTAGTAGGGAAATTGTTTTGTGGATGTATCAGGATCACATGGAGCAATTCCCATATTCACACAGCATCTCTGGGACAACTCCAGCCATTGTTTTTAGGCAGCTTTATATTAGGAGCTGTTTAATGTCTTTTAGCTCTTTTTAATGCAATTTGGCATGAGAAAACAACTCAGATGGGGTTCCATCAGCCAATTCACTGCATGCCAGGGTTTGGAAATCTTGGCTATGTGTCACCCTTTGTTTCATGCACCCACCTCCCAGCTGGGGTGAGCTCTGCCTGACCTGGCTCCTCTCACCCTCTGGATGCTGCCACAGCTTCTACTTCCCGAGCTGAAGTGGGCAACAGGCCTCCAGTGTACTGGCTGGTGGCCCTGGGACTCCTCAGGGCTGCAGCTGAGCTCAGACCCTGCCTTTCCAGGTTTCCAGGCCCATTTCTCATTGTCCTCACTGGGAAAGAGTAAGTATTCAATTGGCTTGTGCAGTTGCAGCACGTTGTGCAGTTTACAGGCTGTAATTTCTATTTGTTTGTGCCTGGTGTGGTGTCCAGCTCTGTCTGGCTGTTATTTTGCTACAATGGCAGGTCTGAAGAGGGCTCAAGAGCCAGGTGCTCAGCTGGGATAGATCATCATTGGTGTGTTTACATCAGTGAAATGTTACTGTTTTAACATAGCTACAACATTCTGAAAATATTTCCTCTAGGTAGCACCCATGTTGGTGATCACAGCATAGCTGTGCCTTGTTGCTCACAAAGTGTCCTGCTTGCATTTATTGCAGCCTTTCCACACCCTGCTCCTGCTGTTTGGCTGTCCTTGTTTATACAGCTCAGGAATATTTTTCAACAAAACTTGTTTTTCCCAAACATTCATTTAGGCTTGCCTGAGTTTTCTGAGACTGACATAGAAATGCTGAATAAAATTCTGACTTGCAATGCTGTCTGGACCTCTACTAAACCTCCAGGGCAATGTGGATGAGAAGTGACAGGTTTTAAGATGAACTTTTTCTAAAGGAGATGTTTAATCCTCCTAAGAAAACCCTTACAAATCCAAAATGGTAATATATCTCCTTAAACTGTTTGATCTATAAGCTGTTCTGGGTTCTTGTTCTCTGCAGGAAAGGTTTTGCCTCACATGTATTTACATTTTCAGTTTTTGCTTATGTTTCCCTGAATTTTTTGCATTAATGGCTTTGAAATGTGTGAAGATAACTAAGTGCTCAGAGGTCTAACTACATATTCAGGGGCTAAAGTACATGTTATTTAAAAGTTTGCATGTTTGCTGGAGAAGAGTGTTTTTTTCTGACTGAATTAATTCTTTCAAGTGGCTGTGCAGGCAGGGTAGGAAGGCCTTCCCCTGACTGCACTGCAGTTTATAATAATTTCAGCATGAGAATACATGAGGTGTAAATGTCTCATTGGTTTGACCTCTCCATTTGCAATTTTATACCCAAAATAAGTTATCCAAAGCATTTTTTTCCTGAAAGTTATGAATAGGTTGATCTGTAACACTGTGTTCTGTAAAAAGGTGCAATGAGATGAACTCACAACCAAGAGAAACTTCAAGTTCCAGCAAGGTAGTGCAGATCAGCTCAAGCTGGCCCGCTCTGCAGTGCCTGGAATATTTCTGTGGGGGCCTCTGCTTGCTTTGATGAGAGGCAGAGACTCCCCAGGAGAAGCAGCAGGATTCTGATGTTCAAAACAAAGCAATGGTGGCATGGCATGATGCTGCACAAAGGGCACCCACCTGAGCAGTGAGCAGTGCTGTGATGATTTGTAACTGCTGGTGAGTGATGCAGCTCCACAGTTGCTCTGTACAAGCAACTACATTACTGTTATTATATTATAGCCCTGCTCAGCTTTCCTTCTGAACATGATAGGAAAAAACCCACTTCTTTATTCCCACCCCTGCCCCTTCCCCCAGATAAAATGTTTCTTTAAGCTTTCAGGACTTTTGAAGCAATACCCCACTGTGCCCAAGTTGCCCACCCTGTGTACACAAAGCAGAGACTTCAGCAGACAAAAATAAAAAAATCTGTTAGGATTGTTTTTTTCTGCTGCACATGCTGGAGGGTCTCCCAGCTCATACATTTTCCAGGCAGGAATAAATGCACACAAAAAGTGCACATGCATTGGGAATCTGAAGCGCTCAGGATGTGTCAGGGCTCCTGCACACACGACACAGGTGACAAAAGCGTGTGCAGCAAGGCGAAGATGTCCTGGACGGGCTGAATTTCCTGTGCATACACAAATTGTCTCCACGGCACACAGGAACTAGATGATCTGTCACAGATGAGCCATTGTCACTACACTTGCACTGCTGTGTTCAGGTCTGGCTGCCTGTCAGCTCCCTCTGAGCTCGTGCTTCTGGGAACCACTGGCCAGAAGAGATGGATGGAAGGAGCTGCCACAGCAGCAGAGGCTCAGAGCATGGGCTCAGAGGACTACCAGAGCCATAATAGGGACTAGCAAAAATTCTCAGCTTCCTGAATCCTGATTAAATAGCTTATCCACTGGATTGTCATGTGAAGATACATAATTTCACAGCCTTTTGTTGTGTGTTCTAAAATATTCAGTGAAAAAGTAAATTATTGCGTATTGGGGAAAATACCACATGCTAAAGATGTCATAAGAGAAATCAAGAGTCAGAAGCTCCTGTGATCTGTGGGATAGGGGAGATTAACTGGAACAGATGCCTTTGTGAATCCTGCAAGGAACTATTATCATGCTGAAAAAAAGGGAAAGAGCTGAGAACCAGGTATACATTTTAAAGAAAGTTATGCCTTTTTTATGCTACTGTCAGAAAATTCAATAAGGAATGACCATAAACAGCTATTTATGGTATCACTTCTTCCTAGAGATGCAGAGACTAAAAGGACTCAACCTGCCACTGTAGGGCAAAACATCTGGGGTCTTCTCTGTGTATGCACAACCCTTCTGTGGGTGACACTGTGATGGCTCTGTAAGTCTGTGTGTCTGTTTTGGGGGCCTCTGCTCCTTCTTGGTCAGCCACTTATAACTGAGGGATACTCCTTTGGGTAAACTGTTGCCTCATTAGTGTGCTTCATAGTGCTGTTTCAAATGTACATTTAACATAGCTTGGAAGCAAAAGCAAAGCAGTCCCATGGTTTAACTTATCCTAATACTAAAATTAATGTTGTAGTTAAAACTTCATTCCTACACAGAGACTGCATGGAGGCACGTACAATGAGAAGCCAGCTGTCCAGAGTTCACCAATTTTTCAGAAAGGAGATTATCAAGCCTGCATGCCAATACAAACAAAAGAAATTGATATAGCAACCTCTGTTTAAATTACTTTCAAAACATAAGTGTTGAGGGGATAAGGTGTAGATGGAAATAGGCCCCTGCCTCACAAACAGCCAACCCATCAGAATGCAGAATACTGAAAAGGTCATCCTGAAATGGCATAGGACTGTATTTCATAAAATATAGGCATTACATTTCTGGAACCTCATTTGTGTGACAAAAACTGTGACAAGAACAGAGGTTGGCACAAAATCAATATACTCTGGCAAGGATGTAATAAATAATAAAAGTGAAGAACAACATAAATTTTAACCAGTTTTCATTACATGTTAAAGCTGGTCTGATTTCCTATGTGATCTCTTGAAGCTACATAATTTCCAAAGAAACATCAGCAAAGGTCTATTATTCATTTTGGATGAAAGGTGCTAAGGTAAATATCAGAGAGAGAGAGAGAGAGAGGGTGAGGGATGTTTATTACCTTTACTTGCACTTGGGCTTGGGTGTTACCAGCAGGACTGGAGGTGTAGAGAAAGGGGTGGGAGACAGGTGGGGGCTACCAAACCCCTTCACAGTCACAGTCCTCGGGGTACCAAGGAACTTGGGCTGTCTTGGTGTTCTTCACCACCAAGTAGTTTGTTTTGTGCAAGGCTGAGAAACTTCTCACCCAAGAGTGGCTGTGCCATAGCAAAAGCCCCAATTTCAACCATCTCTTTACAGAGACAGCTCAGCATCCACATCCTGATGCCTTCATTTTCCAGTCAAATGTACCAGAAATATCAATTAACAAGCATAATCCTCTTGTGATAATCTGTTGCTATCCTCTAAAATTTCAGCGGCACTGCTGCTGCTGCTGCAAAAGGATAAACCCATTAGTTGCAATTTTATCAGCCCAAATGGACACAAGCTCCTCCACTTGGCTCAGCCAAGGAGGCAATTGTCTCACTCAGGCCTCCTTGGGCAGGAGTGATTCAGCTCCTGTGGCATCCCTCCCTGGGGGAGTCCGGGAAAGCCGAGCCTGGTCCCTCCACAATATGTCTCCATTTAGATTGACAAGTTCCCCTGACTGCAGGTTAACCTTGTTATGACAGCACAGCTGCAGTTGCCATCTCTCCCCACTGCACACGAGAGCTCAGCCTTCCCCCAGTAATAGCAGCTCTCAGAATCATGGATTGCAGCGGGGGTTTCATCTCTGCTGTTGTTAGCCCCAAATCACTCTGGCATCAGCTTCTAATGGGGCAGACGTGCTTTTCTCTGATTTCCCTTGAGCTAGGGGTTTAGCAGGGGATAGCACCTGTTATGCCAGTTCTGTTTTCTTATTTTCTAGTGAAAAATATAAAATTGTGTTCAGTTTCATGTGTGTATTCAACAAGTGCTTTGTTACTTGAACACCATTTCTACTCTGGTATCAATAGTAATGGTGCTTGGTGTCATCTGTACATCCCCATACATTGCATCTATTTCTGCCTGGAAAAATTACATCCTTAATACAGATCCTATTTCAAAATTTTGTTTTTACTTGGCTTTCACATTTTTTTTTTTTTTAAGTTAAAATAGGGTTTCTTTATATTTTTTGTAGACAGGCAGAAAAGATGTGACAGAAAGACTGGTGGCACTCATGGACAGTGTAGTTTTTTGCTATCAAAATATTTTAGATAGAGGGCTTGTTTAATTATAATCCTCATTTTTCAAATTACCCTTCCTTTAATGTTTTCCTTCCATTACATTACAACACTTGTCAAACACAACTCAGACTTACAAGATTTGATCTCTGACCATTGATCATTTTTTACAAATGTTAGCAGACCCATGTGGTCTCTCTTTATCTTCTGGATATCTCCCTAGTTAAGTACATTTTCTGGATAAACATCACTTTACCTTCTCAGCAACTACTACATGATGTTCATAACTGGCCAAATGTCTATACAATGATTTTATCTGTAAAAAAAATCTGATAATAACTGTGTGCCTTGGGACTGACTAATATTGGACAGAAATAACTTTTGTGAGTGGATATTTTTATTGTTGACAAATGTAGAGTGCAGCATTATTGAATTTGTTCAGTTGCCCTCTGTGTCTGAGGAATGTGCCAGACCCAGAACAGCTTTTAATTGCTTCACTCTCTAGTCAGTAATTTTCCTGCTGTTATGAGTGCAGGCTGCTCAGCAATCACTTGGAGCCAAGACATTTGTAGGACATTTCCTTTGTGTAGTGTCTGTGTCCTCCCTCTCAGCTCTCTGTAATGCAGTTCTGCACAGGCATTTCTGCTCTACACCATAACTGGCTCCAACTGGCATTTCCAAGAACTCAAGGAAAACCATTTGCTTCATGAAGCAGGCCTTCTAGCTATAACTGAGCCATATTTCCTAAATGAGTGTGCAAGAAGAGCTGAAAAGTTTTGGGAGATCTGCTAACACACTGCAGACATAAGGTGTTCAATTACATGGGGAGGGAAGAAATCAGGAAAGGGAATAACACTGCCCTAGGCTGGGGAATCCTGGCCTGTACAGTCTTATTCATTGTACAGGTTTATCTTTCTATCTATCTATCTATCTATCTATCTATCTATCATCTATCTATCTATCTATCTATCTATCTATCTATCCATCTGTCTGTCTCATGCAGAGCTGTAATCTTTATAGCTATATTAAATGCAGAAGGGCATAAAATTCATCCAAATAAGGACAAGTAATGAAGTAGAGTACTTTTATATGTTATATCTTGGTTTCATCTAATTTCAGATAACGTTCTACTTATTGGAAGTTGCAAATCTGTACAAGTCTCCTGACATAAACCTCTGCAGGAGCATAATGATTAAGTCTGATTTACAACAATATCCAAGCAACGGATGCACAGTGGTTGGACCAAATTCAGTTTTTATTGTGAAGTTCAATGTTACCATACCAAGGGGTACTGACTTAGCTGCTGTTATTGTTGTCATTGTTCTGGAGATGAAATGAATCCAGAGTGTCATAGCCTTTGGCTTGTGGCAAATTATTTCGGTATTTCAGTATTTCAGTAGAGGATGGACAACAGGCTGTGGAAGGGCACAGTTGTGTGTCTTTGAAAAGCTCCCTAATATTGGAGGGAGGAAAGACTGGTTTATTTCCTTAAGACAACCAACACAAGTCAAAATGTAAGTAAGAGAGCTGGGACATTTTGGAGGGGTCCTTCAGAAATGCGTATCATAATAGCAATGTCTTCTCTAATTGATTATGCAGTCTGAATCCCTGGCATGAAGTGCATGGCAAAAGTATTACACTCTAGCTCTCCCTACTGGATTATTATCACACAATTTCTGTGTCTAATGGGTGCAGTGTACTGCTGTGTTAAACAATTAAACAGATAATACAACTATCTCACCACACTATAAATGCTTCATACTTCACATGCATTTCAACAGATCTGGCTATTGCTTGTATCTTTACTTTGCTAATTGTTCTTATTTTGTAATATATCAGAAAGAATATGCTGGGTTCTCCTGCTGCACTTCATGAAAAGTCATAAGAGGAGTATTTATTTTGGCTGTGATTTCCAAAATTACTCTGTAATTTTTAAGAACTTAAGCTAACTTTTAAAAAATGTTTTAGGCTCTTAGAAGCCTGAACTTCAATGGCTTTCACTGAATCTTAGTTGCCTGTCTGAAAAATCCTTTAGCTATGTTTAACTGTTCTATTTGAATTGATTTTTGAAAGTTAATAGAGAGACACTAGTCTATACAGATTTCATGTTTCTGCCATGCCCAGTTGTGGCTATCTACTTTCTCTGAGGGAAAAAGCAAGCAGAGGTATTTTAAGTGAGTTAAATTATGCATAGTTTGTATTTTACCTTTCTCTCCGAGTACAGCATTTGATGTATCTGGACTAAGCTAAGGAAAGGTAAATTCTTCACTGATAAATATTTGATTGCAATATGTTTACCCACATACTGCAATAAATTGGTCTTTACTGGCAGAAAGACCTCTTTGACACTTTATGCCAATGAAAAAAGTGAATATATACTTTTACCTGTATGTTGAGATAACGATGGGCTTATAACATAAAGTTTTGTTGTTTTTCTGAGACATCACATTCACTGAGAAAGTTTATAAATAATGTAGTCATGTACTGTGGTTGCAAATGCAAAAATTTGCTTTATAAAACAAAGAGAACAATTTTATTGTTTTTTCATTAACTGCTGTTTCACTTCAAAAATCTGTACAACAACAGAAAGCAGATTTTTTTTGGTGTGTGTACCTATGGCCCATAGTAAATATCACTTGGAAAAACTGAAGCCATTTTATCATCACTATAAAATCCATAGGCATGAATTCACCCAGACTAAATCAAATAAAACTAACCTGCTAAATTTTAAAAAAGGACCAGAGACCAAGCCCTGTGTCTGAAAGTAACAGTCTAGGTAGGTAGGTGTGATCTGGGAAGTTTGGTGGTGAGGGTTAAAGCAAACCAAGGGAGTGAGAAAATTTTGAAGCATGGGGAGATCAGGGTACAAGTGTTCAGGTTTACTCTGTAATCCTTTTTGTGTTTTGGGGGTTTGATTTTGTTTTTTGGTGCAGGGGGAAGGAAAGGAGCTGTTGTTTTACTTTGGTAGTGATTTGTTACTGGAGTGTTTTTGTTACTGTTTTGGGGCGTTGGGTTTTGGTTTAGTTTTAAAGCTCAAGTAGGTGTTCCAACACTCAGTGTGGACATGGTCCTTTCACCCAAGAGAGACACGGTTCATCCTGGGTAGTCAGGGGTCTCTCTGTGAATGAAGAACCAAGAATTTTGCAGTGGAGTGTGTGCTTTCCATGATATAGTTTTAGCCACACTACATGCCGTATGTAAACTGGGATTTTGGGTGGGCTGAATTTCTGAGCAGCCTGTTTCTCCATGAGCAGAACAAGGGCCCTCCTAGTTTAGGTGCTTTAGACACCTAAATGCACAAGAATGCTACTTGAGGACACATTTCCTGGATTTGGGCTAGTATAAAATTCAGATCTTACACTAAAATTTTGTTACTATTTTACCTGATATAATTCAGTTTTAACTTCAAAATATTTTAGTGCTGACATTACTGAAAAATATTAGGACCTATAAATCTCTTTATACAGAGATTTGTACAGAGACTTTAGTTCATTCTCTCTTTTTTAAATTTGCCTTGCCACTTTAAATGTCTATTACATGTATTATTATGTTTTACTGATAGAGGAATTTTACACAAAATAAATCAGTGGATTAGATCAATTTAAAAGATTTTTAATTCACCTCAATGTTTCTGAGAGGTATTTGATAGTGCTAAAATATTGGCTTGGAGGACCGAGTTTTACCTCTGGAAAAATATTGTCTTGGTTATCTACCATAGGTTTGATCCAACAAGGGCAAGATATTATAAAGCTAGAGAAAACACAGAGAAAGGAGAGAAAATAAAGCTAAGCACTGAGTAAAAAATGCTATGTATTTTTGGAGAGACATCATAGAGCACAACTTTAATTTGTGGGAAAGGAGCTTGAGAGATTACTCTGATTATATTGATAATCTCTTCCAGTGGAAAAATGCCTAGGTACTAACTGCCCTGTAATAGATAAATGGAAAAGAAAAGAGCCATATGTGCAAGATATAGTTATAGATTAACCTGTGAGTCACAGAATTTTGGTGCAAAGGTGGTTATGTGTAATAAACCCCATGTGTAAGTGATATATTTTCCATTTCTGTTGTCTTTATGTTAGTCTTTATGAAATAACTACTTGGCTTAGAGGTTCACCTTAGCAGAGCTCTGCATTAACTTGGCTCTACCACCTCTGAGACAGCTTGTTTCACTCTCTGTTGGGCAGTATAGAAATGGATCCAAACCAATTATGAAACTAGTTTTGAGCCATAGTCATACGTTTTAGAGAGAAATCAGCCTGAAGAGCAAATACATGAAGTCATCTGTCAAGACAGGGAGCTGAATTTGAAATGGATGTGTACATTTCTTGCACTTCCCAAACAATAGTCCTTAAACACCTTAAACACCTTCCAGCTGATCACATCCTTATAATATCAGGTGCAAAGTGGAAGTATAGATATAGGGCTATCACAAAATATCTTAATTAGTATCTGATGCTAAGCTGGTACCTTTTTTAAACAGAATTTAAAAGTTGTTTCAAGCCTGTCTGTTGTCAAATTGGGCATGTCCCCTAGGATCCAGGAAAACTCCATTTGGTCTTTATTTTCTTCATTCTCCTTTCCAACTCCTTATTTTTATTGCTTCAAAAATTCTTTCCTCTCTGGCACTCACAGAGTAATGTAACATTTATTCTGACACAATTAGGATAAAGAGACAGCAATGTTGCCACCCTAAGTAGGAGTTATGCATATGTAGAATTGGAGAGAATAGTACAAATTGTATTGCAAATAAATAAATAAAGACTGTGCTTCTGACTCTGAGTTCCCTTTCCCTTTCCTTTTCCCTTTCC
>NC_031768.1:104790396-104816024 GCF_001522545.3 Parus major
TCCCTTTCCCTTTCCCTTTCCCTTTCCCTTTCCCTTTCCCTTTCCCTTTCCCTTTCCCTTTCTTTTTTTTAAAAAAAAAATGACTATGAGTTTCTAGATGAATGTGAAAACAAGAACTATGTTGAGGCGAAAACAGCAAAGGCACCCCAACCTAGAATAATATAAAGAACCCCCACAGAATTTATGGCTTATTGAATAGACCCCCTAAGCTTGTATACATCTCCCCTGACATAGAATTATAGTGTTTAAAAGCAAAACTGTACACCCTCAAGAAATTGATGAGTGGAAGGACAGGTCTGTGGAGCACTTTATCAACTGCCTGCCACTTTCAGTACAGCAACCAGTAAAATGTCACTCACTCTGACAAAGAAAGAATAATTAAAAATATATACATCTGGTGGAGAAACTGGGCTGAAGATGGCCTACTAATGGCATCATATATCACTGCATGGCCTGGTGTGGAAGAAGAATGACTTGCTGAAAACACCCCTTTAAGAATATTTATAGGAGCTAAATTAACTTCATTATATCATCAGATGTGCCATAAACACATCTTAAAAGCATTTTAGATGACCTATTTAAGGGAAATAGTATTTTTAATGGTTTAATCTAAAAGAAAACAGTTAATGTGGACCTGAATTTAAACAATATTCTACAAAATAAGCCTTATGAGAAGTGGACAGTCACCTTGATACAAAAAATTTTATGATTAATATATTTTGCTGTTTGATTGAGACCACTTTATGATCCCTATATGTATTTTATATAAAACCCACCTGCATGATTCTTATTTTGTGGAAAGCCTGGTAAAATGACAAATTTTTGGTCTTCTTCTGCATTCAAGACTTGAAAATTAAATAACTGTTGCCTCCTGGCTGATCTTTGATCTACAATCCTCAGTTGTAGAGCAGATTTGGACTTCAGTAAACAGAAATAGGATTCTGTGTGGGCTGTGACTAAACTCATTTCAGCACATTTGGAGGGTGCTAAACAAGTCAGCCGTCGTTTGCTGAGTTTCTGACTGGAATCAGGAAAAGTGAGGGAAAAGTGAGACAATGAGAAACAGGAACAAAATGTCCCCAAAACATATGCATGAGGCAATTTTTTTCCCCCCTTTCCCCCATGGCTGACAGAAGTGACATATCAAATGTATTTTCATGCTATGATTTATTACCACTGGTCATTCCTGTAAGTTCAAACAGTATGTTTTTCACACAATGAAAAAATGATAGCACATAAATATGTGGGTATTTGTTCTGAGCATAGACACAAAATATACAATGGATATATTAATCCAAACGAATCATCTTTGAGAAGGAGAAAGAACCAGGTGCATGTTAGAGAGTTGTTCACAGGAGGGATGCTTCTAACACACCAGTCCAGGAGAATGGGACTTGGCTCATTTCTTCAAGCTGTGTTCTTCTGGTGTGGTTGTTTTCTTTCTCATTTGTCTCCCTTTTAGCACATTGAAGATGGACACCAGGAACTGTTGTGCTGCTCACTTTATTTTACCACAACTTTTGCAACAGTTTTGTTTCCCTTGAAGTTCTAATTAGCTGAAGGCTTATGATTGTGATAAAATCTCAGCATTTATTTTGTGGAGAAAAAAAAAGTTTTTAAGTCCTGTAGCTGCAGAAAGCACTTCAGAATAGAATCCTTCTAGCTTTAAAATGAATGAGAATAAAGCAAATGAAGTTCAGAAATTATTATAAAGTTATGAGTGTACATCAGTCAAATGAATCTTAGAGGTGAAAAGCAAATAAAAATAATTTATCATTTTAAAACATTGGTGTATTTTATGTCAGCAGAAAAATAAGAGGAAGAAGAGAGCAAATCTGAAAAGATGCTGAAGAGGTAAGGACATAGAAAAAATGGATGGAAACACAGGCTAAAGAAAGTGTTTGTATTCTTGTCCCAATCCATTTCTCTGATCATATTTCTGGACTTCACCATCCTTAAAATAAAGTAGAAGACTTACTAATGTCCCAGATAAAACCTTGAAAGAAATGGTGAAATAGCATGAGGTAAAAGAAGAAATTATAATTGAGAGGCTTTTTGTCATGTATCTACTCTGGCATAGATAAAATAAACCTCAAAACCAAACTGTTTTAAAGTGTTCTGGGAAGAAATGGTACCTTTACTCTGTGCATTTTCCCCTTCAGTAGAATATGAGAGGAAGGGTAGGCTGAGTGGAAATATCACATTCTTATTCCACTCAGTGTAGAATGTGACTGAGGCAAACTTCTGTTTTTTTCCAGGCTTTCGAGTGCTTTTCTTACTGATGTACAGGCCTGAGAAGTGATGCTCCCCAGATTAATTAATTCTCATTTGTGTATCCTGAAGTTTCATCCTTGGACAGGCAGAAAACTTATTTTTAAAATCCATCATCCAGAATATTGTTCTGATATTTTACAGGGAAAGGAAATTCACTTTCCATGAATGAGGAGAAGAAATGCCTGATTTTGATACTTATTTTTAATAAATAAGTAGATAAATAAGATTGATAAATAAGATAATCTGTTAAGGTCCACTGGTATCAGTGCACTAGTCATATTGTTAAATATATAGCACAAAGAAATAGAGATTTCTGGCCTATGGCATATGAGAGAAGCAGTAAGGAAGTACTTTTCACCGGCAGCCAAGTAATAAGAACACAAGCATGACCTTCTTTTACACTACTAAATTTAGAGAATGAAGGTGAAAAACTGGCTTCCTGGCCATGGTGTACCCTTTAAGGCACAAAATGAAGTGTGGATTGGGCAGAGATAATTCACTTTCCCACTTTTTAGCCCGGGCTGCTAAAAAAGGAAGTTTGTTTTTGCATGCTGTCCTGTGTCTTTGCTTTCCTCCTGTTTTCCATTAACATCTGAACCCATGGGTCAGTTTTAACTAAATGGAAAGACTTTCCCAAGATTACTTCAATTTTACAAGTTCATGACGGCTGACAACTGTTGGTGGAGAGATGCTCAAATAAGTATTTCTTACCCAGGAAAACTTTGAATAACTTGTCTGTCTGTCCATAGCTGTCCATGAACAAGTAATCAGCAATGTGCTGCTCCACATTCACCCAGTCCACCCTCATAAGCATGTGGGAAAAAAACAGAGGGGCAAGGAAGAGAGGAGAAGCAGCAAAAGCAATTTTCATGACAGTGTGCAGATACAAAGGCAATCAGTCTCCAGCATGGCAGCAATTTACCAGCGCTTTTATTCAATTTTATATTCCCTTTAATATGGATATAGAAATGAATCTGCTACAGAGATTAGGAGTCTTACATAGTTTTAGAAGGAGCTCCTCTTCTGAAGCCCAAGATCTTCACCCTGTTGGTTCTGGGGAAATACAAGGCTGATTGTCATATATTTTTATTAAAACAACAAGAACTTTATTAACCTTTAATCAGTTCAAAGAAGAAACATGGGCACATAAATTCTATACAAGTCTCAATAGTATTTCTATTAACAATGGCTGTAAATATTTATTTTTATTCTATTAATACTATTTACAAAATTTAGGGTAATGCCATGTCAATTCTTATTTGTGTAATGTGTGCTGTCATGACTAGATTAGGAATTCAGAGGACACCCTCTGCATCAGAACACTTTGTAAGGAAAATTGGGAAAGGTGGCACTGTGAGTTAATAACTCCTTTCAGCTGGTGATGAGGATTATTAAAAATGAAGGGGAATGTGGAAATTTCGACTCAGTTTAAATTGAAGTATTGAGGGGGAAGGAAAAAGTGTTTACCACCTGTGGTTCAGGGTAGGGAAGCACACTCAGAGATGGCTAAGAGCATTAGATTAGTGACTGCAGTGATATCTAGGGAATTTTAATTTGTATAATTTATTCAATCATTAATAAGGAGGACTAGAGTTTCATGTAGAACTCATTTTTATATCAGTATGTGTTACAGGCAACTCAGCAAGGAAAAACTTCAGACTGAATTTTATTAAGTAAAATGGATATGGTAAGTACCATGATCATTAGGGATGGATTTTGGATACAAATACAGGTGTATTAACATGTAAATGTTCCAATTTAATACAATCAGAAATGTATTAAGTAAAATAGATTGGCAGTGTTTATGAGCAAAGAACTCTTGAGGACAAAAAAAAAAAAAGAATAATTTACGAAAGGATTGGGAGGAAATACTGCAAAGCAAAACCTGAAATATAAATTATTTAAAGCCTCTGTGGATGAGTGATAAGTTGTTAAGCTAATTGCAAGTAACAACAGAGAAGTAAAAAACTATGGTGCAGTTATAATGTTGTTAGAAGAAACAGAGGAAAAAGACCATTTGAAGAATGAGATAGAAAAATGAGTTTCTGTGGAGGGATGACAGGGGAGGTTGAAATATCCCTGTGATGGAGTTGCCTCCAGTGAGTGGAGGCTGAGGCAAGAAAAAGAAGTAAAATGAGTACTAAAATAGAAAAATGCAAGAGAAATTTAACCTTTTCCATAACTTGGTTATTGCTTTTGAGTCTCTGTCTTCCTTATAAAACCATAAACCACCATAGGGAAGGGCTGATTCTTTAAAGTGTCACAGCCCTACTGTGTCTGTCCCAGTCAGGGATGTGCACCTCTGGGCAAATCTTTGAACTGAACTTCTTAGACATCTGGAGATGAAAACGGGAAAACAATGTTTAAAGATAGCATTCTCCCCCAAAAAGGGAAGAAGAAGTTGATCCAATTATTGCTGGGAGCAAACACAAGAGAAGAAGCATTAGAGGTCTATGTATTTTCCAATATGTTCTTAAAAAACTTAACCCCACTCAGCAGTTGGAATGCATTTAAGGAAATATTAAATATCAAACTACTGGAAGGGCATTGAGAATAATCTCTTTAGTGCTTGACAGTTTTGCATGAGTCTTTTTGTCTCTTTCCTGTGATTAAAAAAAAAAAGATGTTCAACATCTGTAAAAACAGGCTTTCCAGGGAAGATGACAAATAAAATTGTCAAACTATAGCAGAGAACACAGGCCCTTCTCATTTATTTGCCATATCCAAGTTGCTTTACTAGTGCTGGACATTAAGTGGAACAGAAGAGCAAAATTTTCTGTCAGTCTCTTCTTTGATTTTTTTTTTTTTTCTCTTTTGAAACAGCTGACAATAAATGTCCAGAGACAAAACGTGGGATGTGGAGGAATTGGTGAAATTCCTATTTATTTCCAAAATAAGGTTGAAGAGAATTCCTGACAGGAGCACAAACTTTTCCTCCCTCTTCTCCAGATTCTGTGACCAGGAGTATGCTACTGGGGAAGACAATGAATCCTGAAGTCATCTCTGCTTTTTTCTTAGCCAACTTCTTGGACATCACCTTATGGTTACTGGAAATGAAGTATTAGTTAATGAAACACCGTCTACATTGGAAATAAATAAATAAAATAGTAAATTGTGTGTACTATATTGGATAATTGTGCTAATATTTTGGCAGATGTCTTGCTAATGCTCAAATCAAATCATACCTAGGAGGGATTTTCCTTTAATCTTAGGAGAAGCACTTCAGCTGCAGCCATGTAAGAGAGGAGTGAGCTATTTCTGTTCTGACAGAAAGCATGGTCATATTTAATGTAAAAATATTAGGAAAAAAATTGCATTTTTAGAAGGAAATAAGTAAGAAATATAGTAAATGGGTAAGGTCTTTAGAATTGGAAGGAATGAGGGGGAACCAAAGTTCTCATCTGAAAGGGGGTGAGGGAGGTGTTTTATTCTGATATTCCAGATGAAAATTTTGAAAGCTCAATTTGCCTATTGTCATTTCAGTTTTAGCTGTGCAATGGACCTTGGGATTGCTATGTTATGACCAGGAAATGAGGAAAATACTGCATCCCTCTAATGTGGATTTGCCAAGGTTTTAGTACCCCAGTGACAAGCTCCTCACAGAATTACTCAAGCTGCCCTCACAGCATCTTTTATCACATTTGTCTGCTTCACTGACGCTTTTGCTCGCTCTGTCATTCAGCTCAGTGTGTGCTGCAGGTGATCAGCAGGCAGCGACCCGAGCCTGCCCTGGCTACATCCCCCTCCCAGGCTGGAGCCTTCCCTGCAGCACAGCCAGCGGGGCCGTGGCCACCAGGGAGGGATGGTGACCTCCATCAGAGAGCTGGGAGCCCCTGTGTCCTCAGAGGAGAGGTCCCCACAGCAGGCGGTGGCTTCACAGTCACCAGGAGGTGGATTCTTATGGGGAAAAATAATAGTTATGTGGCTTTCAGTGCCCTGAATAAATGGTTGTGACAGCCTTCAGTGCTTCAGGCAGGAAATGGCAACATGCTGCTGCTCTGAAATCGCTCTGCCAGATAGGCACACTGCTCCTTTGGACCCCTGCTTTGCAAAGGTGGCAGGAATCCTGGATAGCAGACAAGATCCTGATATAACTCAAATGCAAAAGATGTGTGAGGCATGAAAGCAGGGGCAGGTGAATATAGAGACACTGTCCAGGTGTGTGGAGACAAGGCTGGGACAGCCAAAGCTCACCAGGAGTTGGGCCTGATGAGGGATCTGAAGGATCTGAATGGCCATGGAAAGAGTGTCTACAGACAATTCAACATGAAAAGAAAGACCAATGAAAATGTAGAATCTGTTGCAAAAATGGCACAGGGGACGTGCTGACAAGACACATGGAAGATGTGAGGTTCTCAATGCCTTCTTCACCTTGATCTTCACTGATAAGTTTTGGTTACTGGAATCCCAGGCCCCTAGGACTTAAGGAAAATTCTGCAGCAAGGCAGACCTAGCCTTGTTGGAGGAGGCCCTGATAAAGGAATATCTAAACAATCTGGACATAAACAAATCCCTGGAACCTGAAGGGAAACAGCCAGGAGGTACTGAGGGACCTGTCTTGTGTTACTGCCAGTTCCCCCTCCATTATTTGTGAAAGGTTATGAATAAGACTTCTGAGAACTGGAAGAAAGCAAATGTCACCTCTGTCTTCAAGAAGGACAGTTCAGGGAACAGCAAGCCACTCAGCCTCATTTCACTCTTTCAGAAATAATTCCCAAACAAGGTGATTTGGAGTAGCCAGCATGGATTCATGAAGGGGGAACCATGCCTGACCAACCTTTCATGGTGAAGTGATGTGGCTCAGTGAACAAGGGCGAGCAGCAGCTGTTGTTGACTTCAGCAGGGCTTTTATCAATGTATATTGATTACATACATATGTGTATATATATGTATATAATATATATGTGTATATATATGTATATAATGTATGTAAATACCTGGTTGAGGAAGTAAAGAAGACAGGGTCAGACTCTTCTCGGTGTCTCCTACTACCAGCTCAAGAGGCAACAGGCAC
Organism: Parus major; assembly: GCF_001522545.3. Classification (NCBI taxonomy): domain Eukaryota; kingdom Metazoa; phylum Chordata; class Aves; order Passeriformes; family Paridae; genus Parus; species Parus major. The sequence goes on from NC_031768.1 coordinate 104,797,685, forward strand.
CATCTGAAATACAGCAAACCACAAGTAGCCAGAAGAAAACACTTTATTTTGTGAGGGTGGTGGCTGGGCTGTGTCACAGGTTGCCCACAGAGGCTATGGAAACTCCATCCTTGGAGATATTATGGAGCCAACTAGATGTGGTCCTCAGCAACCTCTGTGGGCAATCTTGCTCTGAGCTGGGGTTTGGAGTCACCTTCCAGTCCCACAGTGGTTCTGTGGTTCTGTAATATAGCAAAGACATATAATCATTGATATAACTTTTGTTTCTACCTTTGGGAGGCTTATAAACTCTTAAAGGGAATGCATGAAAAATAGATGAATGAAACATTTTCATAATTAATTTTAATCATGGAAATATTTTTTGGTATAAATGAAATAAGCTGTCTGCAATCAAACAAGGCATGTATGTTTTTAAGAGCTGAAAATAGTGCTGAAAATTCCTGTGTTTAAAAGTTTCCATGCTGTCATTGCAATAAATTAAGTTTCTAATTAAACTCATGCTCACATACACACTCTTGGATGGGAATGCTATGCTTGATCAATAGCCCCGGGCTACACGGTAGCAGGCAGAATTATAGCAAATGGAACTGGATGAATGGGTTTACTTAATGACCACAATATGATTTATTTCATTGGTGGGAAAAGGGGTAGGAAGACATCAGATTGTTAAAAATATTACCTGAGCAAATTAAGATATGATCTTACAGGAGATAGATTCCCCAGGGAGCCCCTGTGAGTACAGTAGATCAGAGCTCAGATCACTGTAAAAGAATCATACTTGATGAAAGTGTGCCAGCTAATCTGCATTCAGTTTGTTTGCCATTTATAATTAAAAAGGCTTTTTTGTTATGTTTTAATGTAGATGGCTTAACCGTGGACAATTGCTGACTTAATCTGCACATTTTCACAGTGTCATGATTTAAGCTGTTGGAGGAGACTTGGGACAAGAAACAAAATTGATGCAGAAAATTCCCCATGCAGTAAAGCAGATGAAAAATACATCTTTGAGTAAACCTTCATGGAATTTAATTTTTTGACCACAACCCCTTTTTATTTGGCATTTTCACTCTGAATTGAAGCAGCAGCCTGTGAGAGGCGTGCCAGTGCAGGAATGTGCTGGAAGCTTCTGGTGGTGAGTCTGGGACTGGCAGCTACATTCTGGTCTCTGCCACTGGGGATCTGTCACTGACCCCTCTGACCAGTTATTTACCTTGCCAGTGAAGTGAATAAACCCAACCAGAGCTGAGACAGAGAGAGAGAGACAAGGCAGTTTTCTGAGTTTTGACCTTGTTGTAAGTAAAGGTTTGTGTCGTATGGCTTATGACCTAAAGCGAGACAAAATTGAAAGAATTGACAAAACTAGCAGCAGAAGAAGTCTTCTTCAGTCCCCCAAAATACACTCACACACATATATTAATTTTGGCTCTGGCTATTTTCAAATGTTCCTTTAGTTTCTCTTTCTCCCTACTTATTTATCTGTGAAAAATGCAGAAACTGAATATAAATCAGGTTTTGACTTTTTCTATAATTGTGCTTTTCAAAGGAGATAATTAAATTTCTGCCTCTTTGGGAAAAGGTCAGCATGTTGGGGTAACAAATATTCGTATCTCTAGGGCATTTGCCCTTATTAGCCATGAATCACTGTTTCATAAGCTTGGAACCTTGGCTAGAATCCATCTAGCCTAAAATACTTTGAAAACCAATGAATTAACTGAGATCCACTTTAATAGTTCAACTTTATTACTAATTAACCTGTATATGCCCCTGTTTGTTATGCTGTAATTCAGAAACTAACACTGTGGCTATTGTCTAGACATATATTAAATGTACAGTCCTACTCCTCCATTTACTTTAAGGATTTGTTGCTGTGCTGATCACTTGTTTTGTACACAAGTTAAGGCTGCAGACAGTCTAAAGAAGTTAGTGAAGAAGCCTTTGAAAGGCTGATGTTTGACTTAATGTTGACCTCCAAATCAACTGACTCGTCTGCAGGATACAGCCCACATTTTATGTGCTGGAGAGTCACAAGCTGATAAACAGAGCAACACGGTGAGAACACAGGGTTTGTGTCTCTTTTTATTTTATGCAATTATTTTTTTAAAGTTTGAACTCATAATTACAGTTTCTATTCATATTTTCACCACTTTAAAGCTTTTGGGATGGTAAAGTCTTTTTTTTCTTTGTTACCTGCAATTTCAGAATGAAGTACCATGACCAATCTCTTGTGACTTGGACCAGATCCATAAAACCTGTCAGGCCTTCTGATGTCTGCTGAGATGGAGCTGGAGCTGACACCAAGCTGGGAATTGCATATCCATGCTGTTGGAAAACAGCTGGAACTAAAGCACCCTGTGGGCAGTGGGAGCAGCCTGGGGCAGGGCTGAAGCTGAGAGCCCAGAGCATCCTGCTGGCCTAGCTTGAAGCACGGTGACATAAGCATGGTTTTGGTCTTTGCCAGCAGGGCCTTGTGTGTCTTAAATGCTTAGACCTATCATTACCTAAAGTAAAGTTTAGATTGTCAAGTGACCCCCACTCAGCTGCATCCTTAGCATCACTAATTTTCATGGAGTTCTGCTTAAGGACTCTTGAAACATGTATATCTGTCTGCTTATCCTAATTTAAAGCCCAGTGGAATTGAAACACTGAGTTGTCCTCACTTCTGTCACTGGTTGAGGGTCATCCTTAGAAGATACTTCTGTATTGTGTTTGTGCAAAGCAAGAAAAAATAAATCTCCTCCTATTCTGACCCTCATTTCCTCTGTGGATTAGCCATTAGTACATGCTTCCACTAGTAAAGTGTCTAGATGTTTGGATCTTTCCTTTCTTCTTGGATATGTTTAATTAATTACTCCACATAACACTTTAAACCCTGTTGTTTATTGTACTCCTCAGTCTTCATCCCTCCTGCTGAAAGTGTTCTGTGTGGTGTGGACCAGAGATGCAGGGCTTTAAGCACAGCTTGTGCCTTGTTATGAGAATGTTTGCTGAGAAGTCTAGGTTCCACTTGAAATGCCAGCACAAGTTCAAACATTTTAAGTATGGATTGGAGCAGGAAGAGTAAGAGTGTGTACTTTTTTTTCTAGGCAGGTACCCTAAGAGTGAACCTATTGGGTCACATTTCTGTTCAGGTGCCTGTTCACTGCCTTCTGCTCTATTGAATATGGAATATTAATATTATATTGAATATTAAAATGGAACAATCACAATAAGACGGCATGAGAGCATCTGCTCTCACATAGGTCTGTCATATACTGATTCAAACCTTTACCTGCAAGGCAAGAGAAGTGGGTTCACAGCCCTTCAGAGGAAGGAATGGAAGCTGCAAGCATTGAACTTATATGTGTGAAAGCTCTTTCATGCAGGATTTCTATATTAAATGTGACAGTAACACATAGTTCATACAAAGAAGTGAAAATTTTTGTAATAGAGAACAAATAAAAATGTGAGTGTGCCTAGGAAACAGATGTTAGCAATACATTAAATTACAACTCCATCAGATGCATGGTCTGCCGTTTTTTTTTAATTTGCTATCGATCTTCAGACCACAAAAAGCAAAAGCTTTCTCGTAGTAATTTAGTATTTTTTCAAGTTCTGCCAAAGATCTGACAGAATGCAATGAGTCTCTAATAATAGGTAAGTGTGACTTTATCCAAACACTTAAAATTAGCTCAATGTATGGCATTAAAAGTGCCATAGAACTTGCCTAAAAGAATGTGGGTCTACTCAAGGGGAGAAGAGAAAAATTTAGGCAAATTTAGGAGAAAACATTGTGCACATGACCTCATAGGAACAAAACCTACATCAGCTGGTTTAGAAAAGAACAACAGAAATCAAAAGTTGTTGCAAACCAACAGGTTTATGGAACCTGATGTCCTGTATGGAAAAGTGTCCAGAAGCAATTGCTTCAGAGAATGGAGCAAAAAATTTGCAATAGGAAGCTGTATAGGAAAAAAGTTTACTCACCTTTTCTAACCATACCAATAATTTCACTATTTCAATTCCATTTTCCCTAGCTGTGCCTTCTCTATGTAAGGAGAAAAGGTGAAAAGAAGTCTTGATGTATACTCTACACAATTTACTATTTTGTTTGTTTTTATTACTTTTCCTATAATTTATCTCTGCTCAAAGATTAATGCTTTCCAACCATCTTTCCCAGAAGGAAAATAGAAATGGATTTTTCAATTTAAAGAAGCAAACAAAACCAAATCTTCCTCTCTGAAGACAACATTGAAAGTATACATAACTGATGCCAAGTAAATGGAGTTAAAGAAATAATCTCAGCTACACTTCTGTGACTGGAAGGCTTTCAGTATACACTAGCATCTATATGTATTTATATTTATGTACTTTAAAGAGAGTTGTGTGTGAGGGTGGTGGTGGGGGGGGTTGTTCTGTTTGTTTTTTTTTCTATTTGGAGTGTAACCTGAAGATTTTTGATAAACCCATAAAAACTTTTTATATTCAAACATTGCATAGTGAAGCCAATAAAATAAAAGAATTCTTTCTAATGGAAGTTTTGCTATACAGATGAAAAAATGTTTTTCTCTTTAAAGACATCCCTAGCAATGCATAGCTGTCTTTCAGTGGCTCTAATTTAATATTTAGAGTGCTCTGATGCCCACCTGTGGGATGCTCTCATTCAAAGGTGTAGCAACTCACTGAACTGGATGTTACAAGCCCTTTCCATCACATTCACTCATGATTGGAGTCTCCCTTACACTGCAGGAAAAAAAAGGGGGAATAATGACACAGCATCTTAGAGGATTGAAGAAAATTAGGCAAGTTAAAGACAGCAGCCCATCAGAGTTTGAAGGAGGTCTTTTCAAATATTCCCATGGTCTTTGTATCTTTGTAGACCAAGGTGGACTCAGAAATGTGATGTGTTATTAGTCAATGATCTGTTAGAAGAAAAGAAGAATAAACATCTACAGTCATAAATCCAATTTTTATTTTTTTTCTACTATTTGAATACTACTTTCTTGTTAAAAAAAATGCTACTTTTTTTGGCATTTAGGTGCTAAAAAAATCCCTAACAGTAATGTTTTTCCACCCAAATTTTTACATAATATTTTCTTTTAAAGATTTACATATATAATTTAGGCTTGACTTTATAACTTCCTCAGTCCACCCAACCCTGTTCCTATCAACACTAGAGGCGTTGAATCACTTCATAAGGTAAAAGCCATAATTTTCCATTTTGACTTTTCAAGTAGCTCTCTGATGGTTACCTTGATGAAATTAGGATATTTCTAGGATATTTTCCACACCCGTGTCTGCTTTTTGGATTATCATTCAGGGCTCCATTGTGCTAAAGTAACCAGTGTTCTTCAACAGTTTTCTGTAACAGCTCTAGGGAAATGAAATGGCTTTTTCCTGTCTGAAAAAACTTCCCAGTTCCTTGTCCTATTGTCCTTGCCATGAGACAGGGATTTGCAATGCCTGTCAAAGCAGCCTTCTCTATGATATCAGAAATGTCAGTGAAAAAGCTGACAAATTTTTTGATCCTGTTGGCTATGGGCATTCATATTACCTTGTTGGGGTGAATATTTTTTTCAGCATATCCTTCATATTAATGGAGTGTGATAGCTTATGAAAGCCAGCTTGACATTCATTACCACACAGAATTTTTTCCTTTTGTCCACCAATAATATCTTTGTGATTTCAGCAAAAGCTGTTTACATAAGAAAAGAACTGGAAAATATTCATGATTTTGTAGGTGTTTGGGGCAGTAAGTCCTTTTTTTCATTGGAAGCAATAATATCAGGCATGGACCAATAAGAGTTCATACTCCTGCCATCTTAGGCTAACAAACTAACAATTCTTTTGTCCTGCATAATTCCTTCATTTAACTTCAGCACAGGGCTGAAGCTTAGAAATTGAAGTGTTCATCAGTGGCCTAAGTACTGAGGGTTTAAATCCAGCCCTCTCTGATAAAACACAGATGGAGGGATGGCTTTTCCTGTCAATCAAATGATAAAAGTATTTGTTCTGAATTCAGAAAATACAGGAACACATGTTTTAGCATCATCAGATGTGTATCTAACCTATTGGGCCATAAAATATTCCTTCTAGTGTTTGCTACTCTGTTTTAGTACACATTGGAACACCAGTCTTGACTACTTCTTTACCATTCCTCTGCACTTTTCTAATGATCTCTTATTCTGTCTTGTCAGGATTCAATTATTTCATGCACACTGAAACAATTCCAGCAGGGGAACTGCCTCACATGCCATCTCCTGAGCCAGGCCACATCAAAACAGGGCTTGTAAAATCTGACAGCCTTGTTACTTGGGGTTGCCAACATGTTCAGGAGGAGGTCCCGTGACTGGATCTTATATTTATCCACATTTCTCTGATTTTTCCCCTTAGCTTTCAAAGACAAGGTACAGAGCCTGGGGTTTACTTATTCTAAATGGTGGGCCACTATGAGGGCAGTAATGACATGTTGACATCATGGTGTCACAGAGGAAAAGCATATTTAAATGGTAGAAAAGTATTCAAATATGTGGGTGGAGAACACTTAATCCAAGTGTCCTAGATCATGGATAAATGATGTTGGGCAAAAGCATTCCCTGCCATAAATCAGCAAATCTTGTTGTGGTGGGATGCAAGCAGCCAATTGCTCTTTGTTGCTTTTTCACTAGCAATACTTCAGGAATAGGATTTAGGAGTTTTTGGAATCCCAGCTTTGAGTTTTGTAGTTTTTTTTATTGTCCCCCAGAATACTGCTGTGGATTTAGACTTCAGTGAGCAACAGAAGTGAGCAACAGTCCCACTGAATCGAGAGAGATGAGCCTGTGTTTAGGAGAACAATATCTTGGTTTTGTTATCCCATTCTGTGTACCAGGGAAGCCAAATCAGCATTTTAAAATTGATTTGTCACAGACCAAGGAGCAGAATAAGACTCAGAATCTGCTACCTCAAATCCATCCCCCTCTGACACCTTCTTTAGACATTTTAATTAATATTCCTAAATGCTTGAAGTTAAATGAAAAAAATAATGTCCTTTTAAAATAAATAAATACAGTATGAGAATTTCCAATTGTCTCAATTAAGAGCAAGCAGATGGCTCATTGTAGTGTTTTATTTTGTTATTTACAGAACAGCTAGCTTGTACTACAGTATCTCTACATCTCCAGAATTTCTCTTCCAAGATTATGTATAGGCTCTGTCTTACTAGTAATATTTTAATTCATCACCATATATTTAGCAAACTCTTCTTTTATCACTTGATGACAGAAGGGATTTTTTTCTCTGACATTTATTGCTTTTTAAACTGTATTTCTGGTACGGTGCCAGGTTTCTCCCAAAATATTGTAAATAAATGTGAGTAATACAGATTTGGATTTATGAAGCATAATGGTTGGATGCTTTAGCTATGAGGAGAAGCTTTATCATAGCCCACCAAACTGTGAGGAAACTTTTAAGACTTGCTTTGCTGCTCTATTTTACTACAGTCCTTATAGGTTTTAAACCAAGTTGCTTTGAGACTTAAACACAATAACAGTAACCAATCTGACATACACACAATGTGAATAAAATGCTCAATTATATACAGGCATTTTAACACTGATACATTCTACACATGGCACCTTGAAATAAAGGCACCTTGAAATAAAACTCTTATCTCCCTCACCTCACTTATCTACTAATTACATATAAACTCACGCAATTAAAAAAAAAAAAAAAAGATTCCTGTACGTATATCATTAAGGAACATAAAAGAAAGGCTTGTTATCTTCCTTCATGCTTATCTGTGAGACTCAGTAATGTTCCTATCTGTAAGAGTATATACTCTCTCTATATGTGTGTATGTTCATATATAGTTTATATATACAAATATAGCTCCCTTCAGACTCTGAATGATTAATACACTGTCTGGGGAACTGTTCTGTATTCACACTTTCTGCAATCAGAAATTCTTAAATGGAAAGCTCCCATTTCTTCCTTTGCAGGCACTGCTTCATGAGACCATGAAATCAGTCCTGCCATCCTTTTGGTTAAATTTAGATTCAAAATGAAAAATTGCCTCTCTTCTAATGTCCTTATTTTCTTTCAGTCGTTATTTCACAACCTGGATCATTTATTTTTTATTGTATGCTGGATTAAATGTGCCAGTAGCAAACTTTGAAAACATGGCTAAGCAAAACCACCACTCCTTTGCATCATGTTCCTTACATTTTTGGCACGATGAAACACTGTGGGGCTTACCTTGAAGAACATGAATGAGCTTTAGTCCTGAAAAGAGAACATGTGCCTGGGAAAAATTAAAAAAAAAAAGGATATTAGTAATCAGTAGGAAATAAAGCTCCTGCCCAGAATCATGTGTGACATTCCTGTCCCTCTCCTGATGTAGGGATAGTTAACCTCTGAGCTCAGTGTGCTGCAGCTGAAGATGAATATTATCAGTTTGGGCTGTGGTGGGTTCTGATGGAACCAGTCTGGGAATCTGGATTTCCCCTATTTCTACCTCAGGGAAGAATAAAGGGTCCCTTGTGCTGCCCACTGCAGCAGCAGGGGCTGCATCACTTCCCATACACTGAGAGGCCATGTGCACACATCAGACACCATGCAGGACTGCAGGCAGCAGATCCCTTATCTGCTCTCCAGATTTCATGATTTTTCAGTGGATCCAAACGTTGCATAAGAATTCCAAGCAGAGGAATGACCCAGATCAGAGAGACACCATCCAGGAACATTTCCCAAGTTTCATGGGGATGGGAAAGGAAGCAGATGTTTTCCATCAACAGCTAATGCTGAAGAGCTACTATTACTCCCTCCCTAACCACAAGCTCTGTGCCATAATCATCTACTCCCTTCTTCTGCTTCTACAGATGTAACAGCAGCATGTAATAATTCAAATTCTGTCTTGTTGACACAGCTTGCTTCAGCTGTACAGAAAGCAAGTTGTTTGTTCACTGAGTCTGAGGACACATCAGCACTTTGCAGAGAGCCTAAGAGGAGTTGCTGCTTTCCTGATGGCAATTGACTGCTGTCATCCAAGCCTCCCAGAAACCTGTGGCAGCACACTGGAATAGCCAAACACAGTAAATCTCTGTCAGTGTGGCATGATTATTTTTATTAGACAGGATCACAATTTTCCCCTGAAATATTCCTTGGAATAATCTCTGTTTAAAAAAAAAAAAAATCTTTTATTTTCTTCTTTATTCAGGGAGCTGATCTTAAATAATTCTTTATTTGCCTTGAGTAGTTATGCTGGTAAGAATTTGTAGTGCAATTGTAGGCATTGCTTCAGTTGGGTCTGTGTCACTGATGGGGAATGATCTGTCATACACATCTGGCTCTGTAGAGTGTGAGAATAACAGGTATTCTGATATCAAGTTGGAAACTAGCTGAACACATATGAGGCCTAATGGATTATACTGGATTTTAAATACAGGCATGTGTATAAGAATGTGCCATAGAGAATATTAATGATCAAAAAGAGTGAAAAAAAATTAAATTACTTTAGTATAATAAAAGGGGACCAGCTCACCTGTTGAACTGGAAAAGGTTAGCTGGGGGATTAAACAATATATTTTTGGATATAAACATGGTCAAGGTGTCTATTCTGTGAGGATGAGCCCTTTAATATTTTGTTTGGACAATTTAAGTAATATGATAGCTGTTATATATTTCCTCTCCTAGTGTACAGATGTAGATGTTCCAGACTGGAAACCAAAGTCCCTAAAATCTCTTTTTTTGCAAGCTCATAGAGACCTGCTACTCACAGAATCCTATGGAATCATTGAATCATAGAAGAGCCCAGATTGTGAGAGATATTGAAAGACCCTCTTGTCCAGTCTTTCTTAGGAAAGGGAGCCTAGATCAGATTATTGAGTCCTGTATAATCACACTTTAAAGACATCCAGTGATGGGTAGTCCACCACACCCCCTGGGAGGCTGTGGCAGTGGCTGATAATTCTCACTAAAAAATGCTCCCTTTCAACAACAAGAAAACTTATTTAAGAACTCTGAAATGTTCCACAGTAAAAAGCTTTGGTTTTGGGGTTTTTTCTTCATTTTTTCCCTATCAAAAGGCTGCAAGGACACAGCTGTGGCTTAGGCTCTGCTTAAGGTCAGTGAGCCAAAGTGGACCCTAAATTCCTAGTCCACAGTGGAAGCAAGTCAGGACAATCCTGAGGTCACTTATATAGGGGATGATCTTATTCCTTCCATAGTGAGAGTTCTGGAAAAGACTGAACTCAGTATGAACATCAGTATAAATATGAAGAATGTGAGACTGAGGAATGCCATGGGACCATAAAGCCTTCACAAAAATGAAGGATCCTCTTCTTTACAGCTGCATCATGTGTCTTGGATACCAATCCTGAAGAACAAGGAAAGAGGATTAGTACTTTTATATTTTTAGAACAAATCTAAAACCCACATTTCATGAAAAGGTGAAGCAAAGGATGCTCAGAAAGCATATGGGTTGAAGAAAGCTATGCCACCAGCTCCCTAGGTTCATTTTAAAGGTCAGTTTTTAAAGTTAGGAGTCAGGAGTAGAGGACTTTTCTCCCTCCCCAGACAACAAGGAAAGAAGATTGATGACAGGGTTTGAGGATTTTTTTGCACTATTTTTATGTTTCTAGTATTTTCCTCTAGATTTAACCATTGTCAGAATAAATCTTCTTTCTAAGTTTCAGCTTTATTCAGGGGTGACAAATCTATAATGTTCTTTTTTCTTGGGAGTAAAACTCCACTGCTGTTTTGCAGGAAACCCATGTGGGAACTATGCTTATGGAGGAAGCTTCCCTCAAAACTATGGAAGTTTGGGGACCTATGGGATTCAGTGCTAGGACTCAGGATCAATTCTCCACAAGCACAAACAAGCCAGTACCTTCCTTGTAAAAGATAGGAAAGAGGAGGTAGCTTCTAGGCTGAATACTCCCAAATTGTTACAGCTGATCACTGCAAATTTCCTTTGGTGGAAAGCTATGACAAGTGACAAGAGGGAGTGGAATTTGTTATCTTTGTTATTCTGATTTTTCACTGACAAACGCAGATCAGCAGTGGTGAAAAGGACCTCAGAGTCTATGAAACAGGAGAGAGCTCAAGATATGATGTATAGACTTTTTTTCTTGCTTCATGGGGCTGCTGGGATATGAAAATGCCATTTTGGGGAAAGCTAATTGCCTGTTCAGCAACTAAAAGCAAGATACCTTTGTTCAGTGAGTTACAATTCCCTGAAGTACACTGCAGTAGCAAAGCAGTAATTACAATGCAGCATGTCTTAAAAGAGCACCATTACACATTTCATGAAGAAAAGGGTAACTTAAGCATTGCTGCTCCCTGGTTAAAGAAAAAGATTTAAAACATCTTGAGCATGATCTTGTATGTTTTATGAATATAAATTTGTCTTCATACTTATTTCTAATGTGAAGGCTGTGCTTGAAGTTTACTTACCCTTTTCAGACTGCTACCAGGCCAGGTTATAAGCTATTTTGTGCTGCTGGCAACAGTCCAATAATATAAAACACATTTTTAATTTTCTTCCTTTACCACCACCCCCCCACACCCCCCCACATTTATGTTTTTTTTTCTGTCTCCAGCAAAAAGATATTGTCTCACCAGAATGGAATGGCTTGTGGATAAAGGCAGCCAGTATAAATTAAAGTGGGGTCTTTGGCAGAAGAAGCACAATGAATGTTCAGAAAAGGATGGTGAAAAAGAGAAGTGAGAGCAGACAAAGGAAACCAGGCAAAAAATACAAAAGAAAATGGGTTTAATATATTTTTGATATCCAAAACAGAGCAAGCATGGTTGCAGAATGCTGGAAATCATAAACACCTTAGAGAGTTTAGACTACCTCATAAATGGGAATAGGAAATTTCTTGGGGATTATTTATAGATTAGACTTTAATTAAAATGTTATGAGAAGAAGAACATATGTTTTAGTAAGTTCATTATTAAATGTTAAATAATCACTTATTGATACCTACAAGCATGCAATAGTTATTTATTAACCACTGTTTATTTATTAACCTTTGACAAATGGAACACTTTCTATGCAGAATAAAATTGCTGAAGGAAACAGGAAAGAAACAAGATATGAATTAGGATTTTGACAGAAATCAGTAACTTGTACACCAATTACGTTGTGTTGCATTGTAGGTTCCATACTCTCTCCTAACAACTATGTAATTTTCTCATGTCTCCATGGCACATATTTTGTGATTTTTCATTAAAAAATCCACCCCAGTAATCTTTTGCCATATAATACATTATTAGAAGAGTCATAAAGAGGAAGGATAAAGGAGCAAGTTTAATAAATGCTGCACAGCATTCTACTGCTCCTGAATGTTTGTGTTGGATTTCATATGATGTATGAGAAGCTGACATGTCCTGTGGGGGCTAGTTTACATTTTTTTTAATGAAAGGTTACAGTACTCTGGACCTGTAGTTTATTTAGTTTTGCACTAGAGATGTAAATATTTATTAAGGCTTTGACTCATTACATTTTGTGCAAACCTTGCACTCCAAACCTGTGTGATTCACAGTGTACTGAAAATAGAAATAATACTCCTAAATCACACCTGTCTGTGAAGAGAAAATCTGCCAGTTCTTTCACTCCCAACTCATCACCTTGCGACAGGCAAGGAAAAAAAAAAAAAAGCCAGAAAGAACTAGCTGCTACTTAAAAATGAATTCACTGGAAAAATGTTCCTTTGTTAAGAAGTGCTTGGCTGGGATGGCTGGGAAAATGCAGAGCTCAATAAAGTCAACATGATCTCGGTTCTTAGGTCACCTAGCCCCTTATTTTGAAAAATACCTGTGTCAAGCACTCCCTTTGTTTTACTATTTTTTATTTGTTTGGGAGTTTTGGAGGCTTGTTTTTTTGCCTGTTTATTCTGAGAGACATGAGTTCAAATTCTTTCATGTTAGGGAGATGTAAATTATGGCCTTATACCTTTTACTGCATCCATCTTTTAAACAAGTGAGTCTTCTACTTTATTTTGTAATGAGTTTGACCCTGTCATAGTCTAAAAATACTCTGATGAGTCTCTCTCTAAATAAAAAATTACAGCCTTTGTGGAGTTCAAGTGGTCTCAAGGTTATGCAGTGCTAATCAGTTTTGTGGTTCTTAATTCTATTTTCAAATTTGGCCATAGTAGTCTTTCAATTCACTTTTGTGGCACTTGATTGATTTTGTTATTAACGTTACAAGTCATGGGATCAGATAGCAGTATGTTGAGCAGACATGCACCAGCACCAGTCTACTGAAACATATATTGATTTACATCAGTATTTTTAGTCTAGGAAAGTGTTTAAATTTTGGTATTAAAATTAGTCTCTATGTATTTAACAAAGATGAAGGTATTACAAATATTCATATGACTGCAATATATAAAAATATGTATTTATATCTCTTTCTGTTGAATGACATACGCTTATAGATCTTCACTGTTACTTTATGCCTCCAGATAAAACTGCAAAGCTGCTTTTCCTGAGTACAAGAAAATCCATCTTGAAACTTTAATTAAAGAATAATCTATCAGTGACAAATTAGCAGAGGATGGATATGTCACTCACAGTGTTGGCACGTCATTTCAAAGAACACAACTGAAATCACAGGAGAATAACAGATCTGGGTATTTGTTTGCACTTAACAGACAAGGGGAATACAACTGATACAAAGCAATTTCAAGATAGTTTCTATATTAAGAGATTAGTCTGAAATTCCTTCATTCTGAAAGAAAAAGCAGCACTAGAGCAAATCTGCACCTTCTGTGAAGTCTGTAAAACCTCTACTGAAACAAGTAATCACTCGGTATGTTTAAAACTACTAGTTTGTTTGTTTTTTTTAATTGTGCCCATGAAGTCTCTGTACTGGATGAAACCCTGAATCGCTTTTTATTTCACTTCCTAGAAACAGTTCTTGAAACCTTATTATTTCAATGTACCTTTTAAAATACTGAAAGAAGAGGCAGCTGTGAGGATGTGAGAAGCAGGAGCTTTTTCCCCCCAGTTCTGCAATTCAAACAAATTAATCTTTACATCTCCTCCCTGGTCAGCTGTGTGTGCATTTCCTCTCACAGAGCCATTTACAAAATAGGGGCTCTATGTAAAGTTCCTAATGATAGCAGATGATAGTAAAGGCTCCTTAAAAAAACCTAAGTCATTACAATTATTAAATTTCCCATGAAACTGAGATTTTTTTTTTGTCCATGGGTTGTTATTATTATAAGGCCTGTAACAACATAGATTTTAAATGAGAGGTATATGACCTCAGTATGAATAACCCTAATTTTAGCTTCTCCTGCTTAAGAGAAAACACCAGCATAGCAAAAATCACTGTGAAAAATGATTATCAGTTTTTTATTGCTTCCCCACAGAGTAGTTTTATCTTTATCTCATCCAGGAGAATCTTGTAAATCAGGTGGAACAATACTTCCATCAGAATCATATGGGAATTTCATACACAAACCTCTTACCTTGGGCTATTTACAGTACCCTGATAACCTCATACACACATATCCCTTGGTTATAACCCTAGATGTTTTCTGGTCACCATTATATATTTTTAAATTTGTGCTGGGTTGATTGGCTTCTCTTTTTGATTGGCAGATACCAACTTTTTGCTTATTTTTGACCCCTGAAACGTATCCAACCTGCTCTACCCTTGCAACGATGTTAAGTCTAAAATATAAGCATAGAAACTCACATCTAAAGGTCAGAGCTACAATTCCATATTTAGACTCAGTTGGACTACATTTCTTTCAGGAACTACTTTGAAATCTCAACCCAAGGGTATCCATTTAGTCTCTATCATGTCCTTTTGGCACAAATGCAGCTGTACTATGTTTATCCCCAAATCTATTCATGTTTTCTATATGTAGAGGATATTGGAATAAAAAACTGAAAGATGATAAATCTGATGAATTTAACTTTCTTAATTAACAGCAGTGTTAATCAGGTTGTTGATTATACTACTATTGGCCAGAACCTCCCAGTCAAAGCATTGACTGTCCAGCCACTGCTCACACAACTTTCCATCGTTTTGGCCTCGAGCCCCTGGTGGATTTCAAGTCACACCCTTTCTGTTGGGTCATTCATGATGCACATGTGATATTTTTGGGACCAAAAGCACTATGAAAGTGCAGCATTGGAGGTTGTCAGAGTTGATTGCATTCTGATGATTGCCACACTTTTCAGGTATTTTGTCACATGTTTTGGTACTTCCTGTGTTGCTTTAACTGAATGGTACATAACTTTGTGATTTTCTTCAGGCAGGAATTGCTTCCTTCAGCAGAGGAAACCATAGACATTGTTCAGGAATTATTAGTCCTTTAAATCTCTACTCTTCTAATGGTGGCCTCTTCCTTGCAGTTTTGAAGATCCATTCCAATCCTTGGCTTTCAATGCAAAGGATGTTTGACACCTTGCAACAAATACCATGTTTCAGACACCTGAGAGGACAACAGCTTGACTTTCTGAATCTTCTAAGACTGGAAATTGGATGGTTTATTTGCAAGAATTTGCATTTTTGTCTTGTTGATTCTTCTTGATTTCTTTATTATAGGTTCCACTGTCTGAAGATAAATATAGAAGTCTTTCCAAACAAGACCATATGTTTGGAGGAAATAGCCAAACCTGAGCAATTCTAAATGGACTTTTTGTTCCTGAATAATCTTTCATTTACTAAATCCTCTTCAACAATTTGTTTCAGGACGAGAGTTACTTTTTACTTAAATTATTTTAATAGTAGTATCTTTATGTGGCACTGTAAAGGATCTTCAATAACAATCCTGTAGTTCTTAAATAATTTATTAATTGTATGGGAAAGAGCTTCCTAATGATGACATTATTCCATTGCATGATGAACATAACAGACCACAATTCTAGCAAGCTGGCAAAATATTAATAGCAAGCTTTTCTGTGATCACTGGCATTTATTATTAGGGATTTTAATTTAACTATAAATAATAGTGTCAACACATATATTAAGAAGGACAAAATTAGACTTTCACATGAAAATAAAAAAAAACTCTGAGCAGTTATATAGCATTTAGTATAAATGTTAAGCAGGATTTGAATTGGTAACATTTTGTTTCTAGGACTAAAATATCTTATTAGGATATAATTGCTTCTATTAAGGATATGGAAGAACTTTGTATGTCTAAATCAATACAAAACAAATAAGAAATACTGGTGGTTCTTCACTATGCAAAAAAGACATCTATTTTCAGCTAAAAGCATTCTCACAGCTTATGATGAGTGACAGTACATAATAATGATGCCACTTATTTCTTGGAATCAAGATCAGAGGTGCAGGCTCAGGAGTTTTCATAGATCTTTTGTTATGTGGCAAATAATTTTTAAGTTCACCTATGCATTCAGAGATGCTTGTCTTCATTAAAAATGCAGGGGTGAAAAGGAAAGGGACAGTAGAAATCACGAAAATATTTGGTTTAGTGGCACACACTATCCACCATGAATATCTGGCATACAGAGTCACACCTGAATACACTTTGTTATCTCTCTCTGCAGGACAGACTGACTCAGGCCCTGGGGCTGGCCAGCTTTCTTTTACAAAATGTCTGTCTTGAAGCTGGCACAGTGATAATATTATCTTAGCTACTTCTATGCAGCCCAAGTACGCTTTTTGCTTGAAAACTGAGGGGATGACCCTTCTTTGGGGGCATTTTTTTCTCTAGATGGATTAACTGTTTTCTCTTCCTGGGAGCTATTTCCAAAGAGAGCCACTTCAAACAGGTTACAGGAAAACATTTTCTCTCAAGTCCACCTGATTCTTTCAGTGTTTGCCTGTTGAAGTGTACAGTTTTGTAGGGTCTGTCCATCTAAACAATCTTTATCTTGGAGAATTGTGAGCTGCTCTTTACTCATATGCCCAGTTCCTTTCTGCCTAGTTCCCTTCTTGTTTTTTTTGGTGTAGTTTTGTTGTTTGTTTGTGTTTTGTTTTGTTTTGTTTCTGTAAGAAGTGGACAGAATCAGCATAAAATATGCATCTGGATTGTTTGAATCTGAGCTGAAGGTTCTTTGGATACTACCTGGCTGTCTTCCTCTATCGCTCCCCAACAATTCATTTTTCCACCTAACATGGTCAGTTGCCAAATTTGAGTATTTATGACATGACTATAAAATGTACAGAAGGTTTGCTTTTCCCTCTGGCTTCCATGAGGACTTAAGAAGTTTTGGAAATTCAAACTCTAGATTGCCTAAACCTGACAGATAAAATTAATGCACGGGGGAGTTTTGTTTGTTTGTTTGGGTATTATGGCGGGGGTTTTTTGCCACAAGAGTTTTGCCCAAAGTTATGGAGGGAAATGATGTTTGAGTCAGTCAGTATTCAAAGATCATCTTAAGAAAGATGTCAGAGTTTGACATCCTGACATCTGGTCATCATTAAGCATCGGCGTTCACACATGATATTTTACTTAGGCTGAACCAGGAGGCAGACAGTAATTTATGTCCTGTAGCCAGTGGGGAAAAGTCTGGTAAAATGTAAAAGTGATCATGAATAGAAGTCTCTAGCAGGTTCAGCTGTGGGGTAAGGTATGTGAAGAGACAAATTTAGAAAAGGAAATCACACTTTGGTGATTTTCCTGGCTTAGAATAAGGAAGCTCCACCTCAGCTCATCAGATGAGAAGTGGTGTTAAGGTACCTTTCCCACAGAATGTTGGGCTGTATGCAAAGAAATTTTGCAATACAAATGCTGAGCTTCTTTGGAGTTTTCTCTTATTTTTATGTCTATTTCTATAAAATTTCCTGGGAAAAAAAGCTTACAACATTTTTTTCATTCAATTTCAGTTGGCATTGTGAAATGTTAGATTAATAGCTGTCAGGCAGTCAGTCAAATATCCCAAAAGTTTGCCTGCATACTTCCTTAATTTTTCCAAAGATTAAAATGTCATCACTGCCACTAGGGACATTGGGTGTGCTCTAAATTATTCTGTGGATTATGCTTTAAAAAGTTTTTGCAGCTACATATATTTCAAACATTCATTTCTTGTACTCAGTATTTGAAAACTTTGTGAATTTTCTTCCTGAACTCAGGTTAATAACTGATCAAAGACCACTAATTTAGCAGACCTTCACTTCAAAAATCCTATTTTAAACTTTAATTCTTTGTATCCACACCTTTATAGTTTTTCATACCTTCAGAGTCTTCAAGAGCTTTCTAAATTTGTACAAAGTTCAGGAAAGTTTCAGCTACTGAAGCAGAATTGGGGAGAAGGATTAAACAGTGAGACTGATAAAGTGATCTTGTGAGATCAAAGGAGAGGTGGATGGCATTGAAACTGAAAATGTTTCAAAATTCTGAAAAGGGAAGGGAAGGGAAGGGAAGGGAAGGGAAGGGAAGGGAAGGGAAGG
>NC_031768.1:104816216-104848510 GCF_001522545.3 Parus major
AGGGAAGGGAAGGGAAGGGAAGGGAAGGGAAGGGAAGGGATTCCACTGTTATCTTTCAGTATGAAGATAGAAGTATAACAAGGCAGGAGGGGGAGCAAATTAAGGAATTTTTGTTTTCAGTTCTAAGAAATTTCAGTGCAAGCTGTAAAGTCTCCACAAAATTGTTCTCTACCTACCCATCCTTTTGCTTCTGTGAATACCTGGAATATAGGGACATCCTTGTATAGAGGTTTTTGTGGGTTTTTCTTTACTTTGTTTGCAGAGAAGTAGTTTGTGGCTTTCATGGTTTCAGCTAACCATTGAATAAAGCCTTCAAAATTTGTCCCCATATCTATTAAAGAGGAAAAACCCTCAAATGTCCCAGTATCTGATCAGTGTACCTATTTAATTGTCTTTACTCATAAATCGTGTCCTAATTTCATTAATACTTTTGGGGAGAATTATGCTTGTGCTTAATTATATTCCCACAGACAAAATAGGCGTTGAAATGAATTTTGCTTCACTTCTCAGTGCATTCTCTGTCAGTCTGACAGTCAGATAAAATCTTGCTGAGGTTGTGAACATATGGACTGTCCTCCAGCCGTGATAACACATATGATTCTCTCCATAGATTGAAAGCAATTCTCTTTCCAGTGATCATCTCTGAGTGCACAGACACAGCGGATGCAGGCAGCTACAACAGTCGAGGATCACTTGCAGAATAAACCCAAGGGAAAAAAAGATCTTTCTGGATACTGTGCTGCTGAAAACCTACTGCTAAAGAACTCCAAAAACATCCCAACTAACAAGGACAAAATACCCATGTCAGCTCTGGTGAGATTTCTGCATTGAAGAAAGACTGGGGTTTACTGTGTTCTTGTAAAATAATCATGATTATTTAAATTAATATTACCTGCTAACAGGAACAGCAGCAACTGGAACACCAAACATTGACAAACAGCTCATACATAAATAACCATAGGATACTCATATCCCTTTGTTTGTCTTTTTTGTTTCTGTGGTACTGGGCAATTTTATTTTCATTTTGAGTTTTTAGTTCCTTCAGTGTCAAAAAGTAGCACATTTTCAGTTGAAGAAAACAATACACTTCATGACAAAGATGACCTTAAGAGGACCAGCTTAACAGTTAACAGCTGAAATTTTACTTGGAGCATAAGGGTTGCTTCTGAAACCGAAATTATTTTTGTGAGCTATTCAAAATGAAAGCAAACTCTGATAAAAATATATATATATATAATTGTGGATTTTTAAACTTTAGTTTTCACTTTGAAACAGTATTCTTCTAATCTATATTCAAACTCACTACATGCCTGTCAGAGCTCTTCATGTGTCTTCATCCTGGATTTCCATTCCTCATCTAAGCATGAATATTTACAAGGTTAATCTTCAGTACAAAGAACATGCAAAATTTTTTTTCAAGTATCAAGGAAATGTAGATAAGCCATGGTACTCCAGCAAAAACTATTAACTTTCAGCATCCTTAACACTGATTAGCTCTAAGGTAATTGAGATCAGTTAATGTCTCACTGGGACAAGAACCTTATTTTTTTCTAAGCCTATCATCAAAACTTCTGTCTGCAGTGAGAACTCCAGGAATTGAATGGGATTCCATCTCACCTTCTGCAGGCTGCAGAACATTTTTCTTATAATTTTAAATTTAAACCTCTCTGGGATAGTCTCATTAAAATGGAGCATTTCACTGGCTGCATAAGGGAGTAACAAAGCTGTTACCCCTTCCTGGTCAATTATATCGATTGCAATTCTGACATTTTCAAATGTATTTCTCCATTTACTCCAATTATACTAAGCAGATTGTTAAGAAGATTGTCTTGGACTTCGAAAGACATGCAATGAGCCAGCTCACTTGTACTTGTGTCAAAGTTAATTAATTTTTCTAAATCTAAAATGACCAGGGATGCATTCTGCTTTCTGTTTTGAATTAAAATCACTTTTTCACTGCTGTGTTATTCTGAGTTTGTATTGATTTTAGGTTCAAAGAGCATTAACTTCAATTCTAAATTTTCTTTTAACCTGTAGAGAACATGGAGGCATCAGAAGCTCTGCTAAGAAATTTCCCCAAGGGGCTCATCCAAAGCTTAACAAAACATTTTCAGTAACTTAATTTCACTTGATGTCTTTGAAGAACTTTCTCTTTTATCCATCAGGGTCAATTTTTTTGGGGAATGCCTTTATTCAAATGCAAAACATCCCAAATTAAGAGTTGTCTTTTAGCTGGAATTATTTGAATATTTGCAAATGCCCCAAAGCAAAAACAACAACAACAACAACAACAAAACCCAAAGTAGGTATTTTAGAGTAATATTCATTTAAAATAAAATAAATCTGTGGTGGGTTAGCTTTGGCTGACAGCCAAAATCCCACCCAGCTGCTCAGTTACTCACCTCACTCAGTGGGATGAGTGGAATTAAACAAGAAAAACAAGGATAAGACAGTTCACGTGTTCGGATAAGGACAGGGACATCAATTACCTCTGTGGAAAGACACAAACCATGGGATTTATTGTCAATTAAAATAAGTATTTAATTGCTGATGCAGGCACCAGTAAAATAATAATAAAATAATAAATAATATAGTAAAAATAAATAAATTTTAATTTTAATAAATAATAAAGTAAAAATAATATATGTAGAAACTTGAAAATAACATTTCCTCCTTTTCCCAGCGTCAGCTTCACATGTTCTCCCCAAACCCCACCACCTGAGCAGTGCAGACAGGCCAGGGGCTCACAGGCCATGAGCAGCTGCTTTTCTCTGAGGTTTTCTTCTTCTCACATCTTTCCCCTGCTCCAAGGTGGGCTCCTCAGGGTGACAGCTCCCCTGGGAATGGCCATCTGCATGGGCTGAAAGGGGTGTCTTGTCTGGGGCCAGGCAGAACCTTCTCCTCTTCTTCCTCATCCTGCTGCTCCTCTGAACTTGCCTCTTCTTTTTCTGACCTTTTTTGTTCTCTGCCTCCATTTGGCATTTTCAGCCCCTTCTCCTGTGTGTGGCTGCTACACTGGGTGAGCTGGATTGGTCTGGAATCAGCTGCTGAGGTTGGGCATGGAGTAGCTCCAGCCAGTCCTCAGAGAGACCCCTCCTTGACATCTGCTCCCAGTACAAATTCAAAGGAAGAATTTAAATCAAACCTTACCGCTGGGCTGGTTCTTCAGGATTTGGCTCCTATGGTGTTTTTGCACCTAGAGTTAAATCCAGCCAAGGGGACCTGTAGCTGAAAGGGTGGGGAGGAGCCAGGACAACCTTCCAGCACCAGGAGCATGCCTTGTAGGGATCACCCCAATGTGCTGTGCCATGGATCACACTGCAGCACAGACTCAGAGTAGTCAATCCTGGTTCCTTTGCAGCAGAGCACCCATTCCTGGTATCCCTGGCCCAGGCCAAGGCCAGGCACAGCTCTGGAGCAGGGCTAAGCTGGTCTGAACAGCTGCATTCCCAGGCAGGACCCAGAGAGGTCATGAGCATGGACACAGTCATGGAGATGGGCATGGATATGGGCATGGCACAGGCATGGGATGTCTGTCCACACCAACTGCTTTGCTGCTGTGCTGCACCTCTGGCCAGAACAGATGTTTCTTACTCTTCTGAGAGCAAGAAACACTGCAGTATTTGATCTGGGATCTGCCAGCTCCCCAGGGTATTCTGGCCAGTGGGATACAATCCCTGCTTGCTGGACTGGATGCAATGAGCCCAACAGTATCAATCTAAAACCCAGTGAGGCAGAAGCCATGTGACCAAAGAAAGATAAAAACTACGAGCAGGTTTGACGCAGTAATTACCTCCGTGATAGCTCTTTCTAGGTAAGGTGAATTGATGATGACAACGTAGAGAAATTTGCCTTTCTAGTACTGTTTTCTGAACAAAATTCACCACAGCTGTCAATCAGGTCATTTTCCCCTCACACTAAATTAGCACCATTTATTTTAACAGTGTCTTTTGTACAGTGCTGAAAGGTGAACTATATTTTAATTCAACCTTGAGAATATTCTGTTGTGTTAAAAGTTCTTATATTTGTGTAATCTTTATTTCTTAAATTAAAGAATTAGACATATGAGCCAATCTAATTCTGGTCTGAAGACCATAACCTAGCAAGCATTTTTTATTATTTTTACTTTAACATTATAAGTGAATGATATTTTTCCTTTGATCATAGTTACATAGATTTAATTTTCATTTTTCTATATAGATGTAAGATCTTGTCTGCTTCATATAGCACTTTCAATACTTGGATATTTTGTTTTATTAGAACAGCAAATGCCTTTTGAAATGACACTTGTGTCTCTCCTGCACTGTCAATAAGATGCTGTAAGACTGACTGATGCATGGGACCTTGCATGGACTTGTTTCCACTACAGGCAGTTTTGCAAAGAAGCTATGGCAACATAAAGCTGAGTATTTCAAAGGTAGTACTCAGGAAAATGAATTTTCTTCTCGAAATAGGAGCTACAAAATACAGTGTGTTAAAGCAGGGTATGCTAGGAAGTGGTCACCAAGTTCAAGGATGATTTTAAAGTCCAATCCATCATGAAGGTTTAAATATTTTCATGGCAAGAGTGAAAGCTTGGATTTCCATTCCTATTCCAAGGACTTATTTAATAATGCTCATAGCTACAGCTTCAGGCAAAGACCATACCCTGTGCTTCATCTTTCAGTGTCCTGATCCCCTGGCTGACTCATGCTCCCTAAAGAGCAAGGAGAAGCTTTTTCAGGAAGGAGTACAGTGCCCACTGCTCTCCTCCTTCCTGTCCCACAGCCCAGGAGCTGTGTTTGACACAAAACCATGAAGCTGGCAAAGTTTCTGTGTCACCTGTGAGGACCTCTCAGACTTGCCTATTATCTACCCTGAAGGATGCTCTGAAATGGATGTGTGTTCCAGACCTGGGAATGTAACAGATGTTTCCTGACTTTCAGTTTAGAAAGGCGCAGCTTTGGGAAAGTGTAAACAGAAAATAAGCCCTTTCACTACTAGGTTTATAATAGATTTATAACCTTGGATTTTTTATTATTATTATTTTATACACTTAAGGTTGTCTCAGGTCTATTTTTTCCTTTTACTAATATCATACTAATATCAGGTGATCTGGTTCCATGAAACAACCATTATGATGAACCATTATGATGAGGTTTGGAACACAGTATGTTTAATCAAGTTCTCAAGTCTTCTGTGTCTGCCACATTCTCCCAGAGCCATCCACATGCATAGATGATGGGTTTTATAAGTTTGAGAGTGAATCAAAACCTGAGATTCCCTTGTCTTTATGCACAGATACAGGTTCCTGTGGCTCACAGGAGTTATGTGATGAGCCCAGGCAGAATTTAGCAGTAGCACTGTGTTTTGTCCAGGTTCACATCTGGAGCCTGCTCAGCACATCACAAACTGAGTCACTTAGGGTTTGCAATGGTGATGATGCCATTACTACCCGCTAGTGAAGGATAAAAAAAGACACCCATAGGTCAAAAATGGTCCACAAGTTGCTGCAGGTGCTTTCTCTGAGTCAGTAAGAGGAGCAGGAGCAGAGCTTTCCCTGTGCTCACTCCTGGTGCACACACAGGCAGGATGGTGCTGGGTGCAGCTGGGAAGCTGGCACATCTGCTGGCACAAGGACAAGCAAAGTGCCTGATGGAGCAGAGGGGTGAGGCAGCTGCCATGGTGCAGGGACAGGGATCCCTGCCTGGACAGACATTTGAAGGTGTGCAGGGGGCCAGGAGGAGCAGCTGGTTGGTGTCTGTGTTTCTGTGAACAGAGGAAGGACCAGACATCCCTGTGGGAATGAAGGGAAGAAAAGGCACTGGCAGGGAGGTGAAGCAGGGGCTGCTCTGAAGGCAGCAGTAGGAAGGAGTCCCATGGGCACACTTGGCACCAGCTGGACCACCCTGGACCCTATAGATTGTTGTTTTACTGAACTGCACAACCTCCATCCTCAAGTGTCTGAGCTCTTCATTAAACCTCAGCTTAACCACTCTGGCCTCATTTGAGCTTCACTTAACTGCTTGGAGACAGGCTTGTGTGATTAAGAAAATTTGGTGGAGCCTCAGAGGTATCAAATAAACCTGAAAGTACTTTAAATTTGTAACTCAAGAAGGCTCTTATTTCTGGTCTCTTGGTTAGAAAAAATAATGTATAAAGAAAATTTCATTTTTTTTTTTTTTTTTTTTTTCCTTTGTGAGCAGTCAGATTTCATTTCACACCACTTTATCCACCATTTAATGAAACTTTTCATCAGACATATAAATTGGATAATGTCAGGCCTCCCTTTAAAAACTGGAATAAATGAGTGAGCCTCTGCTAGTGAGCAAACCTATTCAATCAGCTTCTGTGTAGAAGCAGTTTTCAACATTAGGAACAGGATACCTCCCATTAACATGACTTAACACAGCTGTGAAATGCTGCCAAACTTATGTAATACAATTATTATGTGGCAGCATCACATAAAATAAACCAGGGCTGCCACTGTAAGCTCTCATTTGTAACAATTCTAGTTTTAAAAGCTGATGAAGAACATCAGGCAATCCTGTGGTAAAAGGTAGATCTGGGAAAGCTCAAAGAGTCCCATGAGGATAAATAAAAAATTGCAGTACAAGACATCAAATTTACAGCCTGTTGCATTTCTGTGTTGGTGCTTGCTTCCCTCGAGAAAAATGGCAAAACATTCTCTTCTCTGCAATTAAATAAACATGAATTCTCAATATCTGCATGTCAGAAATTAGGCTGCAGAAACTTATTGTAGTGCCTTGATGACTATTCTGATGTACAAAAGCTTGTTGATTTAAATAAGATAAACTTTCTATTAGTCTAATCCTCTGTGCAAGGAAGCAAAAAAAAAAAAAGATGGTATTTTTTAAATTATGGTGGGTTTTTTGTAAAAAAACCAGAAGACCAGAGGCTGAATGTGCAAACAGATGATTCAGAACAAACTCACCTGATTATGACTTTAAACAAAGATATGAGAATCCAGCCAGGACTTTATAAATTATGTTTTAGACTACTAAATTGTGTTAATCCACAGGATCTTTACAATGCAGGTCATTCTAAAGGCATCGACTAAGCTATGCAATGCTAAAATTTAAAGACATGAATTTATTTCCCCCATGTTAAAGTAATAACAAAAGATATACTCCTTTCCCAGCTGTCAGCTTGTTTAAGGCTTTATGCTTTGTGGCCATATTTTGGAATTGCTTAGGGCAGGCCCCTGCTGCTGGAAACAAATCTTAATCTGTAACTAAGGCGAGTTTTAGCAGCTTTGCTCCTCCTTTCATTATTTTCTAAGTCTTTCCTTGTAGACCTTGTGTCTCTCACCTTTCACTTAACTTCCAAATATCACTTGAAAACACAGATGAACTAATAAGAAAGTTCATTCAGTATGGCTTTTCTGACCAAGTCACAACATTTATAGGTTTGGTTTTTTTTGTTTTGCTTTTCTTCCCGTTTTTTTGATCCCTAGTAAATAACACTGCTAAGTAGAGAATGTATCATTTAATTCTGTGATTTTATCACTCATTGTTAAGGTATTTAGAGCATTCCTTTTTCAAGACAGCATTTTCTCTCACTGAAACCTTTCACTCCTTTATGGGAGAAGTTCTTCACAGCACACTGTTTTCACAACCCTTGTGCATCGAGAGGTAGAGATGTGAATAAAAGTCATCTCGTGTTCAAGCGTCACATCCTGGAACTTAATATTTTGCTCTTTTTCTACCCCCACTGTAGGATGAGCAGGATCACTTTGCTGCTAAACCTTGCAACTTCTTACATGACCCACTTAATTTTCAGGACACAATACAGGGATCTCCAGGGGTCAAAACCTGGGTAGCTCCTTTGTTAGGCCCAGATTGTTTCTGGAGAACTGCTACATTCTTCCTAAAAAGACCACACAACTTTCAGCTGAAAAGCAAAGGTGCTGGCTGTGGAGTCCTTTCTGCAGTGCAGTCAGTTTGTCAAAAAAGGCTCTTTGTGCAAACCCTTGTGATTGAGCAGATGTGATCTCATGGTTTGCTGCCAGATCCTTTTCCACCACCCCCCGAGGCTGTAGAGTCCTGCCAGTCAACTTTTGCCATTTACAGACCACTGTGTGACTCACTTTAACTCACTAAATAGCTGGAACAGGATGCAGATTGATTTCTGCTGCATTGCTGAACTCCAACAAGGAATGAAGCACAGCAACCTGAGCAGGCACAGGGATTGTTTAATGGATAGGTGAAAGAAAAAACTGCAGTTGAAGCATGCTCACATCAGCATGGGATCTTTAACAATTGTTTGTGAAAGAATTCAGGTGCTAATTTTCTCCATAATCTGCTAAAAAAAATAAAAAAATCACAACACGCCCCCACCCAAATAAAACAAACCAAAAACCCAAACAAATCCTCACCAAAAAAACCCAAGATGACAAAAAGACCTACAACGAGGATTTTGAGCTTTAATTGTAAGGACTCTTGAAGCACAAAGTCTGTTATGTGTTTAGACAGAATTAAATTGAGATGCAGAAAAAGGGAGGGTTACCATGAATTATATTTGCTGTTTCATCACCATCACCTGGTTGCACTTATTTTTCCATTTTAAGTCCATACTGTATGAGTTCTCTAAAGGTCAATTACTATGATCATTTCTCTACTTTAATTAGCTTTGGTTTACATATTTGCATTTTTGTGAAATTTTACTGTAATTGTTTCCTGCAATCTGGGAATTTACCACCCCAGCTGCAGAGCTGCTGGAGAGTCAAACTTGACAGGAAACCTGGCAGTTAATTTTGTCTGTAGGATGTCCTAAATTGCCTAAATAGAAATGGTGAGAGTTCTGGCCCTTAATAGTTCACTGAAAACCACAAGATAATGTTCTGAGCACAATTGTTCTGAGCACAAGGAACTGTGTTGTTCCAGTGATCCCTAAAAGCTGGAATGCTCCCATGTGCCGAGGGAAGACAGGTGCATCTTAAAATTTGTCAGGAACCCTGGTAGAAGGTGTTGACTCAGAAGTTTTGTTGGCCTCAGTTTCTGGTATTTGTAAGAGTGTTGAAAAATCAGCTGGCCCTCAGACACTAGACTTCTCTAGCCATAAAGGAAATATGATGCAGTTAAATCTCAGGAGAAGCACATTTTAGAAACCCTTGCTGGTTTACTGGAACAAACCTCTGAAATTCTGAACTATGGAAGTTTGATTCAAAGATAAAGTAATTGGTGCACCATTTTTAGAATACTTTTTAATTACTTTCCAAATTTTAATTCACAAAATACAGTTCTGGTCATACACATTCCACTGTGTTTGTGCTCATCAAAATAAAAGTAGTGGGGGCTATGTTGCACATATGCGGCAGTTGAAGGGAAATCAAAATTGTAACTGAATATTGAGAATTTGGACCCTCAGAACAACTTTGTCACAGAATTTTGAAAAAAGATGTTTATGTAGTCTGAATATATTCTACTTACTGGCAGTTCAGAAGTAGATTTGTTACAGAAAATGTAACAGTTTAAGTTTTTGTTGTTGATAAGGGAAAATCTATGGTATTTATAAGGTTATATTTGACTTAAATTTTGTTTTGGCAAACAACATGGGAAGTGCTTCAGTTTTCAAACTGCTCTCCAAGGTCACAAGTTGGGGACATTCTTTACCCTAACAATCTCTTGGTTTACATCCATGGACACAACTTAATTAAAAAAATTTAGATTAATGGTCTACCATAGATCTCTGACAGGCTGACTGTGGACCAAGCTACACCTGTGATGTTTCCATTTTCTCTTTGGCTGTTTGATTATCTAAGTGAACTTTAGAAATCACGCCTGATGTCTCCCATTTCTCTGTCTATCACTTCTTAAATAGTGACTTTAATGTACTCTTAGTACTTGGGAGACCTCCTAATGTTTTATAAGAGCTGTGGACTCAACCTTGACAAACTTTACGTTGAACTACAAGTTTGGTGTAATTATCACACACGGGCAAATACAAATAATTGGCAGAAATCAATAGGCCAAACAATGTTTTTGCAGGTAAGTCTTCCAGCCTAAAACACAGACTTTGAGATCAATATATTTACTATGAATTTACTGCTTGTTCCTACTGATGCAAGGATTTAGGATTGGGAATTCAGAGGCTTTATATCACTTGCCTGTATAAATCACTTGTACCACTCGCCATGCAATAACGTTTAGGCATCACTTCTTAAGCAATCAGAGTAAAAAATCAGAACAGGTAAATCAAGCCTCTAAATATTTAAAACTAAAGCTTATCTGTAAATACTCTAAATAACTAGATTGAGAAGGAAGAATTGGCACAACTGCAGGAATAATGTTATCCACAACTAATTCTTTAAAGCTCCTAATACAGATATTTTTATTGCTAGAAAAATTTAAGAGAATAATATATATATTTATCTCTTCAGCAAAAGAAATATCAGATTTGATACCTCATCCTTTTGTAATACATACTAAATTGCTTCTGCAAATGTTTTCATACAATACTATCAGAAACCAAATTAGGAAAAATTGAATTCTAGATCAATATAAATTCTATTTGCAAGATATGATTTATCAGATTAGAAATGCAGTTAAAACACCGTTAGAGAACAATGATAAATCCAGGAGGATAAAAACCAGTCTCCATTAAATGGGGAATTGCTACATGAGATACATAAAGATTTGGAAGTTAAAATCATGTATCAATAACTGAACAGGCCTTGGACCAGTCAATGTTTGGGTAGAAGAGCTCTAGGAAAAGCCCATTTGCTGCAGGAAATTTGAGTCACTGACCCTCTGAGACACCACTAGAACAAAATCACACCACTGGGTTAGGAAGGATGCCACAGAGCTGTGATCTGTCAGCATTCAAAGATGTTATTGAAAATACTATTGATTTGTGTGCTGAGTTTATTTTTTCTTCAGCAGCCAAGTGTGTTAATTCTGGTTTTGTGCAAAATTTCAAACAGCTTCAACATTGAAGGCTACAGAGAATAAAAGATGTGCTCATTTTATCCTGAAATACTGACTTTTTTCTGCCTTGTTTCTAAATTGTTATCTAATAATTATATATGATATTAAGTCAAATCAAGTTAGGCAAAGTGATCTTATCACTCCTTTAAGAAAACTTTTTCTTACCTTTTCTGCACAAAGAAAAGCAAAGATAAAAAAAAGCCACAGGAGTTTTTTTTATAAAAAGAAAATAGATTATTTTAAAAACCCTAGCATTCTAGCATTCTCACCATTTGAAATTAGAAGCTAGATAAAAAAGATAGAGTGACCTTCATCAGAGATTTACCTTACCTGTAACAGTCTACTCAAACTTGATATATCTTAGGGAAACCTCTGCCCATCCTTGGCAGGGGTTTGTTAAATGTTATAACAGTTCCATATTCCCAAAAGCTACCATCTACACTGGCAGTGCTCCTGCTGGGGATAAGAATGACTTTGGATTGTCTTCTAAGACACTTCAGCCATACCTGGTGCAGCAGATGTCTGAAATCTGAGAGTGTGTTCTGGCGGTCTCAGTGACATCCTGGTAAGGACTCAAGGAATCCTCCCAGATCCAAATAAAGAAGATAAAAGTGTAGCAGCAGGATGAGAGGAAGGATCCTAGGGTCAAATAGGGAGAGAGTGATGGCAATGGCAGTCCTGTGTGGAAAGGACTGTGATTTAAGGGGAGCGATGGGAGAAGAGTGTGGGCGTGCAAGGCTGCTGCTGCTGCTGGGACAAAGCCTGAGATATGAGCGCAGTGAGATGTGATAAAGGTCCCAGAGGAAAAGTCTGGGACTGGAGGCTACAAACAGCATGGGGAAGAAGAGAGCAAGAGAGAAAGTGAATGAGAAAGCAGAGATGGAAAATGCCTTATGAAACAAGCTTATTGTGTGACCTGGAGGTCAGGAAACCTCCACACACTGAATCACTTCCTGCAGCTTTAATGAACTCGATACTGGAGGGGAGACCATAAGCACCAAATCTAATCTCAGTCTCTTTGTTTCTGAGCCTGGCACTCTAACCCCAATGGGATATCTGCACCATCATTTAGACAGATCTGCCTTTCTTCCCCTAAGACCTCCTCTCAGAGGCTGACCTACCTCTTTCCTGGCCTTGAATGATTCAACCTACCCAGGAATTTTTCCGCTTTTTGTCCATAAATCTCCCAAAAATCTTCTGGCTCCAGGTCAGATGTTCCATCTCACAACCTTTACACTCATTCTCTTTATTTGTGAAAACACTGCTGGAACAGGCAACACTTGGATATCCATACAACTCCTGATGGCTTTATATTCAAATATTTTGCTGTGGACCAAAAAACTCAAAATACACAAAAATCTATCAAAAAATGATGACTAGCAAATGCATCCAAATTCTCCTTAAAGGCAAGACAGAAAAAAATGTTCCAGTAAAGACAGAAGTAACTCCAGTCTACTCAAAGCAACATCCAGAATTTAAGCATGCAGACACTACTTACTGTAAATTATTTCTCAGGTAACATATTCCTTTTAGAAAGCCAGACAGATGGAACAAACTGATGGAAATTTTATTTTCTTTCTTTTTTTTTTTTTTTTTCCTCTTTATTCATGTCTGAGGAGAAGGGAAAACACAGAGAAAAAGGCAAAAATTCTTGACAGGTTATGGCTGGTTAGGCAAGAAGTACAAATAATAAGACACAGAAATGGGAATTCCATTCCTCAATTTTGAGCACAACTGTGAGCAAACCCACTGACTTCTCTACACCTCTTTTTCTCAAGCAATATTGTTCTTTCTTCCTTCATTTAGCTGTGTGGAAAGCAGAGATGTACATGGGGGATGTGTTGGGAGGCGTTTGTAAGTAGATAACTTGCATGTGATGGAAATAAATCTCGCTCTCAGCCTGTGGTGCCAACCTCTCCCTGCTTGTACTGCCTGAGATTTCAGACAGAACTTAGCAGCAAACTTTGGAAACATTTACAGCAACTACATGGAAGTGAATAAAAAATCACTTCTGATAATCTTGCAGAAGAGGTGAGGACTGATGGCACAGAAAAAAAAAAATGACTGCAGGAGCTACTTTACTTGGCAAATGGGTACCCTTCAATCAAAACGTGTTTCATTCTGTCTCACCAAATGTCAGATAACAGACTGAGAAGTACAAGTGAAACCTAGAGAATGGAGCAGTTTGCCTCAGAAAACAGAGACTCTGGAAGGAATTTAGGGGTCACAGTAGATATATGACTCCAAAAGGCTTTTTGCAGAGCTGTGGGAAAAGGGTTAATGCCATCCATGGGTGTATAAACACAGGAGGAGAGGGAGGTGAGCTTACCTTTGTGTGGTTGTTATTGCAAAGCTCTGTGCTGCTCTGGGCTCTGTATTTTTAAAGGATGTTGGCGAGGGTGTTAAAAAGAGCCATAAAAAGTATTTAATGGCTGGAGATGTAATGGCTTACAGTGAGAAATTTAAAGCACTCATTTTGTTAAGCTTATAAAAAGAAAGATTGAAAGGTGATTTGATAATGGTTTATAACCATATGCATAGGGAAAAAAACACCGGGGAACAAAGGATTCTTTAATCTACTGGAGGAAAAAAAAAGAAATGTAGAAGGAATCCATGACTGAAAGCTGAAACTGAAAAAAAAAATACAATATATATTTTTAGCTGGAAAGGTAAAAATTAATGAAAATTGTCAGTGAAAATAGTGAACACTCTACCTCCTGCTGATTTATATCAAGACTGGAATCTCCTTCAGAAGCTGGCTGTTACTGAAGAAATTATTTTTAGTTATTGTAATATCAGGAGAAAAATGGAAAAAAAAATAGGGTCCTCATCAATTTCCAGTATTTTAATTTGTTGGATTTTTTAAAAATCAGTTTAGTAGCTTGTTTGAGCCTCAGGATCATTTGCCTCTAGTGAAAAAACAATGCTGAGGGTTAACATCCAAATCAACTGGCTACAGACTTGATTTTAGCTCTGCAAAACAAAGTGGGTAAGAAAATGATTTGTACAGAACTGGATATCAGCAGAAGCTTGTCACCCCATGTATAAAACTTGTCATAAGATATTCAGCAAATAACATCTCCCTCCCTA
This sequence comes from Parus major, assembly GCF_001522545.3. NCBI lineage: Eukaryota > Metazoa > Chordata > Aves > Passeriformes > Paridae > Parus > Parus major. Next base: position 104,830,235 of record NC_031768.1, read on the forward strand.
AAATTTAGTTTGGAAGAATTTGACCCTAGCTGTTCAAAAAGCAAGAGGCAAAATGGTATTTAGACTGAGCATTCCCTTATATGGAGTTCATGAAGTTAAAAGACACTGAGATAAAATATCAGGGGAAAAATTCATAAAAGAAAACTCCTTAACAATTGAAAATAATTGCATGGGAACTTTGGTCTGAGTTTGAATTTTCCTTGCTAGTTTGCTTGTTTTTACTTTTCCCTTTTTGCTTCCTTTCTTCCCCATTTTTCTGGGTATTTCTCTATGTCCCACACAAGGAAACCAGTCTGGAATAGGTCCCTTATAGAGCCTGCTCTTGTTGCAGCTCCTGTTCCCAAGGCTATCTGTGCTGACAGACTGCTCCTCACCTTGCTGTGGAGACTGGAGGAGATCCTGGTGCTTGCTATTCTCCTTTAAGAGCAAACAAATAATTCAGAATGAATTGCTGATCGGGTTAATTTCACTCCCTCCTCCCCGTTTGTGAGTTATTTATGAATCTCATAAATGCACTTGTTGAACAGTTCCTATTAACTATCCTGGCCTGCATCTCATTTCAGAGCACTTCACTGCAAGGTTTCAATGTGTGACATTTGAGCTGTGTTATCTGGTTTAAAGTAAGGATTTCTAGTATCCTTTTCCATCAGATGACTGAATTCCTGGGGTTTGCTTTACTTAACAGCTTAGGATAGTCTATCAAAGGAAAGCAAGACTCCTCCTGTCACCCACACTGTGATCTCTGGCAACCACTGTCACCTTTCCCTGTCCTAGGTGTAAATTGGAGACAACACTTTCCTACTCAGCTTTCAAGCAGGTATTTTTGTTATAAAGTAATGTTCTGTTTATAAGCAGTGTGTTAAATGAAGCCTTTTTTGCTCTAGAAAATGACACCAGGTTTTTGTTTTGTTTTGTTTTTTCATTCTGAGCTCCTCCATATATTCTTGATGTTTCCTTGGATCTCCAGGTCCTTTTTCACCTGATAACAGGGGAGGTGCTGCTGCCTTGCCTATTTCCTTACTGCAGTCACAATTGCTTTCCAATGCAGGAAAACAGAGTCAGATTCTAAACAAATGACATGAAATCGTGCCCATAACATATTCTTCCAACAAGGAACAGAATCTCTCAGTGGTTTCTGAGCCATGGGCCAGATTTTACCATGAGAGCAATTGTGCAGTGCATTTACAGTGCCCACAGTGGCACCTGAGAGCCCAAGGAACCAGAGCTGTAAGACTTTCTCTGGTGAAACTGGAAAACAGATCACCACCATTTTCCTTCCCTGTTCTTCAGCCTGAAAATGTGGGTCTGGAAAAAAAAGCACAGGAAGAGGATTTATTCTCATAGGTTTGTCCTTCCGATTCATTGCAGTAATCACATAGTCCATTCTTGCCACAATTTATGCTTTGTATGATGGTTTCAGTTCTACATTTCCTGGTTTTATTCTTAAACATCACCTGCTAACTATAGTGGTGGGAGGGAAGACAAATATGTGTCAGCCTCAAGGTGATACATGGGGGTTGTATAGAGGTGGAAAAGAACAAGGAGATTAATTGCTTATTTATTGGTTCTAAACATCAAGGTAATAAGCACAAAGATCTGAAAATTCTCCTTGTAGAGAGGTGACCTGTTCTAACTTGCTATGCTGAAAACCAATGAGAGAGGTTGTATGGTTGTAATGGGAAAAAATAAAACAAAAAATATTGGCCACAACGTTTTTAGGAAGGACAAGGCAGAGAGAATCTTCTTTGCTAGGAGATTAGTTCTCATTCAGAACTGGAGGGGCAGGAACATTCATAAATCAGTGCACAGTCTAGAAAGGTGAGGGCTGGCTGCTTGTTGCAGATAAAAATTAAACTAGCAAAGAAAATGAGCTAAAGCTTCACCAGTGATGTTACAAATTAAACTGCAGTGGGATGAACATGAATAATTATTTTAGATAATTTAAGACAGTTTCCTTTAATAAAACTACTACATTAAGATTAACTTCCTATTCATCATGGCAATGGACAAAGGTGAATTGATCCTCACACTGAAATTACAGTACTTGCCCAAAACCTGCCCAGTTCTGGCTTCATAACATTCAGTAAACATGAACAGAGGCCTTACTTCTTAACTTTCATACTTAATTTGACAACTGGATCATCCAAATCTTAAGAATGTTATATATAAGGATTGGGAGGAAAGAGAAAGGAGAAAACAAATCAAAGTAAGGAATAGATGTTTGCCTGTAGTTAGAAAGTAGCTTCTCTACAAAGATATGGGCTTAACCTAAAGAATGATTGTATTCAAATTTAACCATTTGTTGTTCTTAATATATATATCAAAGGTACTGGTTGCAGAATGAGTAATAATGAAATTATAAGGACCTTCCTATTAAGGTAATTTAGTTTCCATCGCTTTTAACTTCCAATAACTCAGATAATAATTTACATACTATTGTATTAATAAATGTTGAGTTCTTATATTCATCTTGCTTTTCTCTCTGGAGGTTTTCTGCATTAATAAGTATTTTTGACCATGGCAGATATTGTTGGGCTGTTTCCAGAGGAGAAAAAATCTAATAAAATGAATAGTCTCTCTAAATGTACTGCCTGAGCACAGTAGAGTCACATGAGATTTTACCTGCTAAAGTACCCTGGGCCTAATATAAATGTGGTGAAAAAACTTTTGGAGGATTCTCTCATTTGTTACCTCTATCTCTTTGTTGATTGCAGGACTCAGCCTAGTCAGCTGACAAAAACCTAGGTGTCTGAAAGAGGTTTTTGTCAATTTTCTCCCCCAAAAACAATAGCAATAAAAACAATTTTAACACATTATTAAGGTCTTAATATGAAACATATAAATCCTAGAAATCAATAATACAAAATTATGATGAAAATTTATGGTATTTTGACATAAATTATATGACAGTCTAAATTGCATGGCCATATTTTCCTTTTTCCTCTGTGAGTTTTGTTTGTTGCAGCATTCACATAATAAGCAATTATTCAAGACCTCTTTTATCATTAGTTCCCAATACATGTCTCTAAGATTTATTTTCTGTACTCTGACAAATCCTTTTCTGAAATCAGAAATGTTAATTGCCCCATGTACTTTTTCTGATCTTATCTTTAGCTCAGCATCCAAGTACTTCATAAACCATACCACAACGCATCTCTGCAGCTGGAAATAGCATCAGAATTCAAAGATCAAGAATAAAAGTATTCTCTAATTTTAGAATAGACAAATTGTACCCTATCCTGTGGGTGCTGTGTTATCTACAAAAGCATTTGCAGCACACACAGATATGCCTGAGTCCTCTCAGTACTCTCAGTGGTGCTTATATAACTCTTATATATAACTTATATGCTCTGTCACCTTCCAGGAGGAATCTCTCCATGTCAGATTTAGGTCACTTTAATGCTACTAAGAAATACTTGCACTCTCACACTGCTCAGAAAATGAAGTGTTATGCAAATTAATGGGAATCAGATTGCAGTGAAAGTCTTCAGACACAATTTATTAGTCTCTGGCGCATCAATCAATGGCTGTACATAAAAGCTATGTATCAGACTGAACCTTTCATAAAGCATGAAATTTACAGTACCTATAACATCCTTATGCATGAACTTAACTGTGAATTGTGAATGTTTGCAATTATCTAGGAAATGGCCTGCTCTTATAATTATTAAAGCAAATGTATAAATGCTGCATGAGAGAAAACACGGTTTTACTGCTATTAAGAGACAATTTAATGTACAGAATCACATTATCATGCTCAAAAGATGGCTTTCAATCATTCACATGAACATTACAAGCCCGTTGTATGAAACTTCAAAAAGAGGATGGTGATTTTTCAGGATAAGCCTTAATGAGTACATTACTTGCACATTGCAAGTAGAGCAGAACAGCTATCTGCTGTCCTGAGAAACCACCAACTGTACAAACTTCTGTCATCTATCAAGGAGTGAAGCTACCTCTATAAAGCTGATACAAAAATTTTGTTTGACAAACAATGCCAGTTACCAAACCTCATTACTTCATATTGCTCAGATGTTTCTCTCCCACTTCAGAAGCTGGAAGTCTGGGAGGAAAGGGAGGGGAAGGAGTTTTGTTCCTGAGGCCTGTCACACGCTCTGCCACAGAATGAGAGGTGGCTTAGACTCCCAGCTTCCTCTGTCTGGGTGAGTTCAAACCTGTGGCCAGGCTGGCCAGGGGAAAGTGCACATGGAGTACAGAGCTTTCTGAAAATGTCTGGGTTTATGTGCCTGTGTTTCTTCAGATGCCTCTCCTACAACCACAGTCATCTTCCTTCTGTTTAATCAAGACGACTTCATCCTCTCTTTGATTGTGAATACTTTGAAATTTTCACACACTTCATCCTCAAGGGGAAGTTTAGAAAACTTCCCAGACCCATTCCCTCTTTCCATGTGCCCTCCTGCCATATAGCTCCATGACTATTCCAGCTGGTACAATAGCTACAGGTTTTATCGTAACTCTAGGGCTGATGTCTCCTTTTTGGCAATCTACTTCCAAGTTCAGAAATGGCAACAGCAGGAAAATCTACTTGCAATAACATTGACCTGATCCTGAATTTGGAGGATTAGCTGGCTGTTTGTGTATTTTCACTGGGATGTTGCTTCTGTAAAAGTGACAAATATTCTTGGTTCAAGAGAGCCTGCATCAAATTCATAGGAAGGTATTCTGAAGGTAAATGTGGAAAACCAGGACCTCATATAATGGAACATATTTCATATTGTCTTTTCTGTAAATACTTTGCCTTTTTCATTATGGATTATTTAATGTCTGTCAAAAGTCAAGAGCCAGTTGTGCTGTAGCTGTATTTCTGACTGCCTGATAAATATGAAATCCAGTTTAATTTATGAGAGGACAGGTAAGTGCGAGACCTTGATACAGAAGATACATGAATGACCAAGGTCAAAACCAGTAATAGACTTTTGTGTTTAGAGCTTAAATAATAACTCATAATCAGTAGAGATAGGAGAGGAAATGGAGGTCAAATACTGGTAGAAAGATTGAAGCAGCAAGTGCAGATGTTATTCAAACTGACAAAGTAAATATTATTTCAGTGAATGGTATTCACCTTTTTTTTTTCCCCAGTCCCTATTTGTGATATATAATAAAATTTTACCAGCCTGAACTAGAACTGCTCATCTGTTAAGAAAAGTGATGGAAAGGTGTTCATTTAAGACTCATACAGACACAACCTGAGAGGGAAATCTCATTTTTGTACATAGGTTCCACCACTGGAAAATAACACCCAAGCTCAGTTTTCATTGTTGCGTAAACATGGGTAGATTTCAACTTCCACTTTCTACTTGAATTATCATCTATATCTTCACCCTTAAAAAAAATTAAATCATTTCCAAATAATTAAAAACAAACTTTGTCTTTCTGTGCTAGGGGCTTCCATACTTTCATATTCTCTAAACTTTCATTAATAAGCCTTTCTTTGAAAGAATTTTTTACTAGTGGGGAACCCCAGAGACTCTCTTCATCTAAAATTTTCTAGTTGTGTGAAATAGTATGATTTATATTCAATTAATGAAAGAAGAGGCACATATTTTACAAAAGAAAATAGAATTAAGATTGTTTGTTCAAATAGTTTTCTTGACCAACACATTGAATGAAGGAATTAAAATCTTTAGGAAGCCATTCTCAACCAGGAGCTGGTGTCTGTATCAAGCTGGACATTCATGATCTGTGGCACAAAACAAGATCTTGGGAGAAGGACAAACCTGCAAGCTGAAGTCTAAGAGCAATAGGCTATGAAAAGAGCAAGGTGGAGCAACAGAGCAAAATCTATTTTAGTCAGAAAAAAATATGGAAAGATAAAGGGTTTCTGATGTGTTGGCAGAGCTGCAGCCAGATATGCACAAGGATGAAGGGCTGCTTGAAGTGGTGCTCTGTTACTCAAAGCAGAGTAAGGACAAGAGAGGAGCATGAACAAAAGTAGGATTAATACACTCACCTGGACACATTCCATAGGGCTGCAAATATTGGAAGACCACTGAAAAATGTAGAACAAAAAAACCAAGAGAATTACAAGAACAAAGAATAGGGCTCACTAACCATCTGTATGTCATCCAGCTGTATGGCTGATATTCCCATACAGAATGTGCTCAACAAAATGGTTATAAAGGGAGCTTGGTCATTTATGCTTAAATAGCATAGGAAGAGAGAAAGATTTAGAACTGATATAATGTCAAAATGCTTTTTCCTGGTATATTGCCATATATATTTTAGTTGAGATCTAGTGCCAGCATTAGTTTCAAACACACAAATTGTATGTGGTGAGTTCCAAGAAGAGAAAGGAAAGCTGTGTTGCCTGATGAATGGCAGCCTACTCTCTTCAGATTTTTGGTCACACAATGCAAAAAAAACCAAAAAACAAACCCAAACCCAACACATTAGTGACCTGAATTACAATGAAAATAATCTTTTCACTATGCAACCCTAGCTACATGAAACATCCCTTAACCAAAAGTCAAAATAAGGAAATCAGTCAAATATTAATTGAGGAAAAGGATGTGAGGTATTTTGCCTGCACTCAGTGCTTAAAAAGCAGATACAAACTGTGTATCAACAATATGGAAGTCTGATATAATTGAATTTAGCAGTCCTTTTCTTGTATCCAACATGCTGATAAGGTAAGACAAAAATCTGATCCAAATGTATTAGAATTAATATTTAATATCCTTATTAATAATCTTATTGAGCTTAAAATATGGAGTGCATTGTGGACCAGTGTGAATTCTGGGATCACTCTACTGCTGATACTCTTGAATAAGGAAAATCAGAGAACACTACAACTTGGACAACATGGAGCTCAGCTTAGACAAACACAGAACACCAATCCAGCAAGCTGTGGCAGGACAGCTGACATCAAAAGGAAATGCTTTGCTTCATTTTGATGTCATCAGCTCTTCAAGCTGCCCTGGAGTTTGTGAAAAGCAACTTGTATAATCAGTGAATTTATACTGATTAGTAATGAATTCAAGTGTAGAGAAATGTGCAGGCTACCAACTGTACCTATAAAAAATTAACGATAAGATGTACAGAAGTACACGAAATTTTTTGAGTGATGACTTGTGTGGGGAAGGGAATCATGATGATGTTTGAAAAGCGCATGTACTTTCTTTTGACTGCTTTCCAAAGTATCCAAAACATTTTCAGGATACTTGCCAGGAAACCATCGGGCTATTTTTGACTGGCATATTTAAACAATAAGTTTCTCTCCTAAATAACAGAAATTTAGAAGGTTTAGGAAGAATACAAAGTGGAGACTATCATCATTAGGAAGATCACAACCCATACTCTCAGTCAAATTAGACCAAACCAGAATAATACAATAATACAGTCAGATTCAGAAATCATTGGGTCCTCCTCCACCACTTGAAGCGAAGTTATCTTAAATAGATATTTGATTACATTTTTTACAAGATCTTTCTCAAATAACTCTGTACTCAATGGCAGGAAAAAGAGAGTGAGAGTTCATCCTCAATTTCATTCAAAATTGGGCTTGCTTTTATTTATTCCCACCTGTCTCTAGAGGGTCAATTGCTAATTGGAGTTTAGTACCTTAGTGACTAAAACTAATCTTTGTAAATGTTCCTCATGTTCCTAACATGTGGAATATTTAAGAAAAAGGTACTTTCCAAGTTACTCATTGTTTTCAAATCCACAAAACACCTTATTCTGACATAAAACTTCACTTTTTTTTTTAAACAAACTAATTTCATGACTAATTTCATGCCCCCAAGCCCCAAATTGGAGAATATTCCAATATTCATGTAAAAGCAATTAAAGGAAATTTTTGGCCTCCTTAATTTTTTTGTAAGACTGCACTGTACAGTGGTTCCATGTACGAGGAATTCCAGAGAAGATATGTCAAGTGGGGAAAACAAACTAGTATGGATTTTATAGTCTAAGATGCTGATGACAGGTACAGTTAAAGCATTTCCAGTGGGATTTATGGCAGCAGTAGTCCAGAAGCTTTAAACTTCTTACAGGATATTAATGGAATTCACGCAGCTGGTTCCTTCCAAACAGAGAAACTCAGAAAACATAACCCTAAGAGAGGGTTCAATTACTACTTTTAAGATATCTCTTATTGCTACGCATTTTTTCACGTCTCTGGACAACAATATTAATGTTGTTCCCCCTGAGCCACACTTAGTGGAGCACCATTAACCTTCTTGTATCCTGGGAATCTGATCCCTTGCTCGCTGGCAGGGAGCAGAGCACACATACACGAAACTCTCACAGGCACACACACTCTTACAAGACTTTAATCTTACAAGATTTAAACAATGTAAGCAAAGTTTAAAATTTTTAGCAGAGGAAGACGTGTTCAGATGGAAGCCAATAGATCTAATGCTGCCATCAAGTACACAAAGTGTATTTAATAAATCTTCCGTTTTGAAATTAATTTCGGGCTGTGCTTCACATTCTTGCATCTACCACTCTCTTATCTACCTGGGCTTTAATTGTTTCTTTCTTTGACATAATGAATGCCAGAAAGTAACCCTGAAGCACTCATTTTGCATCATAAATCACAGTATCTTTTTAAAAGGGAAAGATAATTACAACAAAATAGCAGTTCAAAACTGCTTGGAATTTACTTCTTACCTTTGACAAATAGCAGAGAAAATAATTACCTAAAGACAATGTCTAACATTGATTTAAATGACTTGTTATGCACACATAGTGTATTCTGTGAAAACAGCCTTCTTTCCAAAAAAAAAAAACAAAAATAACAAAAAAAAACCCCACCAAACATGAGAACTCTTCAAGCTCCTGACAAATTAATTTGTTGAGGGCAAAACACTGCACATTTGTTATTCCTTGTCTATTTCCTAAAAGCCTGTGTGTCACATCTCTTCTACCCTCTGTGTATATATATCTCTGCTGCCGTTTATTTTAAAGAATGTTTCATTTTTTTCAGCCTGCTTTCCTATTGCTGTTCTTATTTTTCACAAGGGTTGTCTTTTCTCGGATTTTTTTCCTCTGTATCTCTTTTAGTTTTGATGAAGATGCGACAAGATACCCTGGTTATATGAATCACTGTGTTCTGGAACTGTTTTGTTTGTTTACTCTCTTTCTGGTGTGGAATCTGTCTCTACAGATTCTGATGCTTTTGCTGAAAGCTGTTTAAGGTCACATAAAGTTAAACTCGAATATACAATGATCTCTTACAATTGCTGTCCCAAACGATGCAATATTATTTGAACCATATAATAGCCATCAGATGGTACAGGATTTCCCACTATGAATAGCCAAGAAGTGTCTTCTTGTTCTCATTTTAAAGGAATGTGAGGGAAACAGAGGCAAAGTTATCACTTCTAAGATTTCAAGCTTGAAGATTGTTCAGGTTTGTCTCTATAAGTTGCTGTAACTTTTGTAATTACTTCTGCTGTTATTGTTGGACAGCTGTGAAGACATACTCTGCATTATATAGACAAGTTGTTTTGCCTTTTTTTTCTGCTGTTCTTCATACCCAGTCCCTTCTCTCCACCTTTCAGATCCCATGTACAGTCCCTGAAGCCTGTTTCTCTAGACTAGCAGCTCCATTAAAATCACTGAGGTTTTCACCTCCCAGGAGTCTGGGTAAGCTCTCTGCTTTACAGGGCCAAGGTTTATGAGGAAAAAGTTTTTCAGTGGCTCATCTAGAGCTAGCAGAGTGCAGCTGCAGCTTAATCTGAAGGTCTCCAGATACTATTGAAGTAGAAATGATTTAAAAGATGCAAAGGGCACGCACAAAATAGGTAAGTAGTTCCACCTGCTACTTCCCTGAAGATGGATATGGTTTGAGGGGTCTGAACATAATCCTGTTCTGTCCCAAATGTTCTCTTTACTTCTCAACTATAAACCTCTCCTTGAGCTCTTTTGTGGATTTTATCTTTAGCTGCAACCAGCTCCATTTGTGCACATACCAAGCTACCCACACCTTCTTCCTCTTCTGCTCTTCAGTACAGTGAATTTCCTGTGGCAGATCCACCATACTCAGGAAATAGTACTCAAGCTGCAAAATAAAGAACATCCAGTATTCTTCAGCACATCAAGGTTTCACAAAATACTCTCAGCAGAGATTTAATTGTAGTAGTATTTTTTTTTTCATAGAGGAAAGTTATATGTGCCAATTAATAAGAAGAGGCAGTGGGCAGAAGCTGATACCCAGGAAATTCCATCTGAACATGAAAAGAACCTCTTCACTGTGCAGTGACTGAGCACTGGAACAGATCACCCAGAGGGGAAGCGGAGCCTCCCTCACTGGAGACATTCCAGAACCATCTGGACACAATCCTGTGTGCTCTGGGATGATTCTGCCTGAGCAGGGAGGTGGGGCCCAATGACCACTTGTGATCCCACTCTGTGGTTCTGAGATAGCAACACAATAAAAAAATACCTCTAAGAGCTACACTTGGGTTTATTACTTATTAACCTAGTCGATTTACTTCATGAATTTACAACTGGTCTATAAATTCTAACAAACTGTTGAGTGACTATGAATTTAATAGAGATTAAAAAACTGTCTCTTACAATGTTCACTATTATTCCTTTTAAAGTTTACATGTGGTATTAAAAAAAAAATTGCCCCTTCCAATCAGAAAAAAAATGTCATTTTCAATTTATGATTATAAGAGCTCCTCAAAGTAAATTTTGATTATGCAAATACCTCTGGTTGGAGCAACAGAAAATCAGAAATATCAGTTTCTGCTAAACAGTTTGCTTTTATGAAGAAAAGCATCAAACTAGGCTTCATTTCCTGGGCTGAAAATCACAGGGGAATGTGAATACACTACCACAAGAAAAAAAAAAAAATAAAAACAAAGGATACCCTTAGGCAAATAGACAAAATTGGGTAATTTACTACTGGAGATGAAGATTGGTTTGACGCCAAATATTCACTGGAAGAGAATGCAGAGGGCAGGTAGACAAGCTGAATAACCACCTACAGACAGTATTAAACAAAATAAATGTTGCAAATAAAATGACTGAAAAATTCAGGGAGAGCAGAAGAACCAAACTTCAAAATCCAATGGCAATCTTATTTTTCTGCTTAAAGTTTCATTAAATTATTTTGAATCTGTCCTGCCATAGTAATGTTTTCAACATCCTACTGTTCTGTCAATGCACAGAAATTGAGCTTTTGTTATTAAAAAAAAATAGTTAATTGTCAATATGCTCTCAAGAGATGAATGTTGCACTTACAGCGTAACACAGTTGGAATAAAGCCCATTTTAAAGACTTATTTTTTGTAACAAAACAGCAACAATCAAACAGAAGTGACAACAGCCAGAACAGTAAAGTTACAATAGAAGTGAGAGCTTCCAAATAATCTGAAAATGTTGAAAGCAAAATTTATGTCCTTGAACATGGTACTGCAAAATTCATCATTGCTGTGGCATCATTTTAGTGACATTTTGTAGCACAGCTTTTCATTAACAAAATGTTTCTTTTCCTTTGCTTATTAATGAGTTGTGTGGTTTGGCAACAACTATTGTTAAAAAGTGCTCCAGAACAAAGAACAAAACAAAAAAATCACACATTTAAATTTTTTTTAGTATTAGAAGTGAACATAAATGAGGGTGTTTCTCCTTTGCTGTAAAACTAATATTCAGAATAAGAAATTAACTGGCATATCAATGGCTTCTCTTGGACTGCATCCCAGGGAACCCCTCTCTAACATTGGCCAGTTTCTGAGGCTGAAAGCTCAGGAACAGAATGACTTCCCTTAGACAAAGCTTCCTCCAGTCTGCGTTCTCTGTTTTATGCCTGGAAGCACAGGAGGGTTTTATTTCCCCTCAAAAAAAAAAAAAAAAAAGCCAAACCAAACCGACCAAACAAACAAAAAAAAACACCCACAAAGCAAATATACAGTCTCACAGGATGCCTTTGTGACCACTCTCAAAAACACCATAAATCTAATTTTGTCTCACAAAGCTCTCTGGCCTTACTGTCATCACGACAGCACATTTTGACAGACACTTTGATCAGTGTAAATGTGTCATTCATCTAATAATTATGTTTGTGGAAACAATTTCTCAAAATCAAGTTAGGTGACAAATTAGAATTGTAAGTCAGTGTGGTGAGAAGTGGACAATAACCAAATAGAAAAACAAAGGATCCAAACGCGTCTGAACTGCCCACAGAGTTTAATTTCTGCACTTGAGTCCAAACACTAGCTCCACTTCTATAAAGGACAGAAGAAGCACTCAGAGAGAATATCCTCAGAGTTCAAATTTGAAATTTATGCATACAGGATTTAAACTGTGCTTCCTACAAGGTTAAGAGAAAACACTTCAAGTGACTTTCAGGCGGGCATTACTTTGTTGAACATTGCTGTGGTGATTTCAGCATCAATAACAAAGAGAACATTCATGCTTGGATGAAAAGGTTTTAAGATTTGCATGAATGATGTGCAAAAATGGTTGAATAGAGAAACACTTAAACGAAATATATCTAAATCCTAAGAATAGACAGACACCTTTGGCTTGTGCCTGAATGATATTGAAAGGAATATACTGTAGGAGGTCCCCTCCTTCTCATATTGCAGAATGTTCTTTGGCATTCCAAAGTGTTACTGCTAACTTCTCAGTCTCAAGTAGGTTAAGCTTGTGTTTTTAACATATTGTTTGCAATTTGATGTATTTTAAGACATATACAAATGTAGAATTACATCAGTAGCCATGTTACACAATATGCAGGACACTCCCTGGTACAGGTTTGGCTAAGTAGTTCTGATAATGAACAAAATGGCAGGAAAACCATTAGGAGTGGCAGAAAAAGTAGAGCTTTCTAGAAGAACAAATGGCAATATGAACTATTCTGCAGTCAGAGAAAGATCAGACCTGGAAAACCATTCCCATGCAAAACAAACAAAAAATATTTCATCATAATTTTATATACCGTCGCAAACAGATTGCTGCCCAGTCAATGCCACTTATTTCTTCCTAATAATGAAATGCAAAATAATGCTGTCATTCTCCCCCAAACTCTGCTAGCTCAAACCCCAAATTTACCATTCAAATAACTACTGTTATTCCTTAACAAACTCACTTTTTCTTGATCAGTTGGTTTCAAAACAAATTTCTCTATCACATTCCTGACAACCCATTCTGACCCCAAATAAAATGTTCAGTTCTGTCCCCAGCAATCAGTAATTGTCAGCCAGTTCAGTCTGTCAGTTCTTCCAGCTCCCCAACTCTCCTCACACAATTAAATCCAAGGCCACCTGCTCCCAAAAGTTAACATCCAAAACTCCCACCTATGAAAACTTTAAGTAAATAGTTCTATTCAGTGAGATAAAACTAGAATACCAGACATCATGAAGGAAGTGAAACCAAAATTAGCTCTAAAAATACATATACTCTCAAACTACATAAGATTTAAACATCATTTAGCTTCTTAAAAGCATGGCAAAATTAATCAACTAGAAGAAACAGGTCTCTATTAACTGCCAGACAGTGTAAAAGAAACTTTTCAGACCTAGACATAAATGATAGAAAAGCTGCTATCTTGGAGGAAATAAAACCACAGACTTCCCACTGTTTAAGAACAAAGTATGACAATCATGAGCAGCAGTGAAAATGTCATTGAAGTTCTATGTGGGAAAAGCCCTAAGTGTGTATCAATCAAGACAGTATCAGTGCGAAAATGGCTTCAAACCACTGACGGCTAAAACTGACAAGGTATACTTAGAAACAAATGCTCACCTTGAAAATCTAATGCAGAAAGGAGAAGGTTTAAATAATCAGTTTGCATGCTTAGTGATTCCCAGAAAGCTTTTCAGCCCATCCTGTGTGAAAGTGTATGCTGGGACATAGCTATGGCTCTTGCTGTCAGGGTGCATTCTCATGGAAATTTCTCACTGAATCACTCAGTGGGCACATTTACATGGCAAAAAGCTGAAGAAAAATCTCCCAAAGCCAGAGGAAAGTTATACTGCCAAAACTGTTAAGCCCTAAGTGAGTTTCCAAATAAAATTCAGTTGCTCTATTGGGTGCCACTTGAATGAGTCAACAATAAACTAAGAGGCTAGTTAAAAAAAGGCTTTTTAATATGGAAAAGTATCTTTCAGTTTCTGAAACAGCAATCCCCTTGGGAATAAACTGAAAGGTGAGACTTCTGAAAGGCTTTGTCCAGTTTCAGCCCAATGCCTTTCATATATTTAGAGATGCATTCTACTGTTGCTGCATATCAAGTTTGCAGCTTTAGTGTCTTTTTCATCAGTTGCACAGAGCCAAAGAAACATTTCTTTGGACTTTAGACAGCTTTTTAACATTTTCCATATTGTGAGTAACCTTCTTCTAACATACAGGCCCATTCATGGACCACTTTCACTCCTCTTGTTAACCTCATCTCACGCCTTTTCCCTCGAAGTTGATTTGTTTGAGTACATGAAAAGTCTGCAGAAGGTTAAGTTTAAAGTTAACTTCCTTCAGTGAAGGGTTGTTGTGGAAATTTCAATTAATTTCTAGCAGTAATGAGTCTTTGGAGGCTCACTGTTATTTCATAATGGTTTTCATCATTGGTTTTGATCTGTAATACTTTATGTAAGTAAAAGATCTTTTTTCTAAGAATGAAACATCTGGGGTCTCTGGTTGATATGTTATTGATGGTGACTTTATAAAACCAAAACATACAACCAAAAATACAACACAAAACACAGCCTTGCTGTTTGCAATGAATGCTACAGGACACTGGAGTTGAAAACACTGGGCTAAATTCTTCTCTAAAAATGCCAGTAAAATACCAGATATGAATCATGAATCTTAAGGAATGCACTTATGTGAGCTCATCAAAATATTCCAGAATATGATTTCATCATTATTAAACAGTTGTTAAAGAATTGACCTTCCTACCCTTTACCTCTAATAGATATGCTATGTAAGAATATTTTCTCTTTGGTAACTTGAATAGTAAAAGTATTTAATATCTTAACAAGAACTCCCAGCAGCTACAACCTAACATGAACAATTCCCTTGGTCTGCTGAAATTTGCCCTTAAATACCACAAACACAGACTTCCCCAGAGAATTTTCCCATGTGACTCTGTGCTTCTCTCTGTGATATTTCATGTGCTCTGTGACATTATATCAAATGTGTTAACCAGGTTGCCTACTTGTCATGTTTTATTAAGTTAGCAAAGCCATAATTGGAGGGATGGCTTCTAAGAGATGCAAGATGTGGATACATTTGAGGTCTAGTCTGGTGTTTGAGAAGGGGGCAATATTTGTGACAAGTGCACATTTCAACTTCGCACAACATGATATTTGTCAAAATCTCTGATTGCCCTTTAAAGGAAAAGATTCATATGCATTATTACCCTATTTTAAACATATATATATATATATACATACACACACACACACACACATAAATATATGTATGTATATATATTTTCTCTTCATATAGTAAAGAATATTTTTCATCAGTTATGGTAGTGCAATTGGTCCTACATTCTGCCTATTATTCCATTTGATTACAACTTGATTCTTTTGTTTTCTGTTTAAATGTTTTGTTTCTAATTAAATATTCCAATTACCAAACATAAAGTCTGGCTAACAACAGCCAAGAATTAACATACATAAAACATATGAATAGAGCTGTATACATCATCTTTTCAAGCACAAAAAATACCCACTGCCAAATCTTCTTGATACTCACATCAATAGTTGAAAAAACCCACCCATCTGCCATGAAAGGAATTTCTCATGTTGATTATTTCCCAGTCAAACAGAATAGATGGATAATAGCAGTGAAAACAGGGAGTGAAAAAGGGACCAAGTTTTAAATAGCATAAATGATAGCAGCAGAGAGACAAGGTAGCTTTAATCAGTCAGCCAGCACTAGGCAATTTTAAAACCTGGCAGCTTGCAGTGGTTTTCTTAGCTTGTGATATTTGAAGGACATTGATGTACACATCAAACAGAATTTAGGACATGCATTGTGGAGGTGCCAGTTGAGGCTTTATGTGCAAGCTAAAGTTGGAATTCAATCCTTTTATCATACAGAAGACATACAAACTCTTTCCTATCAACTTTCCACTCATTTTGAATGAAGAACAATTTTTGTTGGAAGATTTACAGGTAAAAGTGTTCATTAAAATCTATTCTCTAACCCAAAAATTGTCACATACTGTACACCAAAGGTTTAGCATGGCTCAAATTACAGAGCAAGCTTGCAATGCTTGTGCTGTTTTATTATTCATAAAATTTAACATTAAAAATAAAAAAATGCTAAAGTAGCCCTATTAAAATCTATGAAAAAACTCAACCTCTTTTCCAGAGGTGGAGGGCATGAATAAGCATAAATTCCCAGATCCTGTCTTTTTTTTTTTTCTTGCTTTAACCTTTCCATTGCTTTCTCCATGTTCCTTCCACTCCTCAGGATTGTGCATGTTTGAGCACACGTATGCCCAAACCCTCTGCTTTTAGTGGTCACATTACCTCACTGGAAAATATTTCAACCCAAATCCTTCTATCTTCCTTCAGTGTGACCCCTATTGAAGCAATATTTTTTTCCATCATTTTTAATAGCTAAAAATTCACCAATCAGTAGTGGTTGTATAATCTCTTCTCCAGGAGATTATCACAAAGGCTGTCTCTCAGTGGTCTAAGGAAAACACCAAAATTGCCTGTCCTCTTAAAATAACCTCCTGAAAGCAAGTTGGAATTTGTATCATCATTTACAACAATACATCATTTGTATTGTTGAAAATGGAAGGTGACAACCATTTTGAAAGATATTTCTTTGTGTACAACCTGTAAAACAGCATCATTTTCCTGAAAACTACTCCTCAGGGGGTGGCAAGGAAAGACCTAATTCATGTGTTCAGGTGGCCTTGTTGTCCCATTTTTGCATGCTTATGAAGAAATAACATATTTCTCCTTGCATGGGAATTGCAGGATATCTTCCTGAAGTAATACATACTGATGAGAAACAAATGGAAGTCCATTTGTCCATAAAGAAATGTTATTATCTGAAAATGAAGGAAGGCTCCATCCCAAGCAGCTATTTACCCAATCTGAGAACTGAACTCTTAAATCATCATATGCAGCCTTTACAGAAAAGTTGTGGTCTGACAAAAATTATAATCTAAACACAGTTGTTTCATGTTTTATACATTTCACATTTGAAATATCAGGAAATGTTTTTCATTTGTTTTTAATACTGAGAGGAAAAGGTGGGCAAAAAATTTAATGCAACACACTTTAGGAAGAAAGGTAAGAATGATTTGGAAACAGACTTATAATGAATGCTTGAAAGATGAAAGATAATTACTTTTAGCTAAGTTGTGAATGCTTCACCTGCCATGAAAGGGAACAATAAACCTCTGGCAAATATTCTTAGGAAGATGTGACTAAGTGAAAGGGTTTGCCTCTAGAAATAAATTTAGGATGTTGAAGTGCTTTGAAGATAAGAAATCCCATCATAGTTGCAGGTACACTTGATCCCTGGAGGGGACTGGCAGCCCAAGATGTGGAGGGGGAGCAGTGTCTCGTGCCAAGGCATGGAGAGAGGGTGGAGGCTGGTCCTGCTGGTACCAGGCTCTGGGATGGAATTCCCCTCCACAGGCAGAGACCAGCAACCTCCTGCAAGGGACCAGCAGCCAACACCCGCTTTTCCTGCATAATAAAACTCTTTTTTCTTCCATATGCTCAATGAGGCCTCCCTGATTCTCACAAGCAGCCCAGGATTTCAGTCAGGACTGGAGAGCAGTGGTTTTATACGTGAGTAAAACTCCTCTCCCCAGAGGGGCAGCTGCTGTCATTGCAGTCAACAGGAGACACAGGTGCTCCAACAACAGATGCAAAGCTGTAGTCTTTGGAAAAAGAGGTATAAATGTCTGAGTTTATTTCTGGCCTTTACCTTAGGCAACTGTTTCTGTAGATGCTTGCACCACCACGCAGTATAAAACAGGTGAAAAACTAAGGAATCATTTGGGTGGAAGGAATGATACAATTGGAAGAAATTATTTTCTTTTATCCCCAAATGTCATATAATCAATAAAGGAAAAGTGTCCCTGTGAGAATTATTACTGCTTCTAAAAGATCAACACCAATGAAAGAGAATAGTCAAACAACACCACAGCTATTCTATTTTTTAGCTTCTATATTTTTCTATATTTTTTAGCTTCCTGAGATCATGATTCTTAAACCTATGAATATATTTCTGTATGTATATCAGCAGCACAGAGGAGAAGAGAAGAGAAGAGAAGAGAAGAGAAGAGAAGAGAAGAGAAGAGAAGAGAAGAGAAGAGAAGAGAAGA
>NC_031768.1:104848635-104859084 GCF_001522545.3 Parus major
TTCTATACTGACTGCAGTACTTGGAAAATGAAAATAAAAAATGAAATTTTCTGTTTAGTTCAAGACACTTGTTACTGTGCAGTAAGCTAGACTAGGCATTCATGATGTGCTAGCTACTTCTTTGAAATTTCTCAAGTTTTCAGTTTGCAAATGTTTATCCTACAAAAAATCTGAGGAGTAAGTTACCTGACTTAATTACTTTGGATAGTTGCATGCACAGTTACTTCAAAGTCACTGAATCTGCAACTTGTTTGTCCTGTGGTGACTTGCTCAGTGTAGTTTAGAGCAGCTTTGCTAGTTTGTCTGGTGGAGATCACTAAAAAAGATTGATCTAAAGAAATTAAATACCTTTACTGTGGATTTGATAAATCTCATTAAGTATTCACTGCTAACTTAAAATATTCATTTTAACTGAGTTGCATTTAATTTTGTTCACTTCCAAGATAAAATCAGATTTAAAGCTATATAGAAATTGTTTCACTAGCATAAACTGAGACAAAGATCAGATGAAGTAATACTTCTAAGACAGAACACTTTACAAGTATACATTTTTTGTCTCTTTAATTCTCTGAAATCTTTAAGATTTCTCCTAAAGTATCCTTACTTTTAGAGCACTAGGACATTTATTTGATTACTGTATATCTAACAGCAGCAAATAGATAAAAAAAATAAATAAAAAAGCTGGATAAAAGCTAACTGGACAATAACTGCTGTGCTGCTCCCATCCTTCAAAGGAATGACTTCTCTTTAGGAGAGTCAAACTTACATTCACCAGGAACACAATCAATATTTGAAAATTTGCCAGTTTTTTAATATTAGATTTCCTTAGGACAAAGCAGAATCATCCAGAGTCTGCAGCAGGAATGTTCTTTTCCTCTAGCCTTTAAGCAGGCTGTTGTGTTAACTACCTTAAGTCACCTGGTGATCAATTAACTGATTTTAGAAAGGCCTCATGAAAAAGTCCTCATCATGACACATCTGAAATATTTGCTCCTAGAACCATTTTCTCTGCAAAATGTATAGGTTTAAATTTCACTGAAGCTCAGATAAACTTAAAAGACTGACTTTGGAACACAGTAAAAAATCATATTGTGGCAGGTAGGTGGCAAGACATTAGCAGAGATTCTCAATTTGAGCTGCTGTTAATCCAGCACAAGGAGCCACAGGGACAGAGCCCAAGTTTTGGAAAACACAGAGAGATGGGTGCAAAAACCTGGGCAGATGTGCAGAGGGATGATGAAGGCACACAAACGTGCACACATGTGCACAACCAAAAATGCACGGAATCTCACACACACACAGATGTATGAACACTCATCCCATCCAGAAAGGCAGCAGACCTTCTGGATCTATCACAGAAAAAATTCAGAATAACATCTAGTTGGCCTAAAATCTCAGAACAGTAGAAAACTATGGTTCCTTTTGTCCCAAGGAATAAAACCAAAGTTACAGAATAAGTGAGGCACTTGTTTTTCCCATTTTTATACTATTTCTAATGGTTGTTCCAAGTGAATGGTCTTTTTAGTAGTCTCTGTGTATGTGTCAACCTGAGCAATTACTTCCTTTAGTATTCTTCATTTTAGTATGAAAAAGAATTATTTGCTTTGCCTTTGGCTGTGATTTCTCTTCTCAGAGGAAAAGCAAATCTCATGCCAAATGTACTGCCCATTACATAGATCAGTAAAGGTGATTTGGCCAGTGGCATCACCTCTGCAGGTGCAGACAGGGTTTCAGGAGCCCTTCTGCTGTGCTGTTGGGCCTCGGGGCCCAGCCAGAGCTGAAGCAGAAATGGGGAAACCACAGCAGGACTGGGGAAACTCCCAGAAATGGGAAAATGTAGCAGGACACAGCAGGCAGCACACAGTGAATTTCAGTGCTTGAGCAGACGTCACTGCCCTTCCAATCAGTCCTGATCTTCCCTAGGGAAAAGACAGAGCAGCAGAGGGAAGCAGCTCCTGGGTTTGATCCATGGCATTACCTTGACCTAGACTATCCAGCTTTCACAAAAACAGCAGACAAGATTAAACACTAGAGAAAATTAATAAAATCCCTAGTTTAATTGGCAGATACTACTGTTATTAAATAGATCCTCTTAAAGAATAGTGTTTCTGAATCAGTAAGGTTGAAATGTAATTGAGAATGTGCTTATGAGAAACATTTTTTGCAAAGCCTGTGAAACCGTGAGGATTAGGCTGAAGTATCCCATGTGATCAATATCTCACAATCACATTAAGGCCTCAGGCAACAGGGGCCTTCATTCCTTTCCATTTCCCATTTTCTGTGTTCTGTTCCTAGGCACCATCACAGGCAACCAGACATGAAGAGAAAATGAATTTGCTACAAGCTAGTAGCATTTTAAGTGGCTTTGATATAAGTGGAACAAGGGTCGGTAACTTCTAAGCCCCAGTAGCCTGATAAGAATATTAAGTCTACCTTTTATCCCCAATGAGTGCTTTATTAGCCATACAGTGCTCTGCTGACAGAGTTCACTAAAAATACATTATGCTAATAACACCTGAGTGCCAGCAAAACTGGTGAAGTCCAAGACTCAACACAAAGAATGAGTCATTATGGTATCTACCTGGCAAACACAGTTAGAGGCAAAAATATGGGCAGAAGAATGACATCTCCGTCCTGTTTACAAAGGCACAAATAGAAATAAAGGTAACTTCCCAAAGAATATTAGGATTAGAATAGAAAGAAATACCCCATATTGTTGGAGTCTGAGATACAGATTGTGTGCCCTTGTTTCTAATATTTAGTTATAGGATTCAAAAAAACACTGAATTTCATATAATATGAAATTCATGAGCATGTTTTCATGGTGATACATGAAAACAAATGCTAAAGTTAGATAAGAAAAGTGTAAGTGTGTAGATTAGAAAGTTTTTTAAATCACTGGGTGAAAAAATAGTTTAGAGAACAGGAGACAAGATGGAGGATTTAGGGTGTTGTCTCTTGTCCTTCTTCTTTCTTCTTCATGTTCTTCTCCTAGAGGTTTTTGGGTGATAGTGAGTGATTGGATAGAAAATGCCGCAGTGCAGCACAGAGGTGATGGGTCATTGGGTCATTAAGAAAAATAATATATGTGTCTATTGTTAATTGGGTAAAAATAGGTATAAAGATAAAAGAACTGCGTAGTTCGGGGCCATTTTGTGCATCAGACATGAAGTGTGCCACAAGGCCTTGTTTGTCATATTGTATGTCTTAATAAAGATATTAGTTTTTCAGAGCAGTAGCTGCTAGTGGAGACAAGTCACTTCTACATGTTAGTCTTTGTCTAAACTCTGGTATGGCTCTTCACTGGTGTATCTTTCTGCCTGGTTAAATGCTGAGCATGTTTCCTCCTTCCTATGTGCTTGGACCACAGTCTGGGATTCCCACTGTACTCCCACAGCTTCCTCCTGTTCCCCAGCCCACTGCCATTGCCCCAGCACAGCTTTTGCTCCCTTCTAAGGGAAGGATTTGCAGGCTTTCCCTCTAAGCATCAGCTACAGGTGTCACACATCCCAGCAACAATCCAAACGGTACTGCAAGCACAGGAGACGAGGGGATGGTTCATTGCTACTTCAAATTAACTCTCTGAATCTATTTTTTACAAGCACACCCCCATCATTCTCCCAGCTCTCCTGTCCTCTGCCAGCCTGCAATTAGCACCCTGCCTAGCAGGGCTCTGGGCTCCTCCACACAGGCATTCTGCAGCCAGCCTGGCTGCCAGCTCCTGCACAGGCAAATTGGTGCACAGCGCTTGGCCACGACTCACAGCAAGGGCAAGCAATCATTTCACAGACATACAACTGAGAGCTTTGCAAAATAAGGATCAAGCTCGGAAAAAAAATAAAAGGCGTGATTAATCTGGCCACTAGAGCTGGTCATTTTTTTTTTTTTCCCTCTAGGAATCTTTTACTAGCCAAAAATACCTCTTAAGTCAAGCCAAAACTAAGTCAAATTTGCCATACAGTTTCAAAGAACAAAGAAGACATTTCTAAAGACAGTAGAATGTCTTCTCAATTTTAAAAGTATTTGATTTTTCATATATTTTAGAGGTCCCATAATAATGTTTTTAAGAGTTGATAAAAGTTCAAACCAAAGACTTTTCTTTAGAATGTGTAAAATGGTTTGGTGTACCTGAAACGTAGCTTTATTGTTAGTGCTTGATTTTGCCCAGAGATTGGAAGAATAAAAAATAGCTTGGGACTAAACCAACTTTAGTGAGCCAAAACCCTCAGCTCCTCATGGTCAAGCCACCAAACAGTTTAAATGCAAAGGTACTAAAGAGCTAAGTAATCTGATCTGTTGTAGCTGCTTGTTTATGGAGCAGTAATGTGAGAAAGGTGCAGGCAAAGGAGAAATGCAGACACTTCCACACCACAATTTGTCTCCTGCTGGTTTAAATGCCTAAAATAGGTCAGATGAATCATACCTTAAAAATACCCATTCCTCTTTGCTGACTAGGAGAACAGGTGACTGGTGCTGGTGTAGCCTTCTACCTTATCAATGTCAACAGTGGGGTGAGATGAATTTCTTTATTTTAATTGTCCACAAAAAATTAAAATTTAGATATAAAAACCCTAAAACCTGGGTCCAGAAGCTAGAAAGATGGACCAGTGGAGAAGATATAAATTCTTGTTGCATACTCTGGCATTCAGCATTTCATGATCTACTTACTCTCCTGTATTTGTCCTTGTTTTTTATCTTTCTGTCATTTAACACACATATCTTCCTGTTTTATCCATACATCGTCTTTTTCTTCACACAGCTTTAGAATCTACTTTTGACAGTGCCCACCTGCTTCTGTCTTTCATCACCATTGGAAAAGGAAAGGGAACACTTTAAAGACGATGAGCACTTATGCATAGTAGGATATGGGAATTCTCCCAAACTGGCAAACTGTACCCTCAGTAGGAAATTACATTAGATGTGGCTCCAAGCAAGGATTGCTATTTTTTCAGACTTTAACCCTGAAATTCTACTTTCACTGCCCTCCAATTTCCAATTTATTTTCTGGACCCACACCTCCCTTTGAAGTATTGAAATGAAATATTCCAGGAACCTTAACCTCATTTTATTTGTGTCTTGCCCTTCAAGGGCCTCATGTGAGTTCCATATGCAATATTTTAAGTTTTAAATTCACCTAGCTTCCTTGAAAGCAAGATAACAAACTCCTTAATGGGATCTAAGAAGAATTTTTAGTTCTGGCCAATTGTTTCACTGTTGGCTTCCATGTTAACAGGATGGTGAGCAAATTAGAAAAATATACCTGCTGTACCTTAGCAGAAAAGAATAGTGTGTTGAGGTATTAACAATACTACATATTCATTCATTATATATGTATGTGTGCATTTAAATATGCAAACACTGCATCTATATCTTGAATTTGATTTCCCTTCTAGATAGAGGTTTCTGATGGCGCCAACTATACCCAAAAAAATGAAGAATTATAGCAAAAATTAAAGGTAATCTGTGTAATTTCTAGTTGTAAATAATCATGTATTTAACTACATTTCTGAGGAAAGAGAGAAAATCCATAAAAGCAGTTTACAGGCACCAGACAACTAAAAAGAAAATATAATTCTGAAGGAACTCGCTGTACTCCTGGATGACTGAACAGTTGATCACTTTGTCTGGCTGCATGGAAAGTTAAAGCAAGCTGAAAGTTTTCAATTTATAGTGAACACTGTATTTAAGCAGCAGAAAATTATATACTAACTGTTCCACTCCAGCTGTGTGTGATATATGAAGTACAGTGAGCTCCAGTAAAGAAAGAAATTAAACCAGGTGGTAAATAATCAAACTGTACTCTTCATTAGCCTTGGTATTTATTCTGCTATTTTGAAAGCAATAAGAAGTCACATGCAGTGTTGGTGTCTTTTATTCTCTACTGTCCTTTATTTTTTGCCATTTGTATTACTAATATTTCCCCATACATATGCCATACAGTTGCTTTTTTTCTCTCCCTTATGGATTCTGACATTGTTATTCAGCAAATTTACTTTCATGTTTAAGCTTGCTTTGGTTTATAAAGTTAATTATCCACCAGTACAAACACACCAATGTGAGTCCTATAGTTATTTATATAGTCTGTCCTGCTAACCAGATAGATTCTCATTTTTTTTCCAGGAGTATAGCACAGGGCAGGAGTTTTTGCTAAGCACTTATGAACCCAATTTTTGGCAGTGGAAAGATGTTTTTGGCTATATGCAAACTACACATGGGGCACAATAGCTGTGATCAGGTAAAATTCTGGCACAGACACCTCAGAATTTCATCAGGGTGAGTCTACAGAGACTTCAGTAGATACTGAGCATGAAGCAAATTAAAGACACTGCAGAATGAGGTTTCATGATAGCAAACCATCATTCTAATTTCAGCTAAATGTGTAAAAATACTTCTACGAAAATCCGTGACCTTGGCCCCTTTTTTGATTATTTAATTATTTAAAATCTCTTATAATCTGTCTTTTTCCTGATTCTGTACTGTGCTCTTGGCAAAAGCAGTGAGCATGTTATACCCAGAAACCGTAATTAGTATCTGTTCATACAAATGTTCCGGCCTGTTTTTTCTCATTACTCAAACTGCATACACAAGACATGTTTAGAAGCATAAATTGTTTCCCTACTGCGCTTCTAATTAACACTTCCATTAAGACCTAGGCAGAGAGCATGGAACATACTGAAAGAAACTGCTGTTTACAGAAACGGTGATAAAATGTATACAAATATGTCCTGCAAAGTGCAATCGAGCCAGCTTGCGTGACATGTGGATGTGTTTCTCTGTATGTAGGCACAAACAGATGTGCTACACTCACATGCAAGACTAATTTGTTCATTAACATTAAAAAAAAAAACAACCCTAGATGAAAAACAGTCCATTAATTTTTATAATTACTTCTTGCATGCCCATATCATTGCTCAATTTAATTTCTGAAACCCTTGGTAGCTTTAGATTGGCTACTTGGCATAATCATGCTAGATACTTGAGTTATCTTCATTGGTTAGAAGATTGGATTTACTTGGATTTTTATATATTTATACTTGATAAACCTCCACCCCTCTTCTTCTTCTTCTTCTATGGATAATTTAAATAACCTTACATTAAGATAAAAAGTAATACATTAGGTTTGGTGATGTTTTTTTTCTGAAAGGCAGAATCAATCAAATGGCTTGCTAAGCATCATAAATAGCTCTGGATTTCTAGAAGGTTTTCTTTAAGCCTTTGAATAAAAACATGCATAATCTTTTCA
The DNA here is from genome assembly GCF_001522545.3 of Parus major. Classification (NCBI taxonomy): domain Eukaryota; kingdom Metazoa; phylum Chordata; class Aves; order Passeriformes; family Paridae; genus Parus; species Parus major. Next base: position 104,855,879 of record NC_031768.1, read on the forward strand.
ATTTTGCATGTGTTCAGTACAAGACCAAGAGACAAAACCACCTGGCAGCTGTAACTGAATTTCACCTGCAGAAATCCCATTGTGAGACTCAGGAGAGTCAATCCACAAGGAAACAGATTAAACAAATAATCTTGTGACCTAAAGTGCAATGAGCTTTGCACTGTGAGAGTAAGTTGGAAAGCCTGACAATTAACTGCAACTCAGGGCTGGTGATAGGGAGATGTTGCTTTTGTTTTTAATTACATTTTATTGAACAACCAAGTGATAAGCATCAAAAGACAAGATTGTCTTGGATCATCAGAGATGGGGTGGGGGATGTTGTTTGTTCTGTGAATTCAGGCAAGCTAAAAGAGCTTTTTCTCTGTTTACCTGAGTAATTAATGAAAGACCAAATTGCTTTTGAGCCAGCAGGCTGCAGTTAATTGGAGTTATGTGCATTCAGTGAACTTAGTCATTTGGCTTAAAAAGGATTTACAGTATAGGTGACAACCCTTTTCAGGGAAATACAACAAAGGCTGAATATTAGAAGACAGCTTCCAGATGATGCAATTTATGTGGAGAGCTTTCTCTTTCAGTTGAAATTTGGAAGTGGAAAAGGTACTGGCTTATATGAGCTAAATGCTTAATTATTTATGTTTAATTATTGATAAATTTAAAAACTAGGATACAGACATTCAAACTATTATTGCAATTTTTTAACTGGCAAGATCAGTGAATCCAGAGAGGTTTGCCAGTCTACCAAAGGAAAATGATGGTTGTAGGAACAAATTTCTGTTCTAATTTCTGAAGGTTTTACCATGACTCTTCTTCTAATATATGGCACTAAGGACTGGAGACATACTGTGATGCTCTTTATCAGATGTAGTAACACCTAATAATCTACCACTATTATCAAATAATAAGAAGACAATTTATTTTTAAGTGCACTACTCAAAGTGTGAAGAATTATTAGCCTTTGTAGTTTTGTCAGTTAATTATTTTCTTTTCCAGACATGGTGGAATGGATTCCCTGAAGTGTTCTTAGATATACCTATGGACAGTGCCCAATGGATAACCCTGATGAGCTAAAGGACAAAGAGAAAGGATGTTCCTTTTCATCCTCACAAATGCTGTTAGGAGAACGTTCCTCTTGCTCTCTTCTTGGTCTGGTAAACTGAGAGTTGTTTTCTCTTCTTTCTCTTAATCTAAGAATTTTTCACTTAATCAATAACAAAGTTAAAATAAGGAGGAAGTATTCTGCCTTTCTTCCTGAAGGAATGAACTTTAAGGTATATACACACTTTCTTGGACCCAGTTCTCATCAAATAACCATGAGCTGATCAAACCTCAGTCTCAATACACCTCATGAATTTGTGCACTAAATATTTATATTATTAATCTGGATATCAAATTCAATTTTTTCTCCTTCACTTCCTTTTTTACTGTCAGTGTTCAAAACAGCCTGATTTCTTTTGCTAAATAATTCCATTACATACTGTTGTAGGAGGAATGAATTCCTAACTCTCACTGATCTGTCTAAAAACCTCTTGTCCAGATTTCTTGGAGTTCAGGGTGTTGCTGTGTGGTGTCTCTTTCCCTATAATTTTAATAATAAAAAATATGAAATGTCATAGTTGGTTCAATTTCACATGACTTCAAATGGACTTTTTCATTTTATATTTTATCCTTCCTAAGTAAGAGAAGATAAAATATAGCCATTGTTCTCCTCTTTTAAAATTGGTAATTTTACTCAGTCTTCCACCAATGATTTTTTACAGGCACTTTCAGAATTCTTTGTTCAAACACAATAATTGTAGCTCTCCCTCCCTATCTCACTTCCTTCTCTGTCTTCCTTGTCCTTTCCCACTAGAAATGCTGATGAGCTGCACTGGTATTTCCACATACTTTCAAGCACAAAGTGTAATCAAAGTAACATGTGAAATCTTGTTGTCATCACTGGGTTAGGGATCAGGCCTGAATGCCTTTACTCTGAGTCCTGCTACTAAAATATCTACAGCACTTTGTGGGAGGCACTTAGATATTTCAACAGTTTTATTTTTAGACTCCCTGTTGGGACTAAATGTGTGCAGTGCATTAGAAAGTTTCTCTCAGCCTCAAGTGCTGTGGTTGTGTGCAGAGCCTGCAGTAAAATCTGAGTTTAAGTTGGTATGGGTTAGATTTCCAGTTGTTTCCCTTCTAATTTAGTAAACCTAAGAGGTATGTTACTTTTTAATACACATTTCATGATTTAATAGAAAAACATGACATTTTCATAGAATTGTAGCTGTGTCACTACCTTTACCAGTATAATTATATCAGTTTTTGTGTGTGCAATATTATTATTACAAAGAAGCTTTACAAATGACATTTGTTAAATGGAGGAATTCAGAAGAAATAGTAGATACAGGTGAATATTGAATATTTAAACATTCTGAAAAACCAGCTTTACTCTGAGCAGCCAAACAGTTTTTACAAGTCAGTGTTGTCATAAACTACACTCAGAGAAAAGAGATTTCATTGAATAATTTATTGCAGGGTTTTTTCACACAGAACTAATATTTGATATTATTAATCCTGTGAATATATTATTTTCTAACATAACGCTTCTGCAGAATCTATTGAATATGTGTTTCTGAGCTCATGTAAAAAAATACACACACAAAGGAATTTTGCACTTTTCATGATCCACAATCCGTGTAAAAAGCAGTGGTTTTGATTCCATGAGTCATCCATGAACAAGAGAATTCAGATATTTCCTCTGCTGAATCTATAATGATATGTGAAATTAGCTGACAAAGTAAATTGCAACTTATAGAAATGGTTCTTTTGCAATTATTTGCAATCATGATATTCTTCCCTCTGTTTCGACATAGAATTCTATTTCCCATGGCAAATGTTGAAGGTATCTGGAGAGGCCAGGATGAATCCAAAGAAATGGAAACAGTTCAATTCAAAATTTGAACTGAGGGGCCAAATCCTAATTCTGACATCCTAAGAAAATAAACCCACAGATCAAAAGATAGGCAGCTGGGCTCACCACAAGCATATCACAAAGGGAAAAGTAAGAGTAACCTTTACCAAATAGATCCAGAAATTCATCTGGAAAATGGAACACAGGAATTGGGCTCTGGAGAGATGTCTTGGTGTTACAAACCTCCTTGCACAGAGTGGGGTGGATGGATGGATGGATGGATGGATGGATGGATGGATGGATGGATGGATGGATG